>NW_026622974.1:7986383-8319161 GCF_023065955.2 Ursus arctos
CACACTATTGGAAACAGCAGATCTCCAGTTAGGATCTGAAGGACACCATGACTCAAATACAAGTGACTGTTTTACAGGCGGAGGACCTGTAAAACCTTGGTTTTATTTCACCCTGTGTTTTATAACTTTTTGGTAACATTTTCATTGGGATCTGCCTTTGTGGAGGAATCCTTGGGTCTTTTGCCTTTGAGACAAGTTTCTTTGTGCTGCTTTAAGTAGGCAGATCGAGTAGCCGTCAGATGAAAAGGTAGGTGGGGATAGAGAAAACCACCACTCCACATCTGGAAAACTACGGAGAGGTTTGGTGACTCGAGCTAGACGCATTTCTGAAAGAACTACGATTTAAAGTTATTTAAGATCTCAGTGACTGTCTGCAGAAACGTGTGCACGGTACAATTTTAAGGGTGTATTTTACATTTTCGCATGTTTTTAGTGTGTTTCTCTTGTGTACCATAATGGCAAAGAGCTGGATGACTTAGACTCTAACCACAGGTTTGTCTCTTACCTGTCAGAACTTGTGACAGTTAAAGAGAAAAGCGAACAATGCTGGAACTCAGTTTCCTCTTCTGTAAAATAAGCAATAGGATAAGGTGAGCTCAGATCCACCCACATTTGGATTCTACTGTCATACACCCATTGCCCAGTTTCTCTTTGGTTATTATTTATTTATTCTTTTCTTTAGTGTCTGTTGGTCATCAAATCTAAGCTAGGAAAGATTTTAAAATTTTCTTGGGCTTTATACCTGTTTCCTCCTTAAACTTGTTATTATAATTCTGGGTTATCTGTTGAGATGGGCTGAGCACCTATTAAGAATGAAGTCCTTGGGTTGAGAAGAGAGGTGTGATTTTTAAGAATCCTAGGATCATAAGGCTGGAAGAGACAAAAGGAATGATTTAGCTCGGTCATTCCTTCCCCAGGACGCTTTACCAATCTGCTAAACTCTAATTTGTTCAACCACTGGATATTGAGAGCCTCTAATTTCCCAGGCACGGTGCCAGGCACTGGCGGTTCACAATACAGTCAGGCAGGGCGTTCATACACGCTAGCTCCTCCCATTAAGGGAAACTCCAAAAGCAGTGATCCAGACCCACTTTTGAAAACAACTGCTGGGTGGCTAGGGTCTCTTTGTTCCCTATTTTAAACTCTGCAACGTTTCCTTGAATGGATCTCCCTTTAGAGTCCAGTATGTGACCCTACCTCCTCGTCGGGTCCTCTTCGATCCAAAAATTGAGAAACACTTTTTACAAGTCTGTGTGTCCTTTCCCACTCTTGGGACCTTTGGCTACAGAGCATTTCTCATATTGCTGGTGCTGTCGGCCCAGCACGGCTGTGTGCTCCCCAGTAACAAAGATTCTGGGCTTTTTAAAGCTTTTTCATCTGTACTTTGTATCTCAGCGAAGATACAGGATGATCTGTTGTTCTTAGTTCATCACCCAATACTTCTTCCGATGTCCTGGTAGAGTTCATTTCCTACAGACAAGTCCAGCTCAACTCCGTTGTAAGAGCCTGACTGCCACACTCAGGGGTTGGCTCTCTTCCAACCCCTTATAACTGAAGATTTTCTCCTCTCATTCATGGTTCGGTAGAGCCAACATTAGCACCAAGCCCTTAAAGGACGATTAGTGGCATTCCAGGGAAGGTGCCAAGACGCTTCTTCCAGCCAAGCCTTTGGCTCAGCAGTGGGGACCCAGCCTTCCCGGAATCCCCAGGTCGGGTTTATTTCCCATCTTCCCCGCATGATTCTGCTTACTTAGAGCGGGTAAAAACCCAAGGAATTTGAACTTCCTCTTACATTGTTCCCTTGAAAAAGTACTTGAATAGCACTTGAGGGAGGTGATGGTTACATGATAAGAAATAAGAGAAATTCTTTGTAATTTGCTAAATGCTCTCATATGTATCGATTTGCTTCTTTTGACAATCTTATAAATAAAGTGGGGATCATTTCTATTTCACACTTGCGGAAAAAGAGAAGGGTAAACCTAAATTCTAAATAAAAAGAGTTTATCAACTATTTCTCTCCCCAAAGAATCTAGTATTTTTCTTGGACTCTGAGCCAGTGCATTTTGTTGCTTGGGATATGATTTTAATAAGGTCTTGATTGTTAATTTGATGTCCATCTGAGTTCCTTACAAATAAGCTTTCTTTGTTCAAGAAAAAGAAGAATATCCATTTCAAAGCTATCCTCCTAGCAAATGTGAGTGTTGTCAGTGTCTAAGGATGAAAACACACTTTATCAGGCCTATTGGAAAGAACCAGAGAACAAGTTTGTGGCATCTTCCTATGCGAATGGTCAGATTAAAGATGCTACAAGCTTTTCTTGGGTACCTTTTTAGATAAGAGAAAAACGGATACCCAACTTTCATTCAATGCTTAGACTGATAAATCTTAATTATTTCAAATATACTTAAGAACATTCATTCTTTGTTTCCCCTATGCCTATTAACAGTATTTTCATCATAAGTTCCTAATGAGTAAAAGCAGGTTTCCCAATCATATTCCCCAAATGCTTCTTCTAGACAAACAACCAGTTTCCTGGCATTCCCCCTATCCTGCAAATATTACCGCAGTCCATACTCCAAAACCTCCCAGGCCCCACGCTATGTTCAGATAAAGAGCACACGCATGACGGTGGCAAATTAGTTCTTTAGATTCCTACAATCTGCCTTCAAACATTCCTTTCTGTTAAGCTTCTTCCTGTGCATCCTTAATTCTGGGCAAACTGGGATTTTTCCAGCTACTTCAAAAGGTCTATGCATTTTGAATTTTGATCAGCGTGGCCAAAATGCCCTCCCCATTTGTACACACCCCAGCGAGGCGTAGAAATGCCAGTTTCATCACACCGTCCCCAGCACCTTTTTTAAAGTTTGCCAAAACGATAGGCAAAATTTCTGTCTAATTGATTTAATTTTCATGTCTTTGATTTTCGCTAAGATTATGCCTTCTTTTTTTTCAGATGTTTATTAGCCATTTGTACTTTTTTTTTTTCCTGGCTTGACTTTTTAAGTCATTGTTCTAAGTTTTTCTATTGGAATGTTTACTTTTTCTTAAGAACTGCTTCTTTGGAATTTTTATATAACATGGATATTAGCTCTTTGTTACTTCTGGTATAAATTCTGTTAAAATTTTTTTAACTTTCTGTGTTCTGCACAAGAGCTCATGAAATCACATCTGTCACTCTTTCCCAAGATACATTTTAAACTAGGGGTTCTGCTCAAAAATCTTTTTTATGAAATGACTGTAAAAATATTCTTTTTTTTTTTTTTTTCTAAACCTTCTTTAATCTTAAAATACGTTTAAACTTTTAATCCTTCTGGAGTTACTTTAGGTTTTGGTATGAAATAAGTGTTTATTTTCATTTTCCTCCAAATGAACAACCAGTTATCCCAACTATGTTTCTTGACTAAAACATTCTTTAGCAAGACACCTTGATAATTCTTTATCAGCTTTAAAGGCCACCTTCGTCGTATAATAAAATCCTGACTTAAATATCTGTAAATTCTACCGCTGTGTCTTTTCTTCTACTTACTTGTTTAATCGGTATTTTGGTCAACAACCTAGTAGAGTGTTACATGCCTCAGAAATAAATCATTAAGTTTCTTATGAGAAACAATTAGCCTGGGTCTCTAAGAGATTAAGCACAGGGAAGTCTTCAAGCAAAATTGGGCTAAACTACAAACACAAGTATGCAGGGTTTTCATGGAAAATATAATCTGCTTAATACCAAGTCTCTTTACCCAAAACTTCACAGGTGTGGATCTATCCCATTATGACAAGCTACCCAATAGTGCGAATTTATAGTAAACGCCTGCTTATCCCTCACAATAAAGAAACTCATACAATCGGTTTTTTAAATTTCATCTTATGATAAAAAAGCAAACAAGGAAATTATCCAAGACTTCATTTAAAGTCTTTATTCTAAAAGACTTTATTTAAAACAAAATGAAAAACTAGGCTTCCAAGTTTTGTGGGTCTCAGAGATCAAGAACGGACATTTGCACCGAGGACCCGGAGACCCCACGGCGTCCATGAGAACCCCCATCAACAAGATTTAACTCCAGTTTGCCCAGTGTGAGAGCTACATAGCTTACCGCTGTTTCCTTTACATCTCATTTATTCAACCGACTGCGCACGGGGAATTTACTACAACTCCATGAAATGCCTGGGCACTTTCACACTTGTTCATTCTCATGGATTTTCATTCGCAACATCTCAGAGTTCCGGGTTTCCACCTGCCATGGGACAGGAGCCTCTGAGACTCTCTGTGGCTTGCAGGGGAGGGGTGTGGTAAGAGAGCTTCCCTTCCCCACCGGTTTGGGTACTAGGGTTGTGGCTCTCAGCAAGTCTGGAACCAGCGGGGCGTGTGAGAGAGGATGTGTCAGGCCATGATGCTGTAGACCTTTCGCACTGTCTCTCCAAGTTTCTAGATTATTTTCACAGCTACTAAGACCAGGTATCTAGCCCCTCTGGAACTGTGGAGACAGACCCTGACATCCCGACAGCACTTCCCTGCTCACACACAACTCAAACTCCGTGATGTGTTTGGGAACAGGGTTTCCCCTTTTCTGTAGCTATGGGTATTTCCTGCCAAAGAACTTTAGAGAGAGAACAAGGTAGAATATTGTTAAAGTTGCAAATACATGTTTAGATTGGGTGGAACGCGGTTTCATAAGGAGTGGCGTTCAGCAAAACCGAATTCAGTGCCATTGTCCCAAGGACGCCGCTTGTCTACCTTCTGAGCTCTTCCCCCTTGTGACACACCCCTACCACTGGTGACGCCCTTCAATACCCAGGACCCTCTTACTGCTTTCAGTTTGCCCTCGCTCCCAACCAAAGGGCTTAAATTAGTCACTTATACCCTAGTTTAAGTGAATGTGCTCATTTATTTTTTTTCCCAGAATAGTCGCATTCCTTTAATTGTGCAATGAATGACAGCAGAGGGCGTATGGATGCAAAAATCTGGTGTTCCCCTTACCTTCAGCACAACAAGACATAAATCCTCTAATGGGAACTGTATCTCTACTTGGAAAAAAAATTAAAGAAATGTACTCTCTTTCTAGAGAAGTAGGACATGCATACCTACAAGGCACGTCAGCAACAATTCCCATCAATTTGTGGCTCTGCACAGAAGAGAAGGGTTTGCAAGTCAACCTGAGAAGCCTCAACATGCATATACGTATTTTAAATCCTAATTTAAATCGTATTTTAAATCTTTTGTTTGTTTGTTTGGAAGATTTTATTTATTTACTTGACAGAGAGAGAGAGCGCACGTACACTCACAAGCAGGGGCAGCGACAGGCTGAGGGAGACGGAGAAGCAGACTCCCCACTGAGCAGGGAGCCCGACATGGGGCTCGATCCCAGGACCCTGGGATCATGCCCTGAGCTGAAGGCAGACGCTTAACCAACTGAGCCACCCAGGAGCCCCCCTTATTTTAAATCTTAATGCTTATTGCCATCATTTTGCAAATCAAGTAACCAGAGCATGAAAAGCTAAATAATGTGCTCAAAGTTACAATACTGGCTAATAGTTGAGTAAAGTATTATTTTTGCAGCCATTTTTGTTAGATTGTTTTTGATTTTGGTTATGGTTGGATAATTAGCGGTGGCTCTATTACAGGGAAATACCCATAAAAGGCTCTGCTAATATTTGAATAAATTATAGAATAAATGTTTATCTGTCTTTATTATTTCTTTTCTATCTGTAATTTTCCACCTGTGTGTGTTGTTATCAGGATTCGATTAATGAATATCACCATGCAAAAGCCACAGACATCATTTCTCCACATCGCTTCCCCTTTGACCTTCTTTCTGTACTTTCTTCAGTAACTTCCCATCATCTAGGATATCGGGTTTACATAAATGGATTTTTCTTTAAAAAAAAAAAAAAGAAAAGGAAAAGAAAAATTGCCAATTTTCAACGCCTGTCAGTCAGAAAATACAGTGTATCCTTTTGTATTTATTAGGGGGAAGGAGAGGAGAAATGATTATAAGGGTCAATTTTGGGATTTTTCTGAGTCCAGGGAGGGAGCTAAGTTGGGAAATACTTCCCAGAGTTACACTGGTTCGGGCAAAGCTCATTATAAATTCGTCTTAAAGTGAAAATAAACTTAATCCGCTCAAGCATATTTTTTAAAGAGATTGCTAAAGCGGGTATGTTAGTGACCAGTGGAATCCTGAAATTGTTATGTCTAATGAGGATTCTTGGTGGCATCTTCTTTAGTCCAGTCAATCTACCTCTCAGGCGCACCTGGAGAATAGGGGGTCCTGGGTTCTAATCCACAAAAAGAAGTGTGTGCTTTGAGTGGGAAAACCTGAAATCTGCAAATTAGCAAATCACCTTAATTAATACAGTCACCAACACATTGCTTTTTCCATTCTCTGTTCCTTTATTTAACCTTCATCAGGAAATGGGTGCTTGAAATCAGAGTCTTTCCCCAGGGGGAGGGGAAACGGTCTCAAATTAGCAGATAGTACTGGTGAGAGTAATACACATTCTAAGGAATCAAATCACAGCTCTCGGGCTTACCTGGTGATTCCTCTCTCCACAGCCTCTGGGAGCCCTTCCTCCTGTACTTGTGATTCAATCACTTCTTAATGCTGTTTGGAAATACATCGCTGATTAATATCTGAACAGCAGCTCACGGACGTTCAGGCAGGTCCACTGATACCTAATCAACTCCTGGTGCACGCGGCTGTCCTTGTAGGCAGGCAAGCCCAGGACACACCCCCTTCAAGAAAGAAAAGTGAAATACTTTTCGGCTGACTCTCCCTCCCACTTGGAGTCAATACCAGGCGGGTAAGAGGAAGGAGCTCTGAGTCCAAGACCTAATGATTCTTGCCACCGACAACAGACAGATTTCTGAAACCACAAAAGGAAAATGGGAGAAAAATGCTCCGGGGAATGCGGACCACTTCTGTCCTAGATCTGTCTGCTACAAAATGCCCCTCTGTCGAGCTTTCGGGTCCAGCCTCAGGACGCCCCGGGTCATATCCCACAAAGCAGAAGGAATGCGACCTTCACGTATCATTCCACTTGGGGGAGGTGGGCAATTCCAGGGGAGTAAAGGGAGGGATCCGTATTATTTTTCCTTTGCTGACATTCTCACTCAAAGCTGAAGAACCAACTCGGTTCTTTCCCAAAGGAAGCTCAGCCCTAGCGGTGGCGTGTTACGGAATGGGGGCATAATACGGAACGGGGGCTGGCCAAACAGAACAACAGTGTACATGCCGTCGGTGAATGACTTCTGTAGATTCTTTGTCCTTAGAAAACCTAGAACTAAACTTCTTAACTTTTTCATACATGTTTCTTTCCTTCCTAAGGACCCACCTGGTTAGAAAACTAACACTGTCTGTATTACAAATGACTTGAAGTGGCCTTAAGCCACTCCCTGTTTTGCAAATGACTTGGGGTGGCTCACAATACCAGTGCACTAAAAAAACTATATTAGAATAGAAATAGGGAGGGTGCCTAGGTGGCTCAGACTGTTAAGCGTCTGCCTGTCTGCCTTCGGCTCAGGTCATGATCCCAGAGTCCTGGAATCGAGCCCTTCCTCGCCTCCAGGCCCTGCTCAGCTGGGAGCCTGCTTCTCCCTCTGCCTCAGCCCCTCCCCCCGCTTGTGCTCCTTCTCTCATTCTCTCTGTCAAATAAATACATAAAATCCTTTAAAAAAAATTATAGAGATAAAAAGCTTCTGCACAGCAAAGGAAACAGTCAACAAAACAAAGAGGCAATCCATGGAATGGGAGAAGATATTTCCAAATGACACTACAGATAAAGGGCGGGTATCCAAGATCTATAAAGAACTTCACAAACTCAACATCCAAAAAACAAATAAGTCAAAAAATGGGCAGAAGACATGAACAGACACTTCTCCAAAGACGACGTACGAATGGCTAATAGGCACATAAATAAATGTTCAACATCATTAGCCATCAGGGAAATTCAAATCAAAACCACATTGAGATACCACCTTATACCAGTTAGAATGGCAAAATTGACAAGGCAGGAAACAACAAATGTTTGAGAGGATGTGGAGAAAGGGGATCCCTCTTACACTGTTAGTGGGAATGCAAGTTGGTACAGCCACTTTGGAAAACAGTGTGGAGGTCCTTCAAAAAGTTAAAAATAGAGCTACCCTATGACCCAGCAATTGCACTACTGGGTATTTATCCCAAAGATACATAGTGAAAAGAAGGGGCACATGCACCCCAATGTTCATAGCAGCAATGTCCACAATAGCCAAACTGTGGAAGAAGCTGAGATGCCCTTCAACAGACGAATGGATAAAGAAGATGTGGTCCATATATACAATGGAATATTACTCAGCCATCAGAAAGAAAGATTACCCAACATTTCCATTTCCATCAGCATGGATGGAGCTAGAGGGGATTATGCTAAGTGAAATAAGCCAAGCAGAGAAAGACAATTATCACATGGTTTCACTCATTTGTGGAACATAAGGAATAGCAGGGAGGACATTAGAAGAAGGAAGGGAAGGGGCGCCTGGGTGGCACAGCGGTTAAGCCTCTGCCTTCGGCTCAGGGCGTGATCCCGGCGTTGTGGGATTGGGCCCCACGTCAGGCTCTTCCGCTGTGAGCCTGCTTCTTCCTCTCCCACTCCCCCTGCTTGTGTTCCCTCTCTCGCTGGCTGTCTCTATCTCTGCCAAATAAATAAATAAAATCTTTAAAAAAAAAAAAAAGAAGAAGGAAGGGAAAAATAAAGGGGGCAAAACAGAGGGGGAGCCGAACCACGAGAGACTATTGACTCTGGGAAACAAACTGAGGGCTTCAGAGTGGAGAGGGGTGAGAGATTGGGATAGGCTGGTGACGGGTATTAAGGAGCATGTACTGCATGGAGCACTGGGTGTTAAACGCAAATAATGAATCATGGAACATTACATCACAAACCAAGGATATACTGTATGGTGACTAACATAATAATTTTTTTTAAAAAGAACAGAAATAAGGAAACACAAACTGTAAAATTTCCTTATAAACTACACAAACTATAAAAAGGGAAGCTATAAAAGCAGAGTGTCGATTAAGAAAAAGAATGCAAATAAAAACCTATGCGGTATCTACACTATTTTATAAATTTGAAACTTCACTTTAGGAGCAGAGCTGCCTAGCATTCAAAGAAAAGGGGAAGCTAATCAGGTATATTGTTCTTATCACAAAAGAGGAAACATTCTTCTTCCTAGGAAGGAGAAAATAATCTTCGGAGCACTAAAGTCTAATAGAAACATCTTTTACAGAATGAACAATACTCCTAATAAAATCGGAGCCCATAATTTCATGCTGAAGTTCTTTTGTGCCAAGAAGGCCCAAACACAATGTGACCCTCTTGTTTCCTACACCAGTTGAGCCACTTGGTCTTTAGCACAATTCTTCCTGATTAAGTAGGAATCTGGTCCAGGGAAAACCTGTCAAGAGAAAAAGGTCTCCTTGACTGCCCCTAACTGTTCAAAGGCATCAACCAGCCTTTGTATCCCACCAGCCTGGGCAGGATAGAGCTGGTCTCATAATTTAATCAAGTTAATCCCATTCTCCTCTGTGCCCTTTCCGCAGGGTTTTGCCTCTTCTCTGATCCACCAATTGTAAGTAGAGACCAAATACAGAGAGTGGAGAGCTTCCAGAAGGACTTCACTTAATTGATCCAATGTCTGAAGTCCTAGGATTAAATGCTATCTTTTCAGCTCAGTGCTGCCCTTTTCCTATTATCTGTATTAAAGTGTGAGTGCCTGAAGGAGCACAGAAGTCACTGATACCTTAGTGGGAATGTGTTTATAAAACGGGGCTAATAATCTACCGATGACTTAGGGAGAAAAGTGGCTATGGAACTGGACAGGGATAAAGGGAAAGAGTAAGGCAGACCAAATGGCCCCTCACTGTGGAGCTTCGCGTGGGGAGGGCTTGACGCTCGCATAGACCTTTGTTACTGATCTCCAGCTCGTTGTGTTGTAAAGCCCAGTAACTTCCGAGGGGCTGGCCTATGGCCCAAGGAACCAAAGGAATCCCTACAGTTTCTTATTAGACCAAAAACATTTTAACAGATAGTAGAAAATGAGACAACCAATAGACATCAATAATTTCTTGAGCACATTGGTTTGGGGGGGAAATCTGACTCTAAACAAATGAATATATTTAATAGTTTTTAATTCCATATCTAATGGAAGGCAACCATAGCGTATGCCCAATATTTAGGTTGCTTCACAAAGAGGGTGTGCTTTTGAATTACTGATGACTCACCAGTAAGCCACTTACTCACCCCTTCTAGTTTCCCCCTAATGATGTACTAACACATGCGATGTTAATTCCTCAGTACTTCCTGGTCAGGTTATAGGGTTCTCCAGTCCCTGCAGAGGACAGAAAACAAAAGAAAGCAGCACGGGTTTTAGCACTGTGGCAGCATTGTGACATATCATTGTTCTGTGCCCAGAAAGAGCTGAGCTTCTGCGAAGGCAGAGTTGAGGAAGCCTTGCTCCTCTGGTATAATTGTAATTCTCCTTCCGCTACGAAATCTCACCCACATTCACCCGTGAAGCAGGAACACGCTGTTCACCTGAGCACACAAAGGCAGCTAAACAAATGTGTTTTAGTCCTTCTGGTCTACTTTACATCTCTTTTCTGGTAATCTTGACCACAGAGTTTCCTTGACTAGGCCGGGCCCAGCATTCTACAGATGCCCAAGAGAACAAGGAGGAAGACCAGAGGCTGAGGGAGCACTTTGAGACCTGCCATGTCTTCTGTTTGTTTGTGTTGGTTTCCTGAACAGTCCGATGGCTTAGTTTCCCAGCAAAAGAGCAGAGTCACAGGAATAAACAGCAACAAACCTGAGGCCCTGGAGAAAGGACTGGAAAACAGAATCACGATATTGGAACTCATTTTCTAAATCTCATCCCGTCTTATCACCGGGTGTGAGGTGATATCTGAATGAGGGCAGTAGGTGAACCTGGAGCAGACTCTGGAGGAGAGTGTGTAACCCTCAGAGGTGCTAGGCATTCTTTGCCTTTGGTCTTAGAGAAGCTCTAATCCAGGGGCCGCAAACACAATTGGCTGCCTTGAGTGATATGGTGACTCAAGGGTGGATAGGCCCTGAGCTGTTTCAAGTGGCTTCATTTCATATTATGAAATGATTCAGTGCAGTAAGAAACATTTCAGGGGCGCCTGGGTGGCTCAGTCGGATGAGCATCCGACTCTTGATTTCGGCTCAGGTCATGATCTCTGGGTCAGGGGATCGAGGCCCACATTGGGCTCTGTGCTCAGCGTGGAGTCTGCTTGTCCCTCTCCTTCTGCTCTTCCCCCTGCTCTGCTCGCAGACACTCTCTCTCTCTCAAATATATAATTAATTAAATAAAATCTTGAAAAAATATATTTTGGGGTGCCTGGGTGGCTCAGTCAGTTAAGCATCTGCCTTTGGCTCAGGTCATGATCTCGGGGTCCTGGGATGAAGCCCCATGTGGGGCTTCCTGCTCAGCAGGAGTCTGCTTCTCCCTCTCCCTCTGCTCCTCCCCCCACTCGTGCTCTCTCTTTCTCTCTCTCTGGCTCACTCTCTCAAATACATAAATAAAATCTTAAAAAATATATTTCAGGTATGGACCGCCTGGGTGGCTCAGTCAGTTAAGCATCCAACTCCTGATTTCGGCTCAGGTCACAATCTCAGCGTTGTGAGATCAAGCCCTGCATTGGGCTCCACATTGGGTATGGATCCTGCTTAAGATTCTCTCTCCCTCTCCCTCCACTCACTCTTGCTCGCTCTCTCTTTCTCTAAAAAAAAAAAAAAAAAAAAAAAAAGGAAGGAAGGAAGGAGAAGAAAAGAAATATTTCAGGTATATATTTTTTAAAACCCTGAAAAGAACAGTGGAAAGAAAAAAGGTTGAGTGTAAAATGTAAATTATAAAGTTTTCCTAACTAATATGATAAGATTTTATCAAAACAGATATAGTTTCCTAACACTCAGAACTAGGACTTAACATAAAGAGAGGTGGACAGGGAATTATTAAGCTATTTGAGGATAAAGCTTAGTCAAAGGGACTTATAAGAAACTCTTGGGGGGGGTGATATTCAATAATAAATGTAATGTTAGCCTTTAAATAAAGTACATTCAAATAAACAGAGGGAGAGTTCACACAACTCTAGGAAATCTTTTTCCATTGGTATCAGTGACAAGAGTAACAATCTACACACATGAACTCTGGTCGGGACAGAAAACCAGAGAAGACATCAATGATTGAGCACGTAGTAACAGCTCACATTTACTAAGCACTTACTATGTTCCAAGTACTGTTCTGAGCAGCACCTGTGTGTTTTTATACTCCCAACAACCTGCAAGGCATCACCACTACCATCGCCATTTCCCAGGTGAGGAAATGGAGGTACAGAGCGCTTAGGTAAATGATGAGCCAGGGCGCCAACCTGCCTTCAAAGGCTGTCATCTGTTACCCTGTACTCTGCTACTTCTCAGAGACAGATAAGAAATGCAGGGGGCACCTGGGTAGCACAGTCGTTAAGCGTCTGCCTTCGGCTCAGGGCGTGATCCCAGCGTTCTGGGATCGAGCCCCACATCAGGCTCCTCCGCTAAGAGCCTGCTTCTTCCTCTCCCACTCCCCCTGCTTGTGTTCCCTCTCTCACTGGCTGTCTCTCTGTCACATAAATAAATAAAATCTTTAAAAAGAAAGAAAGAAAGAAAGAAAGAAAGAAAGAAAGAAAGAAAGAAAGAAAGAAAAAGAAAGAAAGAAAGAAAAGAAAGAAATGCAAACAGGAGTATCCAATTCTTCCAAAATAACCAAAGAAAAGACAAAGGTGACATCATGGCTTAGATGCTAATGAGACGTAGGATTCTTATCATCTGAACCTTTCACAGTAAACTGCAGAGCTCCCAAAGCCCTGTAGAATCCACCTTTCCATTTCATTCAACAAGGAAGCTTCCAATGTCACTAAAAACCAAGGCCTGGGCAAAGCCAGCAGGGCCAGGCAACTCCACCATAGCCTTTCATCGGTTCAGCACACACAGTATCTCAATGGCAGAGCTAACACTGAGAGAGAAAGCTATGCACTATGAAAGCAAAGAACTTTGTTTTTTTTCACTCTGCCTGTCTTTAAAATGAGCATTACACAGCATCAAGCATCCTCCTTTCCAAGCTCGGAGGACCTTCCCTAGGTGGCAGGGAAGACTGGGCTGCAGGCAACCGACCACGTGACCCCGTGTTCACGTGATGTGGGGGAAATGCGCATGCGGGTCAGGGCAGCCTTGGTGAAGCTCGGCCTGATCACAGTTTACAAGAATCCTGCTTTTACGATGCAGGTCCTAGAATCCCGGATCCTTAACAGTAGAACGCATTTCTCTGTTGGCTGATTGCAGCAGAAAGAAGGAACACAAACAAGGTTCCAGAAGCACAGTCAAGCGTCTGCGGCGTTAGAGGCTAAAACCCAACAGGCGGCCATTCAGTCCCCTGGGGGAGAATTCCTGTGGGTGAGAAGCTCTCCCAGAACAAAATAAATCTGATTCTGTGCCTGGGCATTTTTGCTTTGACATTGTGGGTGTGCTCAACTTCCTCATGAGGACAAACATCTGAAGATGTGGCCTGAGATTAAGACATTCTTTTTTGCGTAAGTGTTGTTTCTGTTTAGCAAACCGCCCATTGACCCCAGGGCTTCAGAATGTCCTTTAAGCAAAGGGAGACACCTAGTGGCCAAGACTCACATCCGTGGAAGAGGCCACCTGTTTACAAAATTCCCGTAGGGTCCAGAGGTTTGGTTACCATGAGGGTGAACGGGGCACTTGGTGAGAAGGGAGGAAAAAGAAGGAATGGTCTGAATCGGGTAACATCTGAGACCCTGTGCCATTTTGTTCAGATGCTTGGGCAGGAATTCTGTGTGCAGCGGAGTTATGCATTCATCCATGTATTCATTCAACAAACAAACTTGTTAAATATCTACGAGATAGAAGACACTCCAAGGCCACTGGGGACCTCAAAATCTATATATACGGCCTTCAAGGACCTTGTAGCTTAACAGAAAGACTAGGCTAGCACAATCAGTTAAAATACATTGTGATAGGGGCGCCTGGGTGGCACAGCGGTTGGGCGTCTGCCTTCGGCTCAGGGTGTGATCCCGGCGATCTGGGATCGAGCCCCACATCAGGCTCTTCCACTATGAGCCTGCTTCTTCCTCTCCCACTCCCCCTGCTTGTGTTCCCTCTCTCGCTGGCTATCTCTATCTCTGTCAAATAAATAAATAAAATCTTTAAAAAAAAAAAATAAAATAAAATAAAATACATTGTGATAAAGGCTGACCACCCTGTGTTGTAGTGGCCCATAGAAAAGGCACTTAAATGAATCCCCAAGGGTGAGAATAAACGTCTAAACCACAGGTCTCCAACTGGCACCCTGTGGGTCCCATCTGGCCTGCAGATGTGCTTTGCTTGGCCCATGCAGTGTTTTTAAACCTCTGAATTAGTTGCTAACATTTAAACATCAGGGGATTTCACATGAAAATCCAGATTTCAGCTTCTTTGGAAAAATGAGAAGATCTGGCAACATTGTTTCCATATTCCTGTAGGGTGATATTTAACTGGAGCTGAGTAAGGGCTGCTTACTTCCCTGTTCCTTTTCTCATAACAACGAAGAATTTATTTCAATGAAATTTTGGTAGATTTCATATAAATGGGGTGCAAAAGTCAGAATTACAAGAATATAGTCATTGGAAAATTAGTTTCTACTATGCCTTGTTCCACAGCCAGCAAATCATCACCCAGAAAGGCCCTCAGTATTATTACCAGTTAAAGATTGACTGTATCCCTCCCTCACCCCTTACACCAAAATTAATTTCATCTGTATTACAAATTTTAAAACAAAATATGAAACTACAAATACTAGAAGAAAACAAAAAAGTGCTTTCCATTGTATTCTTTAAATAATATGGTCATTTATGAAAAAGACCTTTTGTAAAGAAAGACCATAACTCAGACATCACGCACAGGTTGGTATTTGACTTCCTAAAAAAGGGAGGATATCCTCCATGGCAAAAAAATACAACGAACAACATCCAAATATGAGTAAGTAATGGGAAAAATATTTTTGATTTATATCATAAATGCCTCTTTTCTTGAATATGTAATGAGTTCTTATAAATCAATAAGAAAATGAACACAACCAAAGAGACAAATGGACAAGCAGGAATAAACCAAAAAAGGATACAAATAATGAAAAATTATTCTGTCACCTCTCAGATGGGGAAAAAAAGCAAAAGAATTGATGGTATTTTTGTCCGTAGGCGGAAACAGGCAGTCTCATATACCGCTGGTGGGTGTATAAACTAGTAAATTTGTATCAAATTTTAAAATGCATGTAGCCTTTGGCTTAGCCATTCTACCGGCATCCATCCTGCTGTTGCACTTCACTCTTCCGTGCTCCACAGCTAATGCATTTTTACAAGTTGAAGGTCTGTGGTGACCCTGAATCAAGCCAGTCTATCAGCGCCATTTTTCCAGAAGCATTTGCTCATTTCATGTCTGTGTCACAGTTTGGTAATTCTCACAGTATTTCAAACTTTTTCATCATTATTTTATTTGTTATGGTGATTTGTGATCAGTGATTACAACTGTCTGAAAACCCAGGTGATGGTTAGCAATTTTTAGCAATAAAGTACTTTTTAATTAAGGTAGGTACATTTTTTTTTTAAGACCTAATGTTATTGCACATTTAGTAGAGTACAGTGTGGTGTAAACATACCTTTTCTATGCACGGGGAAACCAACATTTTCATTTGACTTGTTTTATTGCTCTGTTCACTTTATTGTGGTGGTAAGGAACCCAACTGGCAGGATCTCCAAAATAGGCCCGTCTTTCTAGAACTATAACCTACAAATATGCTTGCTCATGTGCAAAATAATACAAATATATCATTCAAATACATATCTATACAAATATATCCAGGGCAGAATTATTTGCAATATGTGAACATTGAAAGCAGTATGCAAGTCCATCAATAAATGTGGATTATATTTGTTTAAAATGTTATATGTTCAAAACATAAACTTTTTTCTTTGTTTTCAAGCCATTGAAATTCTGAAATTGTTACTGCAGTGTAAATTAGCTTAAGTTAATACAGAAATGGGTACCAAACGTGGGACAAACTCTTTCCTAAGCGAAATCTTAAAGTCTGTGGCATTTGCTTCTGGTCTGGCTGGTGGGAAGCAAGGAAACTTACTGGAAAAGAACAGAGGTGGTAGGTGGGATGCAGTGAAACATTTGTGTGAAGTTAGATGGCAGATAAGGGGCTAACCACGCTTTTGGCTTTAGGCAAAGGAGTTAGAATTCCTTTTAGTATAACAGTGGATTCCCTCATGCAACTCTCTTAAAAACATAGTTGTCTTTTTATCTATTTCATTCCAATTAGCTCTTTGTGCCTGTGATATTGTGACTAATAATAAGAAACATGTATTTGGTCTTTGTCCCTGTTTCTGGCACAGAGCTCCTAAAACCCTTGGAATTTCCTAAGTAATGAATGCGGTAAAATTGTCTTATGTTATGTTAAGGAGATGATTTTTGCTTAGCAACTAAGGATGGGGGTGCTGGGTGCCAGGAGAACCAACTGAGTGATTGAAGGATTAGAACAGAACGTTTAGCCCCACTCCTCCCGGGAAGGGATAGGTGTTGGAGGTTGATTCAATCACCAATGGCCAATGATTTTATCAATCATTTCTGTGTAATGAAACCTACATAAAAATCCAAAAGGACAGGTTTCAGAGAGTTTTCAGGCTGGTAAACAGGTGGCAATTTGGGGACAGTGGCACACTGGGAGAGGGCTCCAGCCCTCTCCCCAACCTTGCTTTATGCATCTGTTCCAGCTGGCAGTTCCTGAGTAATATCCTTTTTTAATAAACTGGTAATCTAAAGTAAAATGTTTCTCTGAGTTCTATGAGCCACTCTAGCAAATTGCACAAACCCAAGGAGGGAGTCATGGAAACCTCTGATTTATAGCCAGTTGTTCAGAAGTACAGGTAGCAACCTGGAGTTGCAATTGGCATCTGAAGTGGGGGGTGTGGGGGGCAATCTTGTGGGACTAGCCCTCAGCCTATGGAATCTGGTGCTATTTCCAGATAGACAATGTCGGAATTGAGCTAAATTGTAGGTCACCCAGCTGGTGTCCAAGAATTGCTTGGACATGTGGGGGGAAACCTGTCCCCCCCCACACATGTTGGAACTGGATACAGAACTCTTAGTGCCAATAGCTATGGCCCCTATTCTTTTCCAGGCAGATACCTTGAGGGAATCAGGCTTCTTGGGGACAGCCATACCTTTGGTGTCTTTTCCCTGAACAATTTTTTCCAACTGAAAGGATTTACTTAGAACCATCTTAATCCACTTGTTTAAGCACCAGGCTTAATGGCCATACGCTGACTTGTTCCTTGTCAGGAGGCTTAGTTGTAATTGGTCCTCATCGCTGACAGTCCATCTCAGTTGTATATATTAGTAGTTAGAGGTAGAAATTAGTTGCGTCTTCTGTCTGGAATTTTTGTCCTTATTTTTCCTCCTTTTTCCTCCTGCTTAAGAACCAGTCATTGTTTTCTTAGGCTATGTAGTCAAAGTGGACCAGTAGCAGCGAAATCATGCTAATAACTGTTTTTTCAGTTATCTAGGTATTTGTTCCAACACCATTGATTGAAAAATCCATCTTTTCCTCCTTGTTTTGCGATGTTCCTTTCATTAAATATGGAATTCCTATGTGTCCTGGGCTCTACTTATGGACTTTGTTGTCCTTTTTATTCATCTGTGTTTATGCAAGCACAAGCTCAACACTATTTGCTGTAGCTTCATGACACGTTTTCAGACCCAATATAATAATTCCCCCTTGTCATTCTCCCTCTTCAAGTTTTTTTTCTTTCTATTGTTTAGTAGTTTTTATCTAAACTTTGGAATAATTTTCCATATAGACTTTAAAATCAGCCTGTGGGTCCCTCCCTCCAACAAACATTACCTCCTTCAAAATCTATTTATTTTAAAGATTTTATTTATGTATTTGAGAGAGAGAGTGAGTGAGAGAGCATGAGCAGTGGGGAGGGGCAGAGGGAGAAGCAGACTCCCTGCTCAGCAGGGACCCCAGCGAGGGACTCGATCCCAGGACCCTGGGATCATGATCTGAGCTGAAGGCAGACGCTTAACTGACTGAGCCACCCAGGTGCCCCCAAAATCTATTAACATATTTATTGAGATTGTGTTAAATGTATAGGTTAACTTGAGGATAATTAGTATCTTTTGAATGTTGGGTTCCCATAATTAAGAATATGGCTTGATTTTTCTACTTTTTCAAATAAAATAGCAAGGAACGATTCCAACAAATAGACACGATCAATATGAACACACCTTCCATATTTACTAAAGAACACAAAAGAGTTTTAGTTCCATCCAAGGCTTGTGAGGCGCGCGAGCATGCTCACACGCATCAATAAAATACAAACAAAATTAACCTGATGTTGAGAAATAGTTCCACTCAGGATGATGTTCCATTGCAAGTTTACCATGAAATTGCAAAGAAGAGCTCCTGGGATAAATGGATTAAAAAAAAAATACACCTTTAAAGAGCAATACGTTTCTTTCATAGAGAAAGGGTGGCAGGGGAGAGGAAAGACAGAGAGACCGAAAAAATACACTCACTTTTGCTACTCTGGTTATTTATGGTGGTTGCTGCTCCTTCTTTATGGCCTTGGGATATGGTGTGCATTTGCAGACAGCTTCTATTTTCCTGCACACAGATGAAAGGGAAACAGGGTCAGAGCATGCTTCATTATCAATCTTTGTTACCTCCTTTTTTTGCCCCTCTCCCTTCCACCTCTTCCTCACCTTGGCAGTTCCTCTGCCTTGCAACGCAGGGTGGGGGAGGGTACTGCAAATGATAAAGAATAAATCCAAAACCTTTCTTTTGAAATATGTGTTCAGGGCCCAGGCAAGCACTGGTATTGACGAGTGCAACCTCTCTTAAAAGACTTCTTTCAACTTGACTTAACTCTAATTTTCAGACCTCAAAGCAGGCTCTTACGTGGAGTATTCTCAAATGTAATGCTTCTTTCACATATTCTGTAAGCCTTTATTCATGAACTTGATCAAACACATTCCCACACTCACACTTCGCAAGCTGGAGACCTAATTTATAATCTGTCATACACAAAACTTTTTAACAAGAACTTTTAAAGAAAGATCCACATAGAGGATTTTAGGGGGTAATGTAAATTTATCTTTATAAACCTACATTGTTTTTTCTAGTTCCCCGTCATAACGGCAGCTCACAGTTAGGCAGCAGGCCAGAGTTTGGGATGCAATTACTTAAAGTGGGAAAGCAAATTTAAATGACTCATCAAATGCCTGGACAGAATAAACAAAAACAAAAGCACGTTTAATTTAGCAAGTGTATTATTAGTCGGGCTTCTCCACGGAAATAGGACCAATAGGCTATCTGTATATATCTACATAGACAGAAAGAGATTTATTGTAAGGGATTGGCTCACGTGATTATGGAGGCTGAGAAGTCCAAGTTCAGCCATGGGCAGGCTGGGGACCCAAGCGAGCTGATGTGTAGTTCCAGTCTGAAACTGGAGCCCTAAGAACCAGGAGAGCCAATGGTGTAGGTTCCAGGCTGAAAGCTGGCAAACTCAAGATCCAAGATCCAAGAAGAGTCTAAGTCTGAGGGCTGGGAAAGACCAAGGTCCCCGCTCAATCAATCAAGTGGAAATATTATCTCTCTTCACAGGGAGGTCAGTGTTTTTGTTCTATTCAAGCCTTCACCTGATATGATGAGGGCTACTCACATCATGGAGAGCAATTTGCTCTACTCAGTCTATCAGTTCGAATGTTAATCTCATCCAAATACACCCCGCCCCTCCTTACAAGCTAACTAGCGGTAGACACAGATGATCCAACCCATGTTGGTCTGGATTTTTCATGCTACTCTTATTGGCCTCTATATGATTTCGACCACGTTGTTTGAAAATTGTAATATCGTACTTTTTGTTGAGACTCATCTATCTAACCAACCAGAAATAGACAAAAGTCAATGAGAAACTGGGCATTGCGCAAAAGCCATCGGTACATCAAGAGCGGCCATCCTTTGTCAAGGGTATGGAAATTTTCTGGCACTTCATCTGGATGAAGCCACCCTGCTCCCACAGATAACTCTTCTGACCCTGGTAGATGTCAGGTGATTGGACACACAATACATGAAGGTCCCTAGATCAAATCCAACTGTCCCCAACAACTGACGAGCTAGAGGAACATCCGGACCCTTCGCGTTCATTCAACAAGCATCACTACTGTGTTTACCATGACCCAACATTTCAAGAGGTCTCCAAGGGCAACGTCTTTTCAGAGTGAATACTTGGGAAGGGGGAATACACTGAGCATTATTAATATCAGTCCTTCCTTACGTTAAGGCACTGGCATGCCTACTAGATACAAGGAACAAAATCCAAGGGAAAGAAAAGAAGCTTTTTTCTGAGAATAGACTATTTCAGGTCTTTGGAAAAGAAGTGTAATGATTCACAGCACAGGTTTCTATATTAAGAAACAAGGAAAACTGCCAATCAGAGAAAATGTGAGGCTCCACCTTAATGGCGTGGAAAGGGGGAGCAGTGAATTTCATTCAGGCACAACAATACTACGCAATTCCCCCCACTGACTCATGGAACCCGTTGTAGCAGCTGCTCCCTGTGGTTGTCCCACAACAAACAGACCACAGGGCTTCCTCCACCCACCCACCCCCTGTGCCACCTACTCCTTCCTAGGGGACACGAGTAGCCTTTGAATGGAAACAACCAAGGCAGTTCTACTTACTTCACCTCCTAATTTCACGTTTCTGGAACACACTAGTTCCAGGAAATACTTCACATGTATTTTCTCAATTAAATTTCACAACAACCGCCTGTGATGGGTTCTACTTTTTCTTCTATTTTATAATAACGAAACTGAGGCTTTGAAAGGTTAGCCAGCTCATTCAAAGTCACAGAATCAGTGGAAAAGCTGACTCTGGAAATTAGGTCTGTCTACCTCGGGTTTCTGAGCTTTTCCTTATTTATCTTTAAATCATGCCTTAATGCTTCTCTGTCCAAATTTAGAAATCATGAGACTTTAAGTATATGGTTTAAAGCAAACTTTACCGGTCTTGGGATATTTCAAAGGAGGAAGTTCCCCCATCGGTGCAATGCATATACGTTTCTGGACCTATTGGTTAAAAGAAATGCCACTTCAGAGATTTTCTTTGGGTCCCAGAACATAAATTTAAATCACTGCTTTAAATTCTTAAAAGGAGTTTGACCATTTGAGGAGACAACAGGACCTTGAGTCTAGCTGTTTTGTAACTTTACTCACAATCATATGGCTGAAGTTGTTTTTCTTTTTTCTTTTCTCCAGCTTTATTGAGATATAACTGACATATCACTTTGTGTAAGTTTGAAGGTACAATGTGATGACTTGATATACACATATATTGTGAAATGATTACCACGAAATAATTTGATTTAACTAACTCAACTTGAGAACATCTTGAGAGGACTGAGGGAACCAGAGAGAGTTTCTTCAATTACTGAGGGACTTCACTGAGCTAAATACTAGCAATTCCTGCCCTCAGGGGACATGCAAATTAATAAAGGACATGGACAAATAAACAGTACTAGTGTAACCACCTCACCCAACATAACAGGAACTTGGGTCTAATAGGGCTGATGGGTGAAGAGCAGACTCATCCAGGTCATTTCATTCACCTCACAATGAGTTGATTCTACGTTATATGAAACTGAATTTGGGGCATCTCATTTATGCTGTTACAGCCGAGTTTTCTATAACATTGATATAATAACTGTTAGATCAGCAGATGCCCAAAGTACGAAGCATTTATCCCATGTCTGAGCACAGAAAATGTATGTAGACTGCATTCATTCTGCCAATCAAATCCACTCCCCATTTCTTCCCAGAACTCCATCTTGTCTCTCCTGTTCCACCATGAGAAGCAGATAGTGCAGGGGTTAAGAATAGGGGCTCAGGGGGACACCTGTTGGTTTTGAAGCCAATTCCACTTCATTGGCTGATGATGTTAATAAGGCATTTCACCCCCTAAACTCATCCATTAACCTACCTCAATTCATGCCACATTCAGAGGGTTGCTGGGCAGATTAAATGAGACAATGTATGTAGAGTGCTTTGCTAACAACTTGTGTAGAATAAATGCTTAGAAAGTGTGGCTTCCTCAAATGAATGTCCATTTCCTTCTCTATCTCATCACATCCTACACTGAATTAAAATCTTGCACCGAGTTCGCTTTTCCATGGCTACTTTCTCCCTAGCTATCGTGGCTCTTAGTGGGAATGACTTCCCTTAAATAATCAATACCACACACTTAAGCCTTGGATAATAGGCTTATTAGATTCTGGCAACTCCTACAAAGGAGGTTGGTTGGGATAGGTAAGGGGCCAACAGGCAAGCACTATTTCCACAGTGTTGCTCATGCTGGTTCAGGTTGGCCAGGTTGCCAAAGTGTTCCCAAGAGGGGACCAGTGGGAACCAAAGACCACATTTCCACCTTAACCTCCACCCCCTTCAATCTACTTTCTAGCCATATAACCCAAGGTAAGGCCAGGTTTGGTTGCTTTACCTATAGAATGGGCAGGATCCCATTTCCCCTAGCTGAAGTCAGAAAGCTGAACCATATCTTAATTGTAAGGTCCCTTTCACCTCCTATCTGAGATTCACCTGGAACACGTGTACTGGGTTTGGGAGGGTGCATCACTTCAAAGCCAGGTGACCTGTACATCTGGCCTCTCAGAGCCCTCCATACCCTCTGAGTGAGCAGGACATGTTGTTCTTACTTCCCTCCACTCCCCAAAATTTGGAATCTCTCTTTGGTCAGGCCATGAGCCAACAGCTACTAGAACCCAGGCTGCCAGCAGGGCAGTGCCCAGGGCTTGCTGATGTAAACACTGATGAGGAATGATTGAAGTTTGGCCCTGCCTGTCCCTTTCTGTGCTATCTTCAGCCAAAGGCCTGCAGACTTTCATCTGCTGAGCTGGGCAGTATTAAACAACAACATTATTCTTCCTTCCTGCCTCAACGGCCCCCCTTCCTTCTGGCTGCTGTCTCAAAGGAAATAACCAGCAAGGACCGGACAGCCCCTGACATTTAGACCTCTTGTAAATGGGCAGGATTCTGGAGAGACAGCCATCTTCTATAATTCTTTACTTTCTTTAATACTGACCTGGTGACTAATCTCAAGGAAGAATGACAAACAGAAGAGGGGTCTAGGGACTTGTTTTGGCTGGAGAAGGAGATGATTTATAATTAAAGAGCTCTGATCCAATCTGTAACCAGGCAAGGCCTGTCTGCCTCCAGGTCTTCCTTAGACATGGCAGGAGAAGGTCCCTGGTGAGAGTGGCCAGCAGCCCAGTGCCAAGGCTGTTCCTAACACACACAGTGGGCAGGCAGCTGTCTGTGGAGGCCATTATCAGGGCACTGCATACAGCTATCCTGGTTGTGTCTTCCCAAGGGCACCCGGCACGGTCAAGCCTGAAACTCAGCCTGGTCTCCACTTGCCATATCATGTGCCCCATCTGCCCAGACAGGCTACCTTTTCTGATTTTCACAAAGGCTCTGTAAAAGCTAGCATGGGCCCTGTGTCCACTCAGTGTGCCTCTTATCGGCCATGCTGGGTAGATGTGCAAATAGAAGATCCATAGCATCCTATCTGCTGGCTGTTCTCTCACCTCCCTACCTCCCTGTGCTATGACTCTCTTCTTCCTCCTCCTCCTCCTCCTCCTTCTCCCCCTCCTCCTCCTTCTCCTTCTTCTTCTTCTTCTTCTTCTTCTTCTTCTTCTTCTTCTTCTTCTTCTCCTTCTTCTTCTCCTTCTTCTTCTTCTCCTTCTTCTTCTTTTCCCCCTCTTCTTGAGTCATCTTCCTTTTCCTCTTCCCCTCTCCCATCTTTTTCCTTTCCACCTTCCCTTTCTCCTCCTCCTTGTTACCAATCTATTGTCACATCCTGAATGGCTAGATCCTATCTAAATACTGAGAAACACTCTGGAAGGAGGGGGACAGGTGAGAGTGAAACCGCCACAAGAATGAAAGTCTTTGTATTCAGAACACAACCTTGTTTCTTTTTAATTTACAGCCTTGGGTTTAATCACAGGTCATTCTGGGAAATGGCAGAAAATATCAGGAGGGTAGATTTAAGAAAGTTGACTGGACAGAACTTAAGGAAGTTACTTAGCTCTGCCCTACAGAAATTCGTAGACACAAATGGTGAGAGCTAGTATACCTGAGTTCTATTTTCCTTTCTAGTTGACTGTTGTGGTAGGCAGAATAATGTCCCCCTTTCACCCTGGACATATCCATGCCCTAATCCCCAGAACCTATGAATATACTACCTTAAGTGACCAAAGTAACTCTGTAAACATAACTAAGTTTAAGGTCAACTTTGCAGTTGACCTTAAAATAAGGAAATCATCCTGGATTATGAGGGCGAGCCCAATCAAATCACATAAACCCTTAAAAGCAGAGAACTTTCTCCAGCTAGAAGCAGAAGAGATATGTAACAAAAGAGAAAGCAAGAGGGCTGCAGCAGAAGCGGGAGTGGGTTTTTGTCTACTAAGTTTGCTAAAACTGTATTACAGAGAACCAAGCTACAGAGGATATTAATTACATATTGATTTAAGTTATTTCATATTATATATACAACACGAGAGTATGTTGCATGCTGTATTATGCCTTTTAAATAAAATACATAATTGTAAAATCAAAAAAAAAAGAAGGGGGAATGGGAGAGATTTGAAGTGTGAGAGGGACGGACACAACACTGCTGATTCTGAGATGTAGGGGCTCAAATGCAGGGACTATAGAGGGGCCTCTAGGAAATGGTGGAAAGCATGAGAAGGCATTGGGCAGCCATTAGGAACAAAGACCATCCCCTGGCTGACAGCAAGCAAGGAAATATAAACCTCGGTCCTACAACCACAAGGAACTTGATTCTGCCAACAACCTAAATAAGTTTGGAAGTGAATTCTTACCCAAAGCCTCCATTAAGGCATACGGCCCTGTCAACACGTTCAATTTAACCCAATAAGACCCATATCAAACTTATAACCTACAGAATTGTGAGATAATAAATGAGTGTTAAGTCATTAGACTTGTGGTCATTTGTTTTAGCAGTAATAGAAAACAACCGCCAAAGACCTTTGAGAAAGTAAAATAATCTCAATTGCTTCAATTTTTCCTTCTATAAAATAGTATTCTGGTTATGATTGCTGTTCATCCAATTACCCCAAAACTTGGAGGTATAAAAAAATAAGCAATTATTTCACTCATGCATTTGTGAGCAAGGATTTCAGAAATAGTGCAGCTGAGTTATTCTAAGTAATTTCTCAGAAACTTGCAATGAGATATTATTATCTAGGGCTACGAGTATCAGAGGGCTTGTCTGGGCTGGATAGCTAAGAGAGCTCACTTCCGTGGCTCACACTGGATACTGGATGTCGGCTAGGAGCTCAGCTGTGGTGCTTGACTGGAGTGTCTACTTGTGGCCTCCCCAGTACGGGGGACTCGGAGTAGATGGAGCAAGCATCCCAAGATAGCCAGGCAGAAGATGCACAGCCTTTTCTGACCTGGCCTCAAAAGTCATGTGTCTTAGCTTCAGCTTTTACAACGAAAGTACTGTACACCTGATGGCTTAAACACAGAAGTTTATTTCTTAGAGATTTGGAATCTGGGAAGTCCAAGATCAAGGTCTTTGGCCTTGGTCTTGGCCAGTTTTGGCCTTTGGCCTTTGGTCTTGGCCAATTTTGGTCCCTGGTGAGACACTCTTCTTGGTTTGTAGATGGACACTTCTATTTTTTGTTTTGTTTTTACTGTGTCTCACACGGTAGAAAGAGAGAGGAAGCAAGCTCTCTTGTGTCTCTTTGTATAAGGGCACTAATCCCATCACAGGGGCTCCACCTTCATGACTTAATTACCTCTAAAGGCTCCATCTTCAAATACCATAGCATTGGGAGTTAGGGTTTCAACATACGAATGGGGAGGGATACATCATTCAGTCTATAGCATTATGCAGCTAAAAATCCTGGATAATACACATAAAACAAACATAAGAAGGCCCTGAAAGGTGAAGAGAAGAAGGCAGACCCACTAGGGACCTCTGGACCCAAAACATGACATGTTGCTGAGTCCCCTGTGTTTTCTTTTTGTTTTATATGTCCCAGACGTGGAGCTAAAGAAGCTGATAATCCAGGAATGCTAATAGATGTAATCACGAAAAGCCCCAAAGAAAGCCCCAGAAAAAGGGGAAACTAGCAAGGCAGAAAACCTTTAAACAATAATCATTCTGTTGCAGGCAAATATAGCAGAAAAACTGGTCCTACCTCAAATCCATGCCAGCAAAGGCAGAATGGGAGCTTAGTCTTCCACTGTCACCAGGCTGTAATGAGGCACCCAAAACCTCCTGCCAACATAGTGTCAGAGAAAGCTGAGTCTGGAACTGGGACATTATTCCTGCCAGGTAGTATAAGTCCCTGTTCCCTGTCCCACTGGTGTCAGTAGAGACACGTGGGTAGTGGCAGTAATGAGACATTGCTTACCTTCTCTTGTAGGGGGGTGTCAGAGGAAGTACAGTGTAGAGTCAGGACTTTCACCAGTGCCCAATTGTAATGAGACCACCCCCCCCCCCCATGGTGTCAGTAGACGCCACATTGGAAACAGGAACAAGGCGATCCTACCCCTGTCAGCCAGGGAGGTATCAGTGGTAGCTTCATGGGGAGCCAGAGTAACAAGGAGCCCCTCACCTGAGTGTCAACAAAAACCAAGTGGGGAACCTGGACTTCTACAGGGCAATAAGGAGGGGCTCCTCTTCTCGGCTAGAACCATGTCAGAAAAAGGCAGCTAAAACACAAGGTTTAAGTAAGTTCTATTGTCTTGTAATATAATGCTCAAAATGTCCAGTTTTCAGTAGTAAATCATTTGTCATACCAGGAACTGGGATGATATAAAGTAAATTTAAAAAACCAGTCAATAGATGCCAACATTGAGATGACAGAGATGTTAGAATTACCTGACAAATATTTTACAGCAGCTATAATAACAACGTTTCAATAAGCAATTATAAACATGTTTAAATAAATTAAAAAGTAAAATGTCTCAGCAAAACAATAGAAGACATAAAGAAGAAGCAAATGGAAATCTTAGAATGGAGAAGTCAAATAACCAAAATAAAAACCCAATGTATAAGATAAATAAATACTAGGGGTGTAATGTACTACATGAGGACTACAGCTAACACTACTGTATGATATACAGGAAAAGTTGTTAAGAGAATAAATCCTAAGAGTTCTCATCATAAGTATTTTTTCTCCTTTTTCTCTTTTTTCTTTTTATTGTACCTATGTAAAAAAATGGATGCTAGCTGAATTTTTGGGGGGGTACTTATTTCACAATACTTGGAAATCAAACTATCATACTGTATGACTTTAACTTATACAGTGATATATGTCCATTATTTCTCAATAAGACGGGGGGAAAAACTCCAAGTATGAGTTCAACAGTAAAATAGAAGGCACAGGAGAAAGAATCAATGATTTTGAAAATAGAACAATAGAAATTACTGAATCTGAACAACAGAGGGAAAATAGACTGGAGAAACAATGAACAGAACCTCAGGAACCTATGGCATTATAACAAAAGATTTAATATTCATTGGAGTCATTGAAGTCCCAGAAGGAGAGGAGAAAGCAGGCAGGGATGGAAAAAGTACTTAAAATAATAATGACAGAAAACGTCCCAATTTGACAAATAACATAAATTTACAATTTAAAGAAGTTGAGTGAATCTTAAATAGGATAAATCCAGAGAAATCCACACCAAGGCACATCAAATTCAAATATCTGAAAACTAAAGACATAGCAAAAATCTTAAAAGCAGTTAGAGAAAAATGATATTTTACCTATAGTAAGAAACAATTAAATGGCAGTTGATTTCTCATCAGAGACTATGAGACTAGAAGGAGACATTTTTCAAGTCTTGAAACAAAAGAATTCTATATCCAAAAGGAATATCCTTCAAGAGTGAAGAGCAAATCAAGACATTCTCAGATTAAAGAAAACTAAGAAAATTTATCAATAGCAGTCCTACCCTAAAAAAATGGCTAAAAGAAATTCTCTAAATAGAAAGAAAACAATCAAAGAAGGAACTTGGGAGCATCAAAAAGGAGGAAAGACTCTGGTAAGCAAAAATATGCATAAATACAATAGACTTTTCTTCTTTTGAGTTTTCTAAACTCAAAAATATTTTAATGTTGAAACAAAAATTATGCTGTTATTTAATGCAGTTCTAAATGGATATAGAGGAAATATTTGAGACAATTATACATGGCAGTGGGTAAAGAGACATAAGAGGCAGTAGAGCTTCCACACTTAACTCCAGCTGGTGAAACAGCTACAGTAGTAGATGTGTTGTGTATACATACACCTAACACAATCACTAAAAAAGCTCTACAAGGAGACACACTCAAAAACGCCATAAATAACTAAAAATAGAATTATAAAAATATTCAAGTAACCCAAAGGAAGTCAGGAAAAAAGAAAACAGGAAATGATAAGGCAGAGAATAAACAGAAAACCAAAAATAAAATGGTAGGCTTGAACCCTAACATATCAATATATTAATTTAAATATAAATGGTCTGAAAACAGCAAATAAAAGAGATTGGCAGAATGTAGTAAGAATCATGACCCAAATACGTGCTATCTACAAGAAACTGACCTCAAAACATAATCATATAGGCAGGTTGAAAGTAAAAGAACGTATATTATAGAAATATTAAGCAGAAAAAAAAAGCAGGAGTGTCTATATTAATATAAGATAAAGTAAAATTCAGAGAAAAGAAATTATCAGGGACAGAGAAGAGCTTTACCAGATGATAAAAGGTTAACCCCCCAGCAAACAGTGATCTTAAATGTCTAAGGACCAAAGAACAGAGCTGCAAAGTATGTGAAGTAACAACTAAAAGGAGAAATGGACAAATCCACAATTATATTGGAAGATTTCAACACCCTAACACCTTTTACTTAGCAACTGATAGGGTAACTAGACAAAAAAGCAACAAGGATCTAGAAGAACTCAACACTACCAACCAACAGGAACTAATCAAAATTTATAGAGCACTCCACTCTGCAACAGTAGGATACACATTTTTCAGGTGCCCATAGAACATACACAAAGATAACCCATACCCTGAACAGTAAGGCAGATCTCGAAAAATTCAGGATAATTGAAACCATACAGAAAATGGCCTTCAAACACAATGTAATCAAACTAGAAATCAATAACAGAAAAATTACAAGAAAATCTCCAAACTTCTGGTAACCTAACAATATATCTTGAAACATCCATGGTTCAAAGAGGGAGTTTTCAAGGGAGTAAAAGAATACATTAAACTGAATGAAAATAAAAAGATAACATGTCAAAACTTGTGGGACAGAGTGAAAGCAGTGCAGAGAATTTTATAGCAGTAAAAGCATACCTTAGAAAAGTGGAAAAATCACAAATCAATATTCTAAGCTCCCATCCCAAAAATCTAGGAAAAGAAAAGCAAAATAAACCAAAGCAATTAATTGTAAGGAGGGAAATAATAAAGATAAGAGCATAGATCAATGGAACTAAAAACAAAAATAATAATGTCAAAGAAACAAAGATCTGGTTCTCCGATAAGATCAAAAATATTAACAAACCTGTAGCAAGACTGATTTAAAAAATAAGAGAAGACACAAATTACCAATACTAGGAATGAAACGGGATATCAGTGCAAATATTAAAAGAATAATAAAAGTAACAAAAGAATAATAATATAACACTACAAACACTGTAAACATAAAGTTGACAACTTAGAAGAGATGGACCGCTTCTCAAAAATCATCACTACTCACCCAATTTGAAATGGACAATTTGAATAGCCCTATAACTATTAAGGAAATTGGATTTGCAATTTAGAAACTACCCACCACCACTACCAAGAAAAGTCTCCAGATCTAGATGATTTTTCACTGGAGAATTCTACTAAATGTTTAAAGAAGAATTAACATAAATTCTATACAGTCTCTTCCAAGAAATGGAAGAGGAGGGAATATTTCTCAATTTGTTTATTACACAGATACCAAAACCAGACAAACACAGAATTTAAAAAAAAAAAAAACACTATAGACCAATATATCTCATGAATTTAGACAAAAATCCTTAACAAAATATTAGCAAATAAAATTTAACAATATATAAAAAGAATTATATACCATGACCAAGTGAAGCTTATTCCAAGAATGCAAGACCAGTTCGATATTGAAAAATCAATGTAAACTACCATATTAACAAGTGAAAGAAGAAAAGTCAAATGATCATATCGATGGATGCAGAAAAACAGGTCAAAATTCAACATCTATTCATGATAGAAAAAAAAAATCTTAGAAAACTAAAAATAAAGAGAATTTCCTCAATTTGATAAAGAACTTCTACAAAATGCCTTCAGCTAACATCACGCTTAATGGGAAAAACAGTGCTTTTGTCCTAAGATCAGAAACAAGGCAAGGATATCCACCCTCATCACTCTTGCTAGCGTGATGCTGGAAGTTCTAGCCAATGCAAAAGGGGAATAAAGGAAATAAAAGGTATAAGACCAGAAATTAAGAAATAAAGCTGTCCCTATTTGTAGATAACATGACCGCCTACATAGAAAAGCCCAAGGAAACTAAAATACACACACACACACACACACACACACACCCCACAACTGTTTGAACTAATATGTACATTTAGCAAATTTGCAAAATCCCCAAGTAAAATCAGTTGTATTTCTATATACTAGCAATTGCATTCCTGGACATTTGTATAAACAAATGTTCACACAAAAAGCTGTACACGAATGTTCATAACAGCTTTATTCATAAGAACCCCCAACAGGAAACCTCTCAGATGTCCTACAACAGCTGAATGGTTAAACTAACTGTGTTGCATCCTACCATGAAATACTTCTCAGCAATAAAAAGAACCAAATTATTGATACCTGCAACACCTCTGAGTGAATTTCCAGAGAATTATGCTGAGCAAAAAAAGCCAATCCTAAAAGATTATATACCATATAATTCTATTTACATAACATCCTTGAAAAGTCACAGTTATAGAAATGGAGAACAGATGAGTGTTTTTCAGGGCTTAAGAAGGTGTGGATGGGAAGGAAATAGATGTGGCTATAAAAGTCAACATTAGTGATCGTGGTGGTGATAGAAATGTCTTGTATCTTGACTGTATCAATGTCAATATCTGTATTGAACTGTGACACTGAACTGTAGTTTTGCAATGTGTTTACAGTTACCATTAGGAGTAACAATATACTGGAATTCTCTACTGATTCTACAATGATATGAAAATAAAAAGGTTAATTAAAAAAAATCAAATGTACACATCATGCAACAATGCAAGGTAAATATAGTATCCACTAAGTTTTTAAGAAAGCAAACAACAAATAAAAGTCATGCAAGCTGACTTCTACCCAGTTCTGTGGGTTCCAAATGAGTCATAACACCATTCTACATTCAAGTAGAGGGGAATTAGACTCCACCTATTAATGAGGGCATAACAAGGTCACGTTACAGAAAGGCAGGTGGAACTGGAGATGTTGTGGCCATCTTTGGAAAACACAATCCGAGAGTGTTATTTACCACCATCCTCTCTTTCTCCCCCCTTCTGGAAAAGGGCTGGAGAGTAAAAGAACAAATCCTTTTGCCCTATTTTTATCACATCCCTTCTCTTTCAAAACTATTCTCCAGCTCCTTTGATTTACATCTCTGCCTTCTTGGACTGTTTTTCAAAAAGTTCTTGATGTTGAGAGGGTTGGCTAGAGCATTCTGAATGTTAATTCTGGGATGTAAGAATATATACAAATAAGTACTAATGGTAGGTCTAAGTCTGCTCAAAAAACGTGTTTCTGAAAAGGTAAACTGTGTTTTGTAAATCAAGTTATCTCTTGGGGCGCCTGGGTGGCACAGCGGTTAAGCATCTGCCTTCAGCTCAGGGCGTGATCCCGGCGTTATGGGATCGAGCCCCACATCAGGCTCCTCCGCTATGAGCCTGCTTCTTCCTCTCCCACTCCCCCTGCTTGTGTTCCCTCTCTCGCTGGCTGTCTCTATCTCTGTCGAATAAATAAATAAAATCTTTAAAAAAAAAAAAGTTATCTCTTAAAGTCCTTTAAGAGACTGTATTGTCAAAAAGATTTTATAATCAACTTTAATAAATGCTTTCATATGTCTTCCCTGAATTTATGTGTTAAATTGTCCTGAATTCATCGATTTTACAGAAAACAAAGTATATCCTTTATGCATTTGGCAAAAATTTGCCACTATTTCAGTTAGGATACGGGACCATGTGATTCCTATTTCCAACTCTAAGGGTCCCTCCATCTTTGGGTTCACCATAATAATGTCAATTGTTTTTCCAGTAGCAATGAAGAATTTGGGCAAATCCATCCCTAGTTCTTCATTGAGTTCTTTCTGTTGGATTTACCATAATCTGGGGGTGGTGACCATTTTATAATCTATCAGCTGTTGAATAAATAAATAAGAGCCTTAGATAAAGTGAAGGAAGAAAGGATGTTCTGCTTAAGGCATGCTATCTGTTCAATCTATAAGATGAACCAAGACTTAAATATGATCTTTTGCTTAAAATAAGGTATAGCTAAATCTCTACCAATGATTTCATGAATGAGAAAGATTCCTGCCTCTCCAATACCTGTAATTAGAGATAAGGTTTTAATTGCAATTATCTTTAGGTGAGAAACTCAGTAGCTTGAATTAACACTACTAAATGACCACTCACACGTTATTTTCTGAGATATTTTGGAGTTGGGCTCTAATGTGTAGATGGCATAGGGAGAGATTAAATGGTAGACCAGGTGAAGGGCTATAATGATCCAAAAGAGAAAAGGCCATCACACGGAGGGTTAAAAACTATAGCAAGGGACAGCTGTGGACTTACACAGAAAAATCACAATTTTCCCTTTTAATTGGTTCTAGGTCCCAAAACATATGGACAGGAATGCATGACTCATCAATTTACTTGGCCTATTTCTTCCTTTGAAGTTTTTCACTTCTACTTAATACAGAGCCTTTAAGTTAGCAGCTAAATATTTGGAGACATAGAACATTTGAACTGGAAAGCACTTAAGAGATAAACATGTCCTATGCCCTCTGACTCTGGAAATCCTCCATTTCACACAGAGAGCAGTTGAAAACGTTAGGAAAGCTTCCCAAAAGAACAAATTCAGGGATCACATTGGTCTTCCTAAGGTAGCTGAAAGGTTCTCCTGTGAAAGGGGTATTAGGTTTGTTCCCTCTAAACCTGGGAGATCAGAGTCCAAAAGCTGGCTAGAGGTCAGAGCATCCCAATGTTGGGAATCAGTTCTGTTACAAGATGTGCTCACTTAGCCTAGAAGCTTCCCATGGATTTCAGCCCTCAAAGAGTTGAAGGATTTGATAACTTTCAGTTTTCTTTCTACCCTGGGATTCTAGAGCTGCGCTTTCCAATAGGGTAGCCTCCAGCTACAGACCACGTGGAACGTGGCTAGTCCAGCATGTAAAATACACACCAGATTTCAAAGGCTAAGTACTAAATAATCGTAAAATACCTCATGCTTTTTATATTGATTATACATTGAAATAACAATATTTTAAATCAATTAAGCTAAACTATGTTGTTAAAATTAAGTTCACCTTTTTATTCTTTGGTTCCTAGAAAGTTTTAAATTACATATGTAACTATGGGGCTAACATTATATTTCTATTGAAGAGCACTGTTCTAGCTAATGTGAGGCTTTTTCCCAACTCAAGCCCTCATACTTCCCTAAAATTGCATATCTTCGAGCTAGCCATGCCGTGATCCTTCCCCACGTCATACCTTGAAATTTACCTAAGACCCATCTTTTGGGTGAATAACACTGGCACGGTATGACATGGTTTCAAGAACACACTTACTATAAATTCTCAATATGAATGGGAAAAACAGAGATTCTCTAACCCTCCTCCAATTACTTATTAACATAGATTAGTTGGTAAGATTGGAAGATTAGTATCTGATCTTGAAAACATCTGACTCCAGTTGAATTTCGGAGATGTTGAATTCGAGAGAATGAAACATATTGACACCTAGGTAGTCAGCGGGCATGAAAACTAGTGATGTAAGAATCACGGTAGAATGCTACAACCGGGTCTTTATGCTGGGTGGCTGTAGAAGGATGAAAGTTCCAGGGCAGAGGAAGACTCAGGATGATTGGCCAGTTCTAGAGGCCAGTGGTTGGCAAGGTTTCACAAACAAGCCCCTATGCCTCCTTACCCTACTCTGTACATAGACATCACCAAAACCCTTTGATAAAGACCCGCTGCTGAGCAGGAATCCTTGTACTGACTGGTATACGTAGAGTCTCAGTTTCTTCTTTTATAAACGAACTCCTGCATCCAGAGGTGGTTGTAAAGATTAAATGAAATGATAGGGAGAAGGTCCTGAGTACGGAGTAAATGCTCAGTAAATAATAGTAGGTATGATGTGTCTTTCCTCTGCCACCTGTAGGCAAATATTCGACACAGGTTGACCTGCGGATGTGTTCCTCACAGCTACCAGTGAGTGCACTTGTGTGGACAGAAAGTAAAATAGCTCACTCCACATTCAAATTGGTTGTGTTGCTAGTACAGAAAAGTCCAATACAAATCCATTTGCAAAACTTTGAAATGCAAATTGCTAAAGTGTTCTCTAACCAAAAACTCATTTTATTTTTTAAATATTAAAGAACAGTAAAAGCACTTACCCCAACAGAGCTGTTTCAATTTTGACTAACGCAGGGAATGTTTCTGTGCTACCTAACACTCAGTAAACACCTCAGAAATGGTAGATAAGAGAAAATCTATATTCTTGATTATTAAAGATATTGGGTGAGCCAAATGGCTTTATTTCCTTTCTCATTGCAGATTTATTCTCCAGGGGAAAACTCCTCAGTTGTTAATACTTGAGATTTGTAAGTTACACTTGTCCAACTAGAAGTGGTAAGAGTTTAATCATTCCTTCCTTCCTTCATTCATTCAAAGAAATGTTTATTCAGTTCTCGCACTGTAGTAAGTGCCGAAGCAACGTTGGTAATAAAGGGCTAGAGATTCCGTGGACGAAGAATGTACAGAGCGCCACGAGACTCAGAGCAAGAACTGTTGTACCTGGAGGTAGGAGAGTCCAGAAAAGCCTCCTAGCATTCAGAGGTGGAATAACCCTGGAGTGGGGTCTTAAAACAGCTGTGTAGATAACGTGGCATTGAAGTGGGTTGAGGGGAGAGAGAATGGACGAGTAAGGAAATGAGTAAGGAAAGTCCAAGAAGAAAGAGTATCGGACAAAGTGAAAAGAGGGTGTCTGTATAGATGTGTCCGTGTGGGGAGTGGAACATAAGAGGTACAGGTGAGAGGCAAACCTTCAGAAACCCAGGGTGACATGACATCTGGTTTTATTGGGCGCACTAAGGAGTATGGACCTCATCCTCCAAGCAATAGGGAGCTACTGAAGGAAATTCTCTTCAGCTGGTTTGTGGGAGTTGGACTACGGGGCAAATAACTGAAAGTAAGAGCATTTTAATAATCCAGGGAAGTCAGGAGTTGGGATAAAGGACAGCAACAGAGACATATCACAGATGCTGAGGAGGTCCAGTCTACAACACTGGCAACTGGTTGGCTATAAGAATGAAAGAAAGAGAGGAAGCTCGGATGACCTCTCCCACACACAGGATTCTGACTTGAATAAATAGGTGGACAGTACTATCATTTCCTGGATGGGGGTAGAGAAGGAAGAACTGGCTTTAGAGGAAAGATAAGGGCAATTTTGGCTATGTTGAGTTTGAGCTGTCTATATGTGACATCCAGGGGAAGAGACCTTGAAGGAAGCAGTTAGAACTTAGAGGAAAATCCGAGGGTGGGGATATAAATATGGGGGTATTCAGTACACAGGCAGATGGTAGAACCATGGACATAGGAAGAAATTACCAGAAAAGAATAAGAAAGGACAAAACCCAGGGACCATAAAGGACATCAGCATTTGAGGGTGGGGTTGGAGAGGACTCGTCAGAGAGAGAGAGAAGAATTAGAAGGTGCTGGTGTCATAGAAACCGAAAGCAGAATCTCAAGAAGAAAGGAGTGATTAATGGAGACAAGTGTTATATAAAAGTCCAACAAGGTGAGGCTAAAGGAGTCCTTTGCCGCTAGCAATTAGACAGTGTCGAATGCTCTATACCAGACCATTTTATTGGACTTGTGGGCTGGGCCAGGGAAAGTTGTCATTGTAGGGGAGGTTGAGGGTTTAAAGTGGAAACCACAGTCATGAAAAGTATAGTAGCTAAATGTAGTTAGAAGTACAAATGACAAATATAAAGGATCCTTTGTAGGATCTTATCTGGAAAGGGAAGGGAAAAGAAAGGGAAGGATGGGGTAAGAAGGGGAGAAAGACATAGGTTAAGAGAGAGTGTTTGTAAAAGATAAGAGAGACCTGAGCATTTGCATGGGACACGGGAATGGACCAGTTCATAGAGAACAGGACAGGAAATACAGAGAAGAAATAACTTGGAACAAGCTCCTGGAGGAGACCCTTTGGATGACGAGCACAGGAGGAGGGACCAGCAGTACACTGGGAAAAGGCTGCCTTTGTCTGAAACTGGAGGAAGGGAGGGAGGCATGCAGTGGAGGACAGCCTCCACCCCCTCTGACAGATCGGGGGCCAGTAGGTCTGCTGGCAGAGGAAGGTTTGAGGGGAGTGGGGAAGGTTTAGGAGGGCAGATGTAGAAGTCACAAATGACCACTGTCATGATGATTGGAATTAAACCCTCTAAATGAACAAGAACATTCTGTGAGACATGAAAAAGGAATTTGTTTAGGCCCACCTGGGGGTGGTTTTCCTCTGAAGAGATAACCAACCTACTTCAAATTTCTTGCCCTCTATTTTTCACACTTCTATGTTCATTTTAATTAAATCTGCCTTTATTCTTGCTGGTAATCAAGGAATATTCTGGGATGAAGCGTGTCACGGCCCGCAAAAAAGTTACACTCATTTCTCCCTATAGATCGAGTCAGCAGCCACCAAGGGTTCATCATCATTCTGTCTTTTCAAGTGACATAACCGTTCTTCTGGTGGAGAATTATAGTTAAGTCCGGGTTGGCAATCCCCAGAGGTTGTCAGGGATCCTTGTGAAAGGAGCAAGCCTCCTGGTACCGAGGGAAACAGGTCTGCTCTGTGTAACGGTATTGTGGTGGAAAAGTTCTGACAGAAAAAGGGCACAACATCTCCTCTGGAGACCAGATCAAGGAGCCAAGCAAGATGCTATCCGGGCTTGTCGGTCTCAGAAAAAAAAGATTGTCTTGGAACAATTTGGGCAAGAAGACAATAGAATTCTTTATTTCTTGGCACAGGAATGAATGAATCTTTATCCCAAATGCAAAGCAGGCTTTATTCCAAGGACAATAAATGGTGAGACCAGCATTCCAGGAACAATCACGGGCTTTCTCTGTGTGCTCACAGTGAAAACAGTCCCACAGGGCTTCAAAGAGACATGTGGACTTCTTTTTCTCCTCTTAAGTAAATAAAATTAACAGCGAACAAGCACTTCCTCCAGCGGTGGGTGCCCAGAATTTCTCCTTACCATATCCCAACCCTGACCCCAACCCAAAGAGCCCTCATCTTTTCTGGCTTAAAGCAATGTGTACACATAATGACCTTGAGATTGAACATGAAGCTATTTGGGCACCCCATCTGAAGATCAAGGTTGACATTTCTCCAAAGCATAAGGAACTTTCCTAAATCCCCTGTACCTCACTGCTTTTTTCCTATTCTTTGAAAATAAATACATATTTCTTTGAACAAATGCCAACATTGATCATGTATGCTTATATAATAGATAAACTTGGGGAGGGTCAGATAGTTCTCAATGAAAAAGTGTGCATTGAGATACTTTGATCTGTAAGCTCTTTGATGCATTTTAAAAATTAGTTTTCATTAATAGAAACAAGTGAATTTGGTCTTCCAGTACAAGTGGACATTCCAGCATTCCTTTAGCTCAACTTTCAACTCCTGAAGGAGAGTTGAGTTTAGTTTCATGCTAAAAACTAGCCTATAAAAAGCTGGTGCTGGTCAGGATGGGACCTGGAGTCAGCTGCCCCTTTGTTTTCTAGTTCCTGTCAGGCTGGCAGAGTGCCATCCCCATAAAAATTCTTGTCTTTGTAGAGGCCAGCAAGGCTCTCTGTAGAGTCACCTCTTGCCACTTCTCAGAAATCACTCCTGAGTCAGGGAATTGCAAATAAAGATTGTTCCACATCACATGATCCCCTCCTCCCACAAACATCCCTCTTTGAATCTCATGGTTTACATATTCCCACAAGGTCAAGTCAAGGACATTTGGTCACATGCAGAGTTATGGAAATAATAGCACACATAGGGCTGGCCATGCAACAAATTCAGAGATTAAAAATTTCTCTCATTCCATGGAGGATGTTACATGGGACTGACTCCCTTTGACAGAGAGCTGCCTTTTCCCAGAGCAAGAGTGAAGTGGGACCAGTCCTTTAGGGCAGACAATTCCAATTCAGTTTCATGAAATTTCTGCCCTGGACCTACCACTTGCTAAACATGAAGGTCACAAAAGACATTGAAAAGCAGGTCTGGGCCTGAGAATCTTACAATCCAGACAAAAAGACAGGAAACACACACACCCATGAAATATTATGTGGGTTCATTTATTCAATCAACAGATTTTTATTAAGAATCTACTTTGTGCCAAGCACTAGATAAGATACCAGAGAAATAACAAATAAGTACGTCTTGATCCTGTCCTTAAAATGCTTACAGTCTAAAGATACCTAGACTGAGGTAGAGTTGGTTAAGCATCCAACTTGATTTCGGCTCAGGTCATCATCTCAAGGCATGAGATCAAGCCCCATATTAGGCTCCGTGCTCAGTCTGCTTGAGATTCCCTCCCCCTCCCTCTGCCCCTCCCCCTCATCTCTCTCTCTCTAATAAATAAAAAAATCTTTAAAACAAACAAACAAACTTGTAGTCTAGCTAATGGAAACAGATCTACCGGTAAACAACCTCTATTAAAAAGGAATGTGTCAGGGCCAGTGGTGGCTGGAAATTGTTAGGGACCAAAATGACTTGGACATCCAGCAAAGAGCTATAGGAGGTCATTACAGAAGAGATGAGCAAGTACAACAGAAATCAGGGCCAACTACACAGAAAGATAAGATTTGATGTAACTCTTAAACGACGGTGGCCATTCCAGGAAAAGAGACCATCTGAGATTATGAGGAGGGCAGTTCCCATGACAGGGTGGAGATAGTCACAGCTGGAGTGAATTACTCCGCACGCTCGCAGTTCTTTAACACAGCAAAACATCCAGCCCCACACTGCAGCAATTGGCCACAAAGAGGTTATCAGGGACATGATGATTAAAATCTAATGCAGACATATATAACTTACCCAACTCTGCCACTGTTTTGGTGTCCATCCTTGGATCAGGTTTTGAAATTCTCTGGGGCTCAGCAGCCTTGTTTGAAATGACAGTAATCACTAGATAGGATTGCTGTAGGACTAATTGAGTTATACATGAAATATGTTTGAACAGTACCTGACACATGGTATGTGCTTAATAAATAGATATGATTATTAAATACAGAAAAAGCACTGAAGGAATAGGATAATAATGGCTAGTGTTTATTGAGTTCTTACTATTTGCCAGGGAATGTACTAGATACTCTGCAAGTTACCAGACAATTTCATGTACACCAAAATATTGACAAAGGTATCTCTGGACAGTGGAGGCACCAAGAGATGGCTTAGAAAGATTTCTCCCCTACACTTCTTAAAACTTCCATTAGTGCCTGTTTCAAGTCAGGAACTTTGATGTAGAGCTTGAGACAAGGATTACAGCACAAGGATTTCTCCTGAAGGAGCTCTCAGGAGAAAGAGAGAGAGAGAAGAGGATGGGGCAGGGAAAGGAGGAGACAAGGATGTGGCTTCATTGGGGATCTAGGTTTAACTTCACCCCACCGGAAACACTGGAGTGTGAATTGCACCACAGAGTCAATTCTGCCTTGAGGAAAGGGGACCACCTTTTTTTTTTTTTTTTTTTACCAATTAGTCATTGGCTACAGGTTGGCCCTGGGATGAGAGTGCTAGACATAACCTCCCTTGTGACTCCAGGACAGTTCTCTGGAAAAGGGAGCATCTTTAAACTGTTAGCAGTCTACACTCACAGCAGCTGGAGGATGCATACACTAGCTGGGTAAAACAGATCTGAGATCTGTGTAGCAAACCACCCCAAACTTAGTAACTGAAAACAACAGCAATCATTTCTTTTCTTTAAAATCTACAATTTGAGCAAGGTTTTTCTGGAACAGTTTGTCTCTGTGCTCCATGCTATCAGCTTGGGTACTTTGAAAACTGGGGGTGACTTGCCTGGGGGTGGAACCAGCTGAGAAGACTCACCATGACTCAATTTAAAGAAAATGTTTCACAAATAAAACTTCAACACACCTCCCTAGTTGTCAACTTCCACTCAATCCACTGTCTTTAAGCTCTTCCAACACAAAAATTCTGAAGCCACTACTATTCTGAGTGATAGAATTATGATGCACTATTATTTTTTAATAATAATAAATAGGCATTCTTATGAATAGACGTTATGTTATAGAAAGTCCGTAGATTTAGAAAAAGTTATAAGAATAATGTACTGATGGAATGTGGCATTGGTAAAGTATTGATAAACCTTCTAGCAGAATCAGAATTATAGCAAATTAAAAGATTGCTCTACCCACTGTGTGTCAGGACTAAAGTTCCTTATATTGGGAGATGGTTGTCTCTAATCTTTTTATTTGTTTTTTAATTTGATTAGAAATTAATTCATGCTATGTCAGTCAATATTGATTGCCTATACAAAATTCTCCATCTTCTCTTTTTAGCAGGTTTTATCTTTTTTATTGAAAATATTTTTAAGTTGGGGTTACATTCAAAAAATTAAAAATCAACAGAGTATCAAAGTATATGCAATGAGAAGTCTTCTTTCCACCCTGCACCATCAGCCCAGTTCCCACCACTTTTCTTAGCCTATCTTTCCAGATTTTGTTGCATATCAAGCAAATGATATAAAAATAGGTTTTCCTTTTTGTCTCCTTTTTACGCAAAGGGTAGGTTATTTTTCATGCTCTAACATACACAACTTACTTGGTTACTTGTATCTTGGAGATCTTTTCATATGAGTTCACAGGAATGGGTATATCTCTGATACGTGTGAACATACTAGGTTGTCCTGCATAAAGCCTTGCCAACAGAACATATTTTCAAGCTTGTATTTTTACAGATCTGATTGGTGAAAAATGGTATCTTTGTGTAATTTGAATTTATATTTATCTTACTCAGAGTGATGATAAACATTATTTTACATGTTTAAGTGTCCTTTGCATTTCCTATTTTCTGAACCGTCCATTCTTCTCCTTTACTCATACTTCTATTGAATTATTGGTCTTCTTTTTGCTAAAATCTAGGAGCCCTTTATATGTTAATGAAATTAGCACTTTGTCAAGAATACAAATCCTATTCTGCTTCCAAACCCCAACTTTGTTTAGATGCTTAACCACTTCAAACATCCTTTACTATAGAAAATATCATTTACTATAGAAAACTTGGGACATAGAAAAAGAAAAATAATCAGCATCATCCCACACAGATCTCAGAGTTGAATTAAACATAAAATTTTTCTTGGCCTATTTCTTTAAGGAGATGACAGTTGGGGGGGGGGAGGAAGGGAACATTTACTGAGCACCTGCTAACACCTACTAATAGCATTTTATTCATGTAGTCCATTTATAGTGCTCATAACAACCCTATTTGGCACTTTACTTCTATTGTATAGCAAGGAATTTGAAGTACAGAAAAGTTAAAAAAAAAAACACCAGACCAAGATCATACAATTAGTAAGAGGTAGAACTGGGGTTCCAACTTGGATCTGTCAGACCCTGGGGTTCCTTCCCTTTCTATAGTTCCTGCTGCTTCCTTGCCACCTGTATTTTAAGAGTAGGCTGTTACATCCTTGAAGATCCATAACAGTGGAATAACAGCCAAAATAATTAAGAGGATAACAATCTTAAGAAAGATGACAAAGATCTCTTGTTGTTTTGAAAACCACTAGAATTCATTCACTCTCAGTTCTGGAACATTCAGAGGTCTGGAACTGTCACATTCATCAGGAAGTAAGGCCCAGCTGGCTGCTGCTGGCTCCTGGCCATGTGTAGACAACCCCTGGTCATTTGTCAATGTTCCCAGGGGTGCCTGCTTCATGTTAAAATCCTGGCAGTGTGCCTCCCTCCACTGTATAATTGTACTGGCCATAGCAAGGCTGCCTAAATCCTCTTGATGCTTCTGCTAATTCCATGGGCCCTGCAGGCTAGAGGAGCCCAGAAACAGAACGGGGCACACCCAAAAGTGCAATCCAAAGCCTGGAGGCTCCTCTGGGTTCTTAACATGAGTAAACATTTCACAGTCAAATTGTCAACATGCAAATACAGGCAGAGCTTTCTTCAGGGCTAGAATAGAATGCTAGAACTAGAATTGACATCAATGTTTCCCCGCTACAGTGTTTCACACAATGCTTAGAAGGCCCTGAGATGGTGGAGGAGATTTCCATAAAGGCACCTGTGAAGAATCAGGAAAAGCCGAACAGGTGAGGGTTTTGGTTTCACGCCCCAAGTTCAACCAGATGAGTCCTACTTCTACTTGTAGCTGCCCCATAAGATTTATTTGGAGAAAGGGGCCCCAGCTGAAACAAGCGTGAAGACCACTTCATTTTACTGGTATGGAAGGTGAGGCTCAGGAAGGGTTTGATGCAGCCAATCACAGGAGAAGTCAGTGGCAGGACCAAGCTTAATGGCTGACTCCTCAGTCAGGGCTCTCTTTCCACTGTCTGGGCTCCATTTTCACATGGAGTCCTCCTGTTTCCTTTGTGCTGGGTCCTCATTCTTAAGAATTTGCAGCCAGCTATTCCCCAGACCCTCAGTTGTAAATCAACTCACACTGAATGCTCAAAAGCCCCTCTGTGAAGCAAACTTTCAGTAAAAATGTTCTAGGCTATTCCCTACTCCATGGCATTCACAGCACATCCCGCACTCTGTTGGAACCAAAGACAAAGGAAAGATGTGCGCACCTATGTACACTGACCAAAATATCTCCCAGATTTTGAGCCCAGTGGAAACACTGGTGAAAGCTCTCCAATTAAAAAAGATGATCTACACATAAAGTCGTGCGATGTCCAATTCGTTGCCTCAGCATTATCAACCACCATATACCCACCAGGGGGATACAACAGCGTGCAGACCCAGGACTCCGGGGCTAATGGGAAACGACATCCCCGCAGCACAGTAGCCCAGGGTCATAAAACAGGCAAATACCAACAGCTTGTTTCTCTGTAAAATTTTGAGATTTTGTTCATCGTGGATTTTTTTCTCTTTTTTTAAATTATGTTCCATTAGCCAACATATAGTACATCATTAGTTTTTGGTGTAGTGTTCAACAATTCATTAGTTGCATATAACACCCAGTCTCATCACAACACATGCCCTCCCTAATACCCATCACCTGGTTACCCCACACCCCACCCTTCTGTAACTCTCAGTTTGGTTCCCGAACTCCATAGTCTCTCATGGTTCATCTCCCTCTCTGATTTCCTCCCATGCAGTTTCCCCTCCCTTCCCCTACGGTCCTCTGCGCTATTCCTTATGTTCCACATATGAATGAAATCTATTGATAATTGTCTTTCTCTGCTTGACTTATTTCACGTAGCATAATCCCCTCCAGTTCCATCCATGTTGATGCAAATGGTAGGTATTCATCCTTTCTGATGGCTGAGTAATATTTCATCATATATATGAACCACATCTTCCTTATCTCTTCATCTGGTGAAGGACATCTCGGCTCCTTCCATTGTTTGGCTATTGTGGGCATTGTTGCTATGAACACTGGGGTGCAGGTGCCTCTTCTTTTCACATCATCTGTATTTTTTTCATGAAATTTGATAAGTATTATGTTAAAATTTGTATTTTTGATAAAAATAATTCTTGGTTATTTGATTCTTGATTCTTGAGGTTTTTTTGGCACTCCGTCAAATTTTGTGCCCCACTTACCTAACCTTACCCCAGGGCTCCTATTCACTAGCATGGTCTCAATAGCATCTCCCACCCAGGGTTTCCAGACCTACTCTAGTCCTTTACAGAACCCAATGATACAATAGCCCATGTAGCCAGCCCGTATTTTATCTCTTGTGTCCTCCGTGAAAATCTGAAGGCCCACACTGTTATTTTTTTTTTTAGTAGAAACTTCCAGAATAGTGTGTTTATTTTTTTTTTACACTGAAGTGTAGTTGACATAATATTATATTAGTTTCATGTGTACAACATAGGGATTCAACAACTATATACATTACAAAATGCTGACCATGGTCAATGTAGTCTCCACCTGTCGCCATACATCATTACAATATTATTGACTATATTCCCTTATGCTCTGCTTTTCATCCCCGTGACTTACTTATTTTATAACCGGAAGTTTGTACCTCTTAATTCCCTTTACCTGTTTCATTCGTCCTTCCATCACCCCTCCACTCTGGCAACCACCAGCTTGTTCCCTATCCACGTTCTTGTTTTACTATTTCTCTCAACCCTCTCCACCCACTCCTACCAGCTCCAGTAAGGAGTTCTCTCTCAAATCATAATTCTTTTTTTTTTTTTAAGATTTATCTATTTATTTTGGAGAGAGAGGGAGCACAAGAGCAGGGGGAGAGGGAGAGAATCTCGAGGAGACTCTCCACCAAGCATGAAGGCTGCTGAGGGGCTTGATCTCAAGACCCTGAGATCATGACCTGAGCTGAAACCAAGAGTCAGACACTCAACCGCCTGAGCCACCAAGGCGACCCTCAAATCATAATTTTTTTTGTAAAGCGTTATGATCTCACTCTACCTAGCAGTTCCTCCTTTTATGGGTGCTGAATCAGAACCAGGGCAAGATTTGGTTACCTTTAGGACTGAGTCAGATATATACACTCTAGAAAACTACATGAAGGAGTTTCCAATATGTTCATACATGGTTTGAAGTTCCTGGTTTAATTCGTATCCCCCAAACTTCTTCAGGCATTAAGATAACTTGTTTAGACAAAAATAATGTAGAATTTGGGGCTGGCTTCGCATGGACTTCTCAGACACCTTCATTCCGTCACAGCTAATGATTTTGAAACTACCAATGCTGACTTGGAAATTGTATGCTAATTGAGTATGTGGTCTGTGAAGAAACTGAGGGATTGGTGGCAAGTCGCTGTGCAACTTCCCCTGCTTTGCAACAGACCAACACAGGTGCAAAAACACCAGGTTGAAGAGGGTCAAGAATGTTGTTTTGCTCTTTTCTTTCTTCCAGCAGTATCTTAGAAATGTAGTTAACAACATGCTTAGCCATTTGTTTACCCAAATTACTCCTAAGTGCTGGTCATGGTTGGCTGTGACTGGCACTCACCTCCCAAAGTCTTACCAGCCTTCTCTCAGTCCCAGGGCAACCAGCTGCAGAAATCAGGTTTAAAGCACCAGCCCCCTGAGCTTCTCACACATTTCCCAGCTCCAGTGACTCTGCCCGTTTTTGTTTATGTGTCCCCAGTTTTGCTCACATCCTTAAATCTGGGATGTCCCTTCTGAATTCTATTTCTTTCCTTCTTGTTCTCATTAAGGCCAGAAGGAGTCAGGTCTCTGGGGAGCTGTTTTGGATGCTCACATCTGGATTTTGCTACCCTTTTGTTCTGTGGTTATAAACTGAGACTGCTGTTGGATGGGTCTGAACATCCACAGTGGAATTTGTATCTGAACCAAATGAAGATAATTTGGAATTTCATTTTAATTTATTTATTGCCCTTTTAGTCCATACCTATTGCATTATGTTTTTAGCGTTTGCTGTAGCGATTACAATATATACTCTTAATCCGTCAAAGCCAACTTCAAGTTAATATCGTACTACTTCATACGAAGTATAGAAATCCGTATCATTTGTGCTATAGTTCTAATATGTGTTACATCTACATACATTATAAGTTCCATATTACAATGTTATAATTTTGGGTATTTTTATATATAGATGATGTTTTTCTGTTTCTTCATACATCCAATTATTTGTGGATTATATCCCAGACATTATGAAAAATGTGTTATAAAGAATCTGGATTCTGTTACGTTCCTTTCGAGAGTATTGTTATTTTTGTCAAGTCAATTTCTGTGCATGCATGATTCAGAGATCAGTCAAAGACTTAGACAGTTTAGAAACTAGAATCTGGGGCTTTCCCTCTCTGACCCTTTCCTTGTCAGGACTTTCTCTTCTTCAAGCCAGTAAGATATCATTTACCACTTGCTCTATTCACCCCACAAGCCATAGACTGGGGTTTGCCCTCAGGCTGACAGCTATTAGAAAAGGGGGCAGGAGGGCAATGTACCCAGGTCCCTTCACTTTGTTCATGAATCGACTCATTTCCACCTTGTGTACACTTTTATCCAATCTCTATTGCCTTCAGGTAGTTGGGTTGTTCCAATATCTTTTGTCCAGAGTTCACAGTTTTTATCTTTTTGAGAGTTGGCTCAATAGGAACTACTTAAGCAAACCAGAAACAGAATTCTCTGAAATGATACTGGGTTGATAATTCTTCTAATGTGAAAATGGCATAGGGCAGATGGAGAGATAATTTAAAGTTTTATTAACAACAAGCTGATATTTTCAGCTTCATAAATATTTTTGTAGTAGCTTCTAAGTTTTAGGCATTGTGACGGTTACTGAAAATACATAAATTAAGCCCACCAGCCCAGCCTTTGGAGCAGGTTACACTTTTACTTTAGTTAAGAGGGAAATATAATCTTTCTTTCCTTCCAGCCGATAAAACATGAGCCATTTAATTGCCTTCGCTGGGTAAAGAAGGAGTTAAATTCATAACCACAGCTGACATAAATGGTAGAAAGAAACACAATTCTGTATCAGGTGTATCCTTGTCCGCGCTATTTCACTTTCCCCCAAACCAATCCCAATGGCGCCCTCGATGCTTTGTTCTCTACCCTTCTACCTTCTTTACAGATGAAAAAACATGATGCTCTGAAAGTTTCAGTGTCACTTGTCCATAGTGGCATCACTAGTAAAGGGGAGGATTGGCTCTAACTCTTGTCTCCACTCCCATTAACCAAACTGGGAGATAGCTGATCTCTCCCTCACCCTTCCTATCTGACTCTGAGCACACCAGGGAACTTCAGTTTCCTCTCTTAAAGATAAAACTTACCTGTACCCTGGATACCACCGCCACCCTTCCAAGACAAACTAGATGATTTAAGAACCTTTCAAATACATTAGGTCTACGCTTCAAATGCCGTAAGGATGAATTGTCTCCAAGGTCCTATGTTTTAGTTTAGGAACCTCTGAGTTTTAGACAATCTGCGAACATTACCATGATGAGTCTTCCTCCGAACTCCATGGCTCTTCTTGTCTTCCAGAGCGCACCATCTTTCTGTCTTCTCTCTGCAGGGATCACAGCACCATAGATGAAGCGGTGGTGTTTAATAATAATAGAGATGAACAGCAACACTTTGTGTCTAAAGCCTGCGTTTTATTTTCCAAGCTCCTTTTGTAGATATTCTTTCATTTGATCTGCACAGTGCTTTGGGTAGCCTCCTTTATGCTTTCTCCTGCTCCTAATGAAATACTAATTGCATTTTTAAATGTCTTTTTTTTTAACAGAACATTATTTCTATTTTAGGAAGGCAAGTTTTATGTGCCAAAGAACACAAGGTCCCTATGAGAGTCTCAGTCCCTCAAAGTCAGGGTTTATTTCCTGTTTTCTTTGTATCCCAATCACCTAGGCCTGTATTTATAACATAATCAGTGAGAGCTTGACAAAAATAGTCATAACAAACCTAGTGCTTATCAAGTTTTAATATGATATCTCATTTTATAAATGGTGTATAAACATATGTCAAAAAAATCCAGGCTCCGATTCCAACCCTGCCACTCACTAGTGTCATGGTTTTGGCTAAATTAGTCAACCTCTCTGGGATTCTGATTCCTTACATGTAAACTCTGAGCAACAGTCCAGGGTTATGAGATGTGAGGTTACATTTCTAGTACAGTATCTGGGCCAGTGTGTTCTCCAAAATACCAATTTTCTGGTTTTTAAGTGAGGAGAACGGCATTTTCCCCCACTTTTAAAGATGTTAAAAATGAAGGCTCAGTCATGTTGACTTGTCCAAGGAACACGAAAGTTGGCAGTGACAAAGATTCCCCCCCTGCTTTCTTTCCACTTCCCATTAGACTGTGGCTGACCCACATAGTAGGTACTTAAATAATAATAATAATAATAATAAATACTATTCACTGCCATGTATGAAGACCCTACTATCTGCCAGGCAGTGTCAGTGTCTATACTCACATTATTCAAACAGTAACAATGACTCTGCAAGATAGTTGTTACTGTGCCCAATTTACAGACGAAAACAAAAAAGGAGATTTTGCAAAGTTAGCCACCTCGCTCAAGGGTGCAAAGTCAGGAGATGGCAGATCTGGGATTTGAACCCGTATTTCAAGAGTCGTGAGCTCTTTCCATTGATTCTGCTCCTTTATACTATCTTTCCAAAGGGAAAAAAACAACATGGAAATGTGACAAATTATTGGGAAAATTTACACCGTGCAGTTGCTTGATGCCATGTGATCCAGGGACCAAAAAAAAAAAAAAAAAAAAAAAAAAAAAACCTCATTTTTTTTCTGCCTAAGTGGTGCAGTTCTTAACTAGTTGATCAGACAGTGCTGTTTTTGTCGACCTGTAAGGCACAGAGCAGAGGGAGACGTTCACCCCAGCAGTGATGGGCAAGGTGAGTCCAGCGTAACAAATTCACCAAGTGAGTATAAAAGGCTTCTGAGCTCCAGCACTGTTCCAGGAGGAACCGATGAACTGCAGCGTTTGGGTACAAACATGTGTTTGCTCCTGAAAGAAACAGACTCCCCAGCAAGCTGTTTCAGAGATAGAAGCTGGACCAATCTGTCTGCTTGTGAGTGTCGACTCCCAGCTGATATATGTGGCTGTTCTTGGCTCTGCGAGCAAATGGCCATGAGGGAATGATCGCTGCGGCTTCCATAACTTGGCAACCAAAGCTCCTGGGGGTTCACTGTGTGTTTTCAATGCTGACAGCTCTCAGGAGAGAGGAAAGGGCAGAGGGGCAAAGAAGACAGCCAGGTGTGGGCAAAGAAGAAAACCTTCGGTCAAGCCCAAGTGGGTGAGGAATTGGCAGATGACCCTGAAAAGACACACATAAGACAAATGAGATCTATTCTCAACTTCCATAGGACTTGATCCCCTCGTTGATTCAGATGTTTTGCTCAGAGCTGTAGATGGAAGCTCTTCCCATGTAGAAAACTAGATAGAGACCTTTGAGTAGCCGTGTGCACCTGCTCTCAAGCTCGTTCCCTGCACGCCACGTTTGTGACAGGGGGAACGGGCACAGGCGTGGACTGTAACAATGCTGACTTCTGCCCGAAGAGCATTACAGACCCGAGAGGCAAATCGGCCGCAGTGGGAAAAGCAAGACGACACTTTCGAACCTAGCTATTACCTATATATACTGGGGCAAAGTCCTTAGCTTGTTGGCGGCAGCAGAATCCAGGCTGAGTAACTAAATCCCAGAAGACCCGGGTTCTAGGGCAAGCTCCTCCATTAGCCAGCTTTGCAACTCTGCGGCCTCCGTTTCTCAAAATCTGGGCTTTGGGCTCCTGTCACAGAAAACAGGCAGCACAACATGATGAAAAGTGCACCAACTTTGGACACAAAAGGCTTTGCAGAAAGTTATTTAACCTCTCATGGCAGACTCAAGGCAAAAGTTGTTTGTCATAGAACATTTACCAGGCTCTGGGAATATGGCAAAGGGCAAAACAGACCAAATCCCTGTTCTCGTGGACCTCATACCTTTAGATAGGCTCAGAGATCACCAGAAAAGAAACAAATATGTGGACATGGGATGCAATGCCAGATAGTAAAAAGCTCTATGAAAAAATAAATAAAGCAGGAGAGGGAAAGAGGGAGGGCTTGCCGTGTTAGTTAGAGCGGCCAGAGGCAAATATCACCCTCAGAAAGGTATTGTGGAAAAGCTAGCAGAGACTGTATCTTAACAGATGACAACATGAGGCAAAGGTACCATGGCCCTGACCATTTGAATCGCTCACAGGACTACTTCCCATAAAGTGAGAGTGGGGTTTTCAGGCTGTGTCCATGCCTGTTCAGCATACCTGCTGCTGTCATTTCTCTTTCCCTGGGTCCTTTCAATGCTGCCTCCTTAGGTTTGGGGGTTTTTTGGTTTGGTTTTGTTTTTTTCCCATTCCTGCAGAGGGGACTAGATCTCTGGTAGCAGGAAGTTAATGAATGTAAAAACTTCTTGGAGCAATGGTATTTGCTACCACTGATGATGTGTCCATGGTTCATCTGTGTTGTCCATGGTTCATCTGTGTTCTCCAGCGTTCAGGCCTTGGCACGGGGCTCAAGGTTTGGAGGCATGGGGCCTGTTTGTTTTGGAGCGATCTGTCCACCAGGTGGTAGAACCTTCCCATCCAGGAAATGAGCCCTGAAGCAATCAGGCCAGTGGACTCCATCCGCCCGAGCACAACAAAGGGCTCCACTGTGCAGCCACATCTTGGCCCAGAACACTCCTGCAGGTAGCAACACCCGGACCATGCCCTAGCCTGACTCCTGGGCTCACGGTTCTGACTTACATCTCTGCGCATTCATGGGTTTTACGATTTTAAAAAGAAGACAGTCAACTGAGAGCTGACTCCCTCGTCAAAAGCAAAACCCTCCGTTTTGCTCAAGTGCGACTCAGTTTATATGTTTCTAGGGGGTTTCCACCCCCATGTTAGGGCAAAGCTTGACTGGGGGCTGTAGAATATTTGACAAACGGGTTACAGATCATTATCCGTTGTCATAGGTAGCATTATGGGAAATGATAAAATAAGAAAAACATTTTGAATGTTTCTTGCTGTCCTGTCAACAGGCACTTTCCAATGTAACCTGAATCTTGTCCCATATGTTTCTCACCTAAAACATTGGGTCAAATGAACTTTATCCTAGAAACCCATGGTCACCAGCCTCCAAGGTGGCCCCCTAGCCATCCTGACATCCTGTTGTCCGTGTCCTTCTGTAGTCTCCCTCCTCACTGGATCCGTGATCGATAGAATCGAGCAGAATGACAGTATGTAATTTCAGGGATTCGGTCAGAAAAGGCACTGCAGCGCCCACCTTGGCCTCTTAGACTACTCATTCTGGGGTAAGGAAGCCATAAGAACACTCAAGCCGCTCTCCAGAGAGGCTCACGTGAACAACAGCTGGAACATCTCACCTCTAGGGAAGCTTGTAAATGAGCAGCCTTGGAAGTGGATCTCCAGCCCCAGTCAAGCCTTCCAGTGACTGCAGCCCGGGCCAACAGCTGACTCAAACCTAAGGAAAGACCCTGACCCACCACCCAGAGGAGCCCCTCCCGAGTTCCCGACCCACACTAACCATGAGAGACAATAAGTGATTCGTGTTTTAAGCCACTAGGTTTGGGGTAATCTGTTACACAGCAAGAGATAACTAATGCGAAACCTATTCTGAGTTACCAGGATGGAAGGGAAGAAATGACAGTCTGTTAAACCCACTGAAAGTAGATTCCAATTAATGCTGTACCATTTTGCCCAACACCACAGCAGGGATTTTCGGAGAACTGTTATCTGAAACTGGCATTGGATTTGCAGTACTAGTGAAGGTCCAATCTTTGCCTTTATGACACTCATGGGCAGCCTCAGGAAGAGAAGCTTCTGAGCATTGCCTCTGAGAGCGATCTTACAGATGTCCTGGCTTTCACGTTGCCTTTACACTCTGTTGACCTATTGGATTTTCTACAGTTATTGGTTGAAGACTACCAGGGAGGTGCCCATCCACCCCCCAGCACTTCTGGCTTTCTCTGCACATGGCCAGAGTGGGGTCCTTCCTCTGGAAAAAGCCACAGGCAAGTGGACACAGGTGTTGGCGGTTGCAAGTTGAACCAGTGAACTCAGAAATGGCATGGGTTGGGGGGGACACGGGTGGGGACACCAACTGTCTGCTTCAGTTACCACGTCAAGGCCTCAGCCACAGGAAAAAGGCACAGATCTGAGACGGAGGCGCAAGATCAAAGCCCAGCTATCCAAACGGGTGTTCAAGTCAGGGCCAGATTAGTGGCAAAGGCATCTTAGACCTGATGGTAAGTCTGACCTTCCTAAATCACTCTTGCTGGGAAGAAAAAGCAGGAGGCTTAGAGACTGGGAATCTCTCTCCTACCCCTCCCCCCTAACCACGGCCGTGGGATTTGCCAGGTTCACCCCATGGGACTGCGCTGCCTCTTCATTCCCTTGCTATTTGCTCTCCCCTGAAGCAACTCTTCCCACTGTGGGCCATTCTATTCAAGGGACAAATTGGCCATACAGAAATAAATTCAACCAAGGGCTTTAAAAGAACCAAAAGATAGCACTCCTCTTCTTACGGAAGAAGACTTAAAGTAGGGTCTGGTACACAGTAGGTGCTCACAAATGTTAAGCTGGTTTCTCTCCAGCCCCTGCTACCACTGCCTTGGGACTGCCAGGCAGGAATGGAGTCGTAGAGCTAATCTATATCCGCTCTCCTGGCTTTCTTGCTTCATTCTTTAAAAAAAAGGGGGGGGGTATTTATTTATTTGACAGAGAGAGAGAGCACACAAGCAGGGGGAGGGTCAGAGGGAGAAGCAGGCAGAAGAAGAAGCAGGCTTTCCACCGAGCAAGAAGCCCGAGGCAGAACTCGATCCCAGAACCCTGGGATCATTATCTGAGCTGAAGGCAGGCACTTAACCGACTGAGCCACCCAGGTGCCCTGGCCTTCATGTTTCTTAACAAAGAAAACGCCCGACACTGACACTGAGTCCTCCATATACAGTGGTACTGCCTTTGCACTGGGCATCGGCCTTGGTGGCGGGTGACTCCCGCGGCCTCATTCGCCGAAGACAGGCAAGTAGGACAGAGCGATGGGAAGATCCAGCATGGGGAACAAACCAGCACCCGGGGCTCGGATTTGAGGAACCACCTGATTCCCTCAGGACTAACCCAGTGGTTCCATGGTGTTTCACACTTGGGTCACACTACAAAAAAACGTTCCTCCGAAGTCCCCCAGCCTTCGTTCTAAGGTACTTCTGAGGCAGGGACTTACAAAAGGAGCAGAGTGTCCCTTTTCTCTCTTGCATTTGCTTCTCGGACTTCCACCTCCAGGGGGCACTGATCTTCAAAAGACTAAACCCACACACCAAGGCTGGGCACTACAGAAGGCCAACTGTTGGCCATGGTGGGAGGGGCGATCCTTGTTAATTCCCTGTGAATAATTGATACTGGTGAAACTGAACCAGAGACTTTATTAGCACTTATAAATGGGATCCCTTCCCCCGATAATATGAGAAAGTCCCAAAGCCATGGTTTCCGCCACTGTTCAGGTCCTCCCTTTAGAGAGGTTCCCTCACCTCCCCACTATTAGCTCCATGCATCTAGTAGGCTTTCTCTGGAAATACTTAACCTTTCTTGGTCATGCTTCCTATCTGGGTGACATCAGAAATTGGAAGAAACCTGGTGGCCCAGGCAGCCAGTCCAGAGATTTTTCAGGGCCAGCAGGAGGCAATTGTGATGTTGCAGGACTCTGTGTTAGCAAAAAAAGATGGAGGTTTTAGAGTTTAACAGATCTGGTTTCAGATCCTACCTCTGTCTCTGCCTCTTGCTAGCTCTCTGACTTTGGATAAGTTACGCAACCACATCTCAGCCTTACTTACAAGTAGAAATGATCATTAATCTCATAATAGTTTGGCATGAAATAAATGCATTTGGACATACAAAACACTAGCACAGTACCTGGCATAAAATAAGTGCTTTGGCAAGTATTAATTCCTTCCTCACCATCCTTCTCTCTGCCTTTAATAGCACCACACAGGATGGGTGGATTCCTGCAAGTTTTCCTACAGAAGCTTCAGTCACTTACTTGACGCCGATCTTTGCCCCCTTAAGAAGAAACTTTTTTTTTCATGAGTCTGGCGTCCCCCAAACAACAAGGAAGGGTGAAGGCCATGTGAGAGTCAGAAAGCCAGCTAGTCTAGAAGCCCTGGGGCTGTCTTCATTTTTGAACCCTGACTCTTATGGAGTTGGGAGGAGTTGGCAGAGTCCCCAGGACACATCAATCTTTGGGGAATGGGATTGGAAACCTACTTAGCAGAAAATTCTCCTATAATGTGAGGCACCCTGCTCCCCAATCCCCAACTCAAGGGCTTTATATATTTCAAAGATGATGCCAAAGTCAAGTTCCATGAGAAGTAGAGAAAACACAGGAACGAATCTTGAGTAAATGTACCTCCCTTGTGTCCCGGATATTACCCAACAAGTCACGGGGCTGCTGCCATGAGACAGGCCCAGTTTAAATCCTGAGACGGCTGGGCCCTTGTTCTCAATGATCTTTGTCTACCAAGGGAGACAAACAATAAACACACAATGACAACATCATGTAATAAACTCTGCATTTGGAGCCAAGTACCACATGTCTAGGACTGACGTTGCAGGAGATGGGGATCTGGGCTGTATTAAGGATGACCCACATCCTTCATCGCTTGCCATCCCGACTTTGGCCACCAAGATAACTTGTCCGGGCTGAACCTTCTTTGAGTTCTCTGTCCCTATCCCGTCATGTGACTTCTGTGCCTCCGCTTCTTTGTCTTAAATAAGGACCAGAAACTACACTTAAAATACTGTAGGGATCGACCTAACCAGGGCCTAGACAGAGGGGAAAAGTGAAGAAAATTAGATTAAAAAAAATTTTTTTTAATGTTTTGAGAATTTATTATGAGGCTCTCGATGACAAAACTGAAGCTATCTTAAAAACAAACAAACAGAACACTGGCATTTACCAGCCATCCTGGTTTTTCTGGAACTGTCCCAGTTTTCACACTGAAATTTCCATGTCCTAAGAAACCCCTCAGTGGGGACACACGGGAAAGCTGGTCAGCCTAATTGTGTTCCAAACACAGAAGTACCCACAGAGCACAGAGAAAATGTACCAACCTCGTGCTTAAGCCTTGGGCCACGAATGCATAAAGTAATAAACGGCTCACCCAGAAGGCCCAAATTGCTTCCTGAGTAGAAATGTGGAGACATGTAATATTTAACAAACACAAAAATCGGTAAGTACTGAATGAATATGAGACCATATTTAAAAATGCAAGAAACTGTGGTTTCTTGTTCTTGAGAAAGGCCTAGAACATAGCCTTCCAAGTGACTGAGAGAGGCCGGGTTTTCATTTTCCTGGAGAGGCTTAAAAAATTAGCATACAGGTTAACAGCAGGGGAATTGATAAGACAAATCTGACCTTGAATCACGGCTTTACGCTTATCCACCATGTGACCCAAGATAAACTTTTCAACTTCCCTATGCATTAATTTCCTTTTCTGTAAAATAATCCCTACTTAAAAGTCCTGTTTTATAAATTAAAGTAAAATGATCATCATACATGAAATATAATGATTACTCAATAAATACTAACTGCTCTCAAAAAAACAAGAGGGAGAACAAAGACCTAGGGGCTGAGATTAGATCGCTCATGGAAACGATTTTGCCACCAAGTATTAGGAATATGGCTTTAGATTAATTTGGATACTATATTTTCATATATCCCTACAGCTGAAAAAAGCCTTTAGCTGAATATCTTCATTTGCCTGTCCAGGTCCACCGTCCACCTTTTTCTCCATATCCTTCTTTGTTCCCTGGAGGCTGGCCTCTCTGGCCCACCTCAGGGCACTTCTGGCCCTTGGATTTGACTCAAACCAGCTGAAGGCTTCTAATAACTGAATGTCACAGCTCCTGTCCGCAGGCCCTCTCCACCCAGCCCTCACTGCCTCCAGGTTTTTGCCTCCCTGCTCCTTCCACTCCTTCAGGCTTGGAGATATTAATGGTTGCCCCCTTGACTAGCCTCGGGGCTCCACGCCGTCATCTGGGGTTTCCCAATAGCCTGACCACACATTAGTACATTATTTATCCAACGGAATGTGTTTTTTGTTTCCTGCTAGAACGCTGACAGATAAAAACATCAGGAGAACAACTAGCTTAGTGATTTCCAAACAGTTTGGGCACCATTCTGGACTGGCCACATCAGAAGCACCTAGGGAGCTTTTGAGAATATGGATTCCTGGACCTCGCACCTGGAATACTATTTCAGAGGAGCGTTGGGTGAGGCCTCACGCTGTGTTTCTAGCAGCTCCCCGCCAATCCTGCTGCATAGCCAGATCTGGGAAGAATCCACTCCTGAAGCCCCCCGTACAGCTGGGCCCTTTCTCTTTCTCAGTGTTTTTTGTTCTTGCTTCACATTTCACTTTCTTTGATTTCATTTTGGTTGGAAACAAACAAACAAACAAAAATACGGCACATACAGAAACTATATATATCCTCCAGAAAGGTGATCTCTGTTAAGGTGGGCATTTTGGTCAATTTCTTTCAGGTCTGGAAACTGCCTGGCACATAGTTGGCACTCAATAAATATTTGTTACGTGAACGTTAAATGAATCATTAATTGAGAACATTTGCAGGCCCCTGCTGGCTTAGATTAGTTCAAGTTGATGACCTCAAGGGGAACACGACCTAAGCTTCATATTTGATAGAGGTCCAAACAAACAAAAAGCGATCTTGATAGAACAAGAGGAACTTGTCATCAAAGCTGAGTAAGTTGCTACATATACGTATAATTTCAAACTAGTGGCTTTCCTGAAATTTTTCCCCATCTGTCCTTGGAAGGCCGAGGCACATTCCACTAGGCAGGGTGGCTCATGTTAAAAGCCTGGAAGCTGCTGTATAGATGGGGAAGGACTTCGGAGGTGAAACCCCAATTTTACTTTTTCTACACTATCATACACGTTCAGAGGACTTGTGGTGCCATTTTTTTTTTTTTACTAAATAATTGCTTTTATTATGTTTATTTTTTGACAATTATCTTTTTTTAAAATTTTTTTTATTATATTATGTTAGTCACCATGCAGTACATCCCTGGCTTCTGATGTAAAGTTCAATGATTCATTAGTTGCATATAACACCCAGTGCACCATGCAATACGTGCCCTCCTTACTACCCATCACCCGCCTATCCCATTCCCCCACCCCCCTCCCCTCTGAAGCCCTCAGTTTGTTTCTCAGAGTCCATACTCTCTCATGCTTCTTTCCCCCTTCTGATTACCACCCCTTTCTTTATCCCTTTCTTCCGCTACCGATCTTCCTAGTTCTTATGTTCCATAGATGAGAGAAATCATATGTGGTGCCATTTTTAACCTGCAGGTTGCTGTACATTTTCAAAGCGAGTGTTCAAAATCAGTATCTGAGCAGAATAAAAACCCAGAGCCAGGCACATCCTTCCTACCCCTTACCTCGTTCTACAGTCCTCTACCTATTTCTAATTACCCAAGGAGACTTGTCCTGCCTCTTTTTCCCCCCCACTTTCCCTATCTTTTTGAACTGCTAACTGAAAAATCTCTTGGCTGACATTTTTCTGACAATATGTATCAGCCAAATTGCGAGCTAATTGACCTCTTTTCATGCCAAGACGAAATTTCCTTGAATACACTTGGTTGGAAAGCATTCTAGAGTAAGAAACACACTTCTCAAACTCTTTAAATGGACTATACTGTTCTTACCCTTTGTAAGCAGCATCTCTTCGAAATGACCCACGGTCATTATGATGAAAATCAATTATTGATTTTAAGGTATTTAAAACCCATCAACTGCCTAGGACCCGAGAAGATGGATAGAGCTACTTGATCTTTTTATAACTGGCCCCAGCCTGATGCATTTGGTCCGTCTGTTGTTTGCTCTTGACAGCTCTTCCGTCACCTCCATTGCTGAATGTGGCTTGCTGTTGTCAGGGCTGCTGTTCCTAAGGTGAAATTGCCAAAAAAAGAATTCTCTGGGCAGGTGAGGGGTCACTTGGGGCTTTTAGACAAATGTGTATTTCTGCTCTGAGTTATGCAGGAGCTGATCTGAGAGGAATCTTCACAGTTTGAGAGATGCTGTGAAATGAGAAAGTTCTAGAAATTAGCAATAAACCGACAATTCATCAGACGTCTAAAAATATTTTTAAAAATTTGAAGCAAAGATTAAGAAATTGGTGCTATTTAACTTAGAAAATAAGTCTGATGAATGATTAGATCTTGCTTTTCAAGCATTTGTTACTTTTTGGAGCATATGCAACTCTAATTAGAGAAAAGGAGGCAGAATGGAGAAAGAAAGAAAATGAGTAGGAAGGGTGCTTGAAATGTCCTTCTAAAGGGAGTTACAGAATCAGCCGGCCTTGTAGTCCCTACACCAACATGGCTTCCTAAATCTACATGGACCCGGACTGAGGAACAACGTGTGTGGGGCAGGAGGGCAGGGAATGGGCACTATGGCTTCTCCAATTTCTTTCTAACCTCAGAATTCAGAAAAAATCATTTCTCCATGGTCCTCCTTGGACTTCATACATATTTAAGTTATGCTGTCCATGGGTTCAAAACTATCCCTAATCTCTTCGATAGCTTGGTTTTTGTTGAAGTATTACAGAAAATAAAATAAAATAAAATAAAATAAAATAAAATAAAATAAAATAATAAAATAATAAAACAAAACAAAATCGCACCCTTCAACTAAAAAAAATAAAACAAATAGGAGAAATGGAATTCAGGATTTTAAAAATATAGTATTATTTCTGGTCTTTGGAAGTAAGTGTGCCCCAAAACATCCTAACTCAGCCCGGAACCAGTCTCTAGCAGCATCTGAGATGCCCTTCTGTATTATAAAATGGGGAAGTCCGGGGGCGCCTGGGTGGCACAGCGGTTAAGTGTCTGCCTTCAGCTCAGGGCGTGATCCCGGCGTTCTGGGATCGAGCCCCACATCAGGCTCCTCCGCTATGAGCCTGCTTCTTCCTCTCCCACTCCCCCTGCTTGTGTTCCCTCTCTCGCTGGCTGTCTCTATCTCTGTCAAATAAATAAATAAATAAATAAATAAATAAATAAATAAATAAATTAAATAAAAATAAAAATAAAATAAAATAGGGAAGTCCGAAGTATTAGGTAGGAGACCATGTGGAAAACCAGAGGTTAGTATATACCCAGTATCTTCCTTAAGATACCAAATGCATATATTTACACCGGAAGGAGCATCAGTGTTGTCCTCCCCACTATGAAACATGGGTCTATTCTCTGATTTCATATTTAGAGCTCAAGAACCAAAATTTAGGCAGTGGAACATGGAATGACCATCCCTTGGCCACCTGGAATTAGTCAAGTAAGGTATTTGCTGTTCAAGAAAATATGTCCTCCAGTAACTACCAGGAGGCCTCCCGTGCCCTATAAGGCCCTCCTTGAACTTAGTCACCACTCCACCCGCTTCTAGAGGAAGAGTCATCAGACAAATGATGCAAAACATTTTCATTCAAAAATTATAATAAAACTGACAATGCCTTCCTTTCATGCCATGGCAGGAAAACTTCCATGACCAGGGAAAAAGCGGACTGGTTACCTGCATGAATTGGCAGATGGGGCCCACTGCCGTGACAGAAGTTTGTCTGTGGTGGTGCAGCGGCTGAGAAAGGGCAAATATATTCTTAGAGCAACTGTTTGGTTTAATTGCCCAGAAGTCAATCTAGCCAAAACTTGCTTGCATTTAGCAATTTTTGTTGATTATAGTTCTCTGAGTAAACATCAGGTGACAGAAACCAACTTTGGGGCCAAAGAAGGCAAAACAGCATGAAGAGAATCCACTCACAAATCCATCCTTGTCAGACTGACCTGTCCATTTCAGGTAGATCCTTAGTCTGGGCTCCAGTTAGGACAGACAAATCATGGAACTTTGGAGCTTCTAGGAGCTTTAGAGATCATAGAGTCTACCTCTCTCATTCCAGAGATGAAGAAATAGATGCAGGGTCTATTTCTTCTCAGTCTGCAAAGTGATTTGCTGAGTGTCTTAGAAACTGAGCACTCGGGGGGCGCCTGGGGGGCACAGTTGGTTAAGCATCTGAGTCTTGGTTTCTGCTCAAGTCATGATCTCAGGGTCCTGATCAACTGATCTCAGGATCAACCCTGCCTCAGGCTCTGTGCTCAGCCTGGAGTCTGCTTAAGACTTTCTCTCTCTCTCCCCCTCTGCCCCTCCCCCACTCCTCTCTCTCTCAAACAAAGCAAGCAAGCCAGCAAGCAAGAGAAAGAAAGAAAGAAAGAAAGAAAGAAAGAAAGAAAGAAAGGAGGGAGGGAGGAAGGATGGAAGCGAGAAACTGAGCGCTCAGTTCTCCTAACCATTAATCCAATACTCTTTCCACGTATCATTTCCTGGCCTAGTGGCCCAAACTGTGGAGCACAGGCTTAAGGCTAGATCTGCTTATGAAAGGAGGGGAGCAATGGCAAGCCAACTTTTATAGGGACCTCCCCAAGGAAGCCTCAGAATAATTCTGTACCCATGGAAGTCCCCAGTATGTCTGGAGGCCATATTTTTCTCCTCTGAGAGGCCCAGCAGAATGTTGAAATGTCTGTTAGGGGAAACGAAATGGCCATGCTTTTGATGGCGGATTTCCAGTCCTCCAAGGACAACACGCCTGCCAGCCCCGGGATACTAGTTTCCAACACAGTCCATGGCAGCCTTTGAGAGAGTCAGCGCCTTCGTGGTCACAGCCCTCCTAGCTGGCCCTGGAGAAGAAGCCAAGACATCATTTATCTTGGGCCTCCAGACCCAGCTCCTGTGCTCTGGGGGGACCGGAGAGGATTAGTGTGCGAGGACAGGAAGACAGAGGAGCTCCCTGTTGCCCCTTTTTGTTGCTGTTGCTGTAGCCTCTGGGCCAGGAACAGCCCAGAGTTTCAACTCTCTGCTCCCCGAGTGGGCCTCCTCTCCAGATCTCCAGCCCCAACTTGTCTCTAGCTGCAGATTCGGTGTCTCTAGGGGTCTGCTGAAGGTCTCCACTGGAGGTCCTCTACCACCTCATTCCCCCCAAACCTGACCCTGAACTCACTCCCCCCCCCCCCCGGAAAGATGGACCTCTCCGTTTCTGTTTAAACACACTACCAACCTCCCAGTTACACCCCTAAGTTACTTTGCGATCCAGTCGCCCTTTCCCGCTCCCAGCTGGCATATGAGCTGGCCCCCAGGTCTCGGCAGGGCTCCGTGTGTGTGTGCGTAAGTCCTTCTGTGTCGCCCCATCAGGCCCGCAGCGTAGAAGAACGAATCGCTGTGTCTGCCTGCTCCGTGCTGCGTGCTCACCGCACACGAGGCAAGAAACCTCTGTTCGTTGAAGCCACCGAATGTGTGGCGTCTTGCGACAGCAGCCGGAGCAAACGCATACACCGCCTGTCCCTCCCCACACAGCTCCCCGGTGTACCCCGCATCGCTGGCCTCCGAGCCTTGGCGCTGGCTGAGTTTTTGACACCCCCCCCCCCGACTGATTTGGTCAACTCCTAGTCCTTCCAGATTTAGCTTAAGCCTTCCTTCCTCTGTGACTCTTCCATGAGACATCTCATGCCAAGCCCAGACCGATCCCTTCCTCCGCGGCCCTGATCAAGCAGGACACGCATGCCTCTCAGAGCTCCCAGCACCGGCGCTGGAACCACTGCCGGCTCGCCGTTTGCTTTCAGGCTGGTGTGCTCAGTCTTTGCTGCCTATTAGAGTCGCTTCGAGCGATTCTGAAAAATACTGGTCAGTCAGAGAAAGAGAAATACCATGAGATTTCACCTGTATGTGGAATTTAAGAAACAAAACAAACCAGCAAAGAGAAATGAGAGAGAGAGAGAGAGACCAAGAAACAGACTCTAAACTATAGAGAACAAACTGAGGGTTACCGGGGGGGGGGGGGGGGGGGGGGGGGGGGGAGTGAGGGGGTGGGGGAGACGGGGGAAAGCACTTGTGATGAGCCCTGGGTGATGTAGGGAAGTGTTGAATCACTATATTGTACACCCGAAATGAATATCGCGCCCTATATTAACTATACTCCAATTAAAATTAAAAACTTACTAAAAGAGTACTGATGCTCAGTACTCTACCCCAGAGATTCTGATCAAGGGGACTCCGGTGTGGCTCTGGCCTCAGTGTTTCTCAAAAGGCCCCAGGTGATTCTAACGTGCTGCTCGGGTGACACACACTGTAGTCGACTGGTCCGGACAGGTAGGCGGTCTGCCTTCTTTGATCGGCTGTTACCCCGAACAGCGGCGCGTCTCAAGTGAGCACTTCTAAATGTTCCTTGAACTGGACGAAGGACCCCAGACCCTCTGTCTGTCCTCCCCTCTTCTCATTTCTCTTCATTTAACATCTTCACCTCTCCTCAAAAGAAACCACCCCAAACCAAAAAAACAAACCCATACATGAAACAAACCCTCTATAAAATGCCGGTTTGAGATTTCGAGAATCAGACCGTCTGAAATCAGCGCGGGTGGTGCCGGGGGGCACACACGCAAGTATGATCATAGTATTTTTAAATAAGGCGAAACAAAACTGCAGGAGCAGCTTGGTTCAATATCCGTTTCCCCACCTTCTAATATTCTCTTTTCTCCTTTTGCACACAGAACGTGGGAAACTGTCTCATCACCCCACCACTTGCACTCCCACTCCCTGCCTTTTCCCTTGAGGGATTTTGGGAAGGAAATGCAATGCTTTATTTGTGCTTTTCTAATGCCCTTAACCAATCATCCCTCAGTGACAGTGGACTATGGGAAGATTTTGGAGCCTTGGTTTCCCTGCTAGCACCCCCAGTTAGCTCTCAAATACTGCTTGTCCTCCCAAGTCTTTCTCCCTTCCTTCTCCCTCTAAAACTCTAAAAAGAAAATGATTGATAAAGAGCTATTTGCTTTCATTTCTTCTGAAGATAAATTTAATGCTTGGTCCTTATACAAAGTTTAGAAAATACCAAAAAAACACAAAAAAACCAAAAAAACAAAACCCATTAAAAAGAAAAATGATTGGTAATCCTACTAAGAAGAGCTAAAAACTGTTAAGACTTTGATATGTTTTGTCATACATATATATCTATGTAAGGGAAATGTTTCCATAAATATATACAATGTATCGTGAGTAGGTGGGTATGAGAGAGAGAGGAGGGAGGTGGAGAGAGGGAAGGCGGAGAGAAGAAAGAAGGGTGGGAAGGAAGGAGAGGGGAGGGAGAAGGGGGAGGGAGGAAGGGAGGAAGGAGGGAGGGAAGGAGGGAGAAGGAGGAAGGGAGAGAATACATATTGACTGTCTCATGGTAAGGAGATCTGTGTTCACACTGTACTAACTTGTTTCTTTATATACTCAGTATACTGAGACTCAACTCTACAATACATTAAGCTGAGGATGTTCCTGAAGATTCCAAAGAAGAGATGGAAGAGAATCCTCATCTTGCTCGCCCACGGCTCTCACCATCTTTATCCCCGCTCAGTGGGGATAAAGTGTCTCCACTTTTCGGCCTCCCTCTCAACACTCTGCCCAACTTCACATCCTTTGGCACCAGCCTTCCCACACCCAGATCTTTGTCCCAGAGTCTCCATGTTTCCTTCTTGAGGGAGAGCAGCTTAGAAATATAGCTTAACTTTCATTCATTCAGAGGGGATAGGCGCGCTTACCTCAGAATCGGAGACTCTGGGCCTGTCAGGACAGAGTCTGTAGGAGGACGAAACAGGTTCTGGAATCAGAGCAGGAATGAACTTCCCCCAACAGCACCCCACCCTACGCACCCATAACCATAGAAACACCCCTTTTCAGCCTTCTGGAACAATCAAGAGGTTGAATGATCCTAGTGTGAACTGAAGAACATTTCAAAAGAGACAGCAAAAGAAAGTTTTGCAAATCACAAAGCTTTCCATGGGGATTTGTTCTTGGAAAATAATGTCGTATGGTAGTGGCGTGCCTTATCTCTGGAGGCAGATAGGCATGGGATTGAGTTCTGAGTGACCAGGGGCAAGTTACTCTACCTCTTGAAACCTCAGCTTATCATCTGAAAAACAGGAAGAATAATAGCAGCCTCCTCAGAGCATTGTGATGAGAAGTAGATTAGATAATGTATGAAAAATATTTAGCACAACGTCCAATGCGTGAGCAGCGCTCAAGAAATGCTAGTTGTTGGGAAGACTGTCCTCTGGCTGACTCATGCACTGGGCATGTTGCTATTGTAATTCCCTGATCAAGCATCATTATTAATGGCCCCGGAAATTTCTAAGCATTTAATAAACGGTAGCAACAAAGATCTAGTTTGGGGATTACTTTGGTTCATGGAGCATCTTTGAAACTTGTTTGATTGAATCTATGCGAAGAAATGCATTTTCTAGAGAAACCCATCACATACACTTGTGCATGTACGTGTACGTTTGTAACCGGAGAAAAAAAGTCCAGGAAGTAATGCCCAGCCTCTGACCTGACACTTTGATATTTTCTACCATATTTTTTAAATGGTGGACATAATCAACTTGATTAAATTGTGCAACCCACTCAAAAGTTGAGACCTACAGTCTGAAAGCCATGCGCCGTGGGGCCATCGAATGGAACGTCCTGAGGAATGGATCTCTCTTACCTCCAACACAACCATTCTTCACAATTTTGAGACCTACAACATCTTCCATTATTATTTATCCTACATCTCTAGGTCTTGCATCCTTAATATATCTTCGGAAGTCAAAATAAAGTTGCATGCTTTCTTAGAATCTTGCACAATTTTCTATCATAGTGATGGAAACAAAAGGCCTCTCAAAAATTATTTTTTAGGTGTAATTGAATTTCTATCTGCAGAAAATTTAAGAAACTGACTGTTCTATCTTTCACAGGAAATTTCTTAACAAAAATTGTAGAAGATAATCAGATGCCAAAATTGTCTGTCTAAAAAGGTCTACACCAGGATGTCAAAGAAGAGCTAGTGAGGAAAATATATAAGAAAAAATCGGCCAGTCCTGCTAGTTCCTATCTCATGTTGTCATGTCATGTTGTTCATGACAATTGCTAAAGGGCCGGATGCTGATCAAATAGGTTAAGATGTTCTGTCCTCTTCTCTTTCTAACTGTACTCTTTCAAACTTTCTAAAGTATGATTCCCTCTGTCACTGAAGGAAACATGATTGGCCTCCACTGGTTTTGCCTGGGTGGCTTGATGAGAACTGTCAGACCGAGAAGCTCCTAGGCAGAGACTCCAAGACTGATGCACCCTCCAGGTCCTGGACTCCACCTGAATTCCAGAACCATGCTTGTGCTTTCAGCACAACTGCCCACAGTCCCGAGCCAGACGAGACCAGCTTGCAGAATTCCAAATTCCAAGACTTCATTTTCTTTCTAGTTCACACACATGTTCTAACTGTCGTCCTATAACCTATTGACCTTTGCCCCCATTGGAATTTCTAAACAAACTATACATGCTCAGCCAGGTTAGAGAAGCTATTTGAGTTTCAAGGAAAGTTTCAAGTTTTGGTATTTTTACCTGAGCCTTTATGCTTCAAACTTCATGCCTTAGATAAATCTTACAGAAAAAAAATCGCAAACTATTAGTAGGATGGTGTTGACTCCCTCCCTCTCTTTCTTTTCTTTTTTCTCTTTCTTTCATGTTTCTTTCTTTCTTTCCCGTAATTTGCTAAATTTCTTCCCTTTTCTTCAGTGAGTTATGAGGCGAGGGATATAAAAAAATTACTTAAGAAAAAATTATACTCTTCTCCCTCTTAAAATGTTCAGGAGCTTGTGTAGGGGAATTCATCGTGGTTGGTGTGTTCATAGCTCAGTATCGAAGGCAAGGTCAAGAGAAAAGGGCAATTTTTTTTTTTAAAGATTTATTTATTTATTTATTCGACAGAGATAGAGACAGCCAGCGAGAGAGGGAACACAAGCAGGGGGAGTGGGAGAGGAAGAAGCAGGCTCATAGCGGAGGAGCCTGATGTGGGGCTCGATCCCAGAACGCCGGGATCACGCCCTGAGCCGAAGGCAGACGCTTAACCGCTGTGCCACCCAGGCGCCCTGAGAAAAGGGCAATTTTATGTAGAGTAATTATTAAAGAGAAGATGAGAGAAGATGACCTGAGTTCAGGTCATCTTCTTTTTGTTATTTGGTGGCTGTGTGGCTCTAGAAAGGTGCCTTTCCCCGCCTAAACCTCAGTTTTTGTATTGGGTAAATGAGGCTAATGATAATATGTAACACTCCCTGGACCCAGGCAAGTACACAATAAATAGTAATAGTAGTAGTAGTGTTGTTGTTGTTGTTATTTGTTGCCATGAAAGTTCTCCACCACCAGAGCCCTTACAGAAAAAACTCTTGGAGGTGATGGAAGTACTTTTTTATCTTGATTGTGGTGATGGTTTCACAGATGTGTATATATGTTGAAACCCATAAAATTTTATACTTTGAATATGTGCAGTTAGTAAAATATCAATTATATATTTCAATAAAGCCACTAAAAAACAGTTGGACTGGCATACATGGAAATATGGAGGAGGCATCAGTAGTATCTGTCTCCATTAGAAACTAAACAACACTATTAATAAACGTTTTAAAAGAATTTCTAATTTAACGTAGATTTGGCAAAAACAAACAAACAAAAAACCAAATGAGCAAACAAAAATCTCATAAAAGTCAGAGCCCATAATCTTGGATAGAAAGAGGACTCCAGCAGCATAAGAGAAGGAAAACGTCATTTCTAGTCCCACCAAGAATTTCCCACCAATGAACAACTAGTCCAGTGACCAGAAGCTATGGGAAAGGCCTCCAAGACAATGTGACCAAGGGAATGTTCCCTAAAGGGTCTTCCAAGCCTTCAGATGTGACTAGCCTGCTCCTCCAAACAGACTCCCCAGGGCCAAGGGGTCCTCGGAGTTCACCAGCTCTTCCGGACAATCCCTGAAAAGCACACTGTCTGTGCTGGAGTGAGGCTGAGTAAAAGAGCTTTCCTGAAGATTCCCCACATCAGTTTAGGAGAAGTTCCCACAACATGGTTATCAGAAGCAGATAATCTGAGGCAGGATGAGGAGGACAGGCTACAGCTTGTGTTTCATAATTTTATCCAGATTTCCCCAGACTCCACAACTTTGACCTTACGTCCTAGAACCACAAGCTGAGAGAACAGGGGGTCACGTGTGTCCCCAGCCCCCAGAATTTCCTGCCAGGCTTCCTAGGGGCTGGGAACTCTTTGCAGGCCCTTAAGGAGGTCTGAAGGCTGGCTCCAAGTTCACCAGGTCTATGGAAAAGACAACTTCCTGGCTGGGATGCTCAAGATAGACCATCTATAATGGGGAGGAAGCGACCTCTGGATGTCCCTGAGGCCAACTCCCTACTCTTTGAAATGCCCTGTACGTGCTCAGCCTTTAAAGGGAGCAATGAAGTAAATGTTGACCTCTGGCTACTCTCTCAACCCACAGGATTAGTCTAGAAAAATTTTTCACAATACAGATGTTAAAAACTGATTGTCTAAGCCTTGATCTGAAGAAAAGAACCTACAGATGCATGTCGTAACATTCCTCTGCATTTCTGAATCTCCAGCATTTTAGCCTCGAGCCCTGGAGACCCAGGAGGCTGAGAACAGCAAAACAAGACACTCTGTCTCATGCTGAATTCCCACCTCCAGCCATTTCCCATCAGATCTGTAGCTGTTCTCCATGTCACGGCTTCACAAGACCCACGGTCACATCTCTTCGGCTAGGAAGGACTCTAGGGATGATCTGCTGCCTCTTAGGAACTACACTCAAATCGTGAGATACACACGTGGCTTTATGATGTTGACTTCCCTTAAACATCTTCCAGAACCTTCGCAGAATGAAGCTTTCATGTAACAGGGTTGGACATTCCAATCAGAATCAGAAAGGAGGAGCTGATTCCCAGTTTTTCCCCACCCTCGCTCCTATATGCAGAAGCTCTGATTCACACTTCACAGGAGCCTCTGATAACACACATACCATTGTCATGGGTTTCTGGTCAACGTCCCTGGGTTGGACCAGGCCACTGTGTGATGGACAAAATCCAGTTGCATCTCAGGACTTGGAGCTTCGTGAGATCTCAGGAATGAGGGAGAAGATGAGTTAAAGGTGACTCTGTGGTTTGGAGCCTGCCTGACAGAGTCATGGTCTCTGATAGAATAAGCAAGTCAAGAAGCCCAAGATCATTGAGGGTGTGGAGATGACGAGAGAGCAGATCTGTGGGTTCCTCTGGCACAGAGTCATTTTAGAGGGCATTTTGACCTTCGTTCTGAATCCAGAAAGGATGAATATCATTAGATAAATAAAATTATTTCTGAAGCTGGAGTGGGAGCGACTATTTATCGAAGTAGCTAGAATCAGAAGGAGATATTACAAGATAGCACTCAAACTTACTTGACATTTATACATATAATAAAATAAAAACCTTTCATTTCCAGTATAACATCCAAGGAAAAGGGAGATTGTAGGGGGCATTATGGGGGAGCTAATGATGCCCCCATCCCAAAGTCAACCCTGAATTCTCAGCTGATCTCAGTTTTCCAGAATAGTTCTCATCTTCCAAAAGCCTCTTTTATTTTTTTTAGCAGAACAGCCCCAGTCCCATCAAATATTCTTCATACAAGATTGTTTCCAGAACCCTCAACACTGACTCCCCTCTGAATACATTTTAGTTTGTCAATGTGCCTCTGAAAAATGTAGCATCTGAAATTTTAGAAAAGTCTCTAAATGCAATATTACCTAGAAAAATAAAGAGACCCATTACCTATCTTGTGGTCACCAGTTTCCCCTTAACGCAACCTAATGTCACATCAGATTTTTTACAGTCATGTGGGTTGTTTTATTTTGTTTTGTTTTTATCTACCTAAAGGCAGAAATATACCCCTGGTAAATTATATAGATTTTAGATGCCTGCCGATTTAACTTATTGAGAACGCTTTAAATCTGGATTTGGACTTCCCATTAACTGTTCTCCCCAACGTTGTGCCATTCTCAAATTAACAATCAGGCCACTTAGATTTTTCTTGAATGTTTGATAAAAATGTTGAATTGGGGGAGAGAGGAACCAAGTTCACTATGGCTTTTGATATCATTTTCCTCCTTCTCAACTGTTTTCTTCAGGATCCTATTATTAATGTATGTTTCACTTACTTAAAAAATGAGCTATTACATTATATAAGTAATTGAAAATTTTATAGGCTATTTTTATACTGTTTGATGAGCTTCATTGGATTAAGGAAATAAGTAGCTGTTTCGTTATAAGGAAAAAAGTATCTGTTATCTTGAGGCTCTCATTTGAGTTCGTGATATAATGACTTTCTAGCTCTGGATCAAAGATTGAGGCTGAAGAGAGTTGAGAATCCATAAAATGGATATTGACAATGGCTGGGAGAGGTCACTACTCAAACGTCAGCAGTGTGGTGACATCACAACCACTAAATGACATTCCTGGACGTTTTATGGTTGTGTAGGCACATGAATCACCCTAGAGCTTGACATAAATAGAGTAATTAATAGAAGCCATTTGAAATATCATTTCCCTCTTGAAATGATGTTTCCCATTGGTCTTGAGTTAAATAATTTATCCAAGGTCACCCAGGGAGCCAGTGACAAAGACAGGATTCAAATCCTACCCTCTTCAGTGAGGTATCTCCACAGCCTACTTGTTTCATGGCTACATCACACTTCATAGTAGGTTGGGGTCTTAGGGGAGCCCCTGAAGAACACTGCCAATATGTGGAAGTTTATTCAAAAGAAAGTGCAAGTTTATTCAAAATAAGGTAAACTCTCAGCCACCTTAGAAAGAACCCAGAAGAAGTATGCTCTACACCGGGTGACCCAGTCCGCCACTCCCAGCTGATGGGCTCAGAGGGGCACCTGGCCAAGGGCAGCAGATCCATACTCTCTCCAGTGAATATGCCATGACCGGCAGAAAAATATGACCAAGTAGGACTCTTCTCTTACACCTGTGAGCTTGAAAACATAAATGTGCAGTTATCCACAGGAGCTTAAGCTAAAATGTCTTGAGTTTGAGAGTGAGGCTAGAGAAGGCCTGAGTAAGTTTGAAATTCATGGAGCAGGAAGTGTGAGAGTAAGGAGGGAAGAGAATGGTGATGGGTAGGTGTCATGGGAAAGAGAAAATGTAGCCCGTGAAAGTGAGCCAGGGAGAGTTACACAGGTCAAGTTCAGGCCACTTGTACAAACTAAAGCTGCCTTTTCTAAGATAACCTGAGAAAGTCTTTATTCTCTACAGTCACAAAGCCAAGAGGGGGAAAGAGAGAGGGGGGTAAGGGAAGTGGATGGAGGGATGGGGTAACTGGGTGAGGGGCATTAAGGAGGGCATTAGATGTAATGAGCACTGGGTGTTGCATGCAACTGATGAATCCCTAAGCTCTACCCCTGAAACTAACAATACATTATATGTTAACTAACTTGAATTTAAATAAAAAATAAAAGAAAGAGTGGCGGGTAGGGGGGAGATTATTTACCTAGGACAATGGTTCCCTTAGTGTGTTCTAGGAATCCCTAGAGGGTCTTAAGACATTTTCAGAATGTCTTTGAGGTCAAAACAACTTTAAGGAGAGGAGAGAAAGAAGAGGAAGAAGAGGAACGTGAAGAGGAAGAGGAAGAAGGGGAGAAAGAGGAGGAGAAGGCATCCTTTTCTCTTTGCACTCACATTCTCACACATGTGTACACAGTATGGAAAGCTTACTGATACAGTTTGAAATTTCACATTGCAACTCATCTTTAAGCATTAAACACCTGTCAAACTTTGGTACATTATTAAAGAAGAATAACCATAACTTCCTGAAAGGCTATTAGAATACTCCCCCTTTCTAACTAACGCAATGTGACGAGCTAGATTCTGAACCAAAATGATACGTCACAACAGAATGAATGAAGAAATCCAGCCATTTACTCAAACACCAAACATTTGCAATTGCAAAAATGTAACACAATAGCATTCTTCTTAATATTTTTTTTTGTTTTGGAAAATCTAGGTGTTTTTCATTAAAAAGGATGCTATCAAGAAATAGATTTTTATTAATTTGAAGTGAATTAATACGTACATGTATTTAAGTGTTTCCAGCTATAATATCCAATAAGCTCAATATGATACAGACAGCCCACGTAAACAAAAGATTTTTGAGGTCCTCAAAATTTTTTTGAGAGTGTATAGGAGTCCTGAAACTTAACAGTTTAAAAATCACTGTTCTAGTGATTTTAATGCCCCGTCATCATTTTGCTTTTCATCCAGCCTGCTGCACACACTGGCCACAAACCCTGGGGACATTGCTTTTCCAGCACCGTGAGCCACTGCACTCCCAAGTCCCATTGAGAAGATGGGAAGCAAAACCAAGTGTGCCTGGCCGGCTGTAAGGCCTTTCTGTACCACCTAACCTGCAGGCACTGTTTTTAAGTCACCCTTTAATTACAGCCTGAAGTTATAGCTCTCCAGCTGTTTTCAGTTAGCAGAAGCCTGTTGACAAAGTCAAATGAACTCACTTCATAAGTATTATCCGTGGAGTTTGCTTCATATTGAAAGATCCTCCCTCCTGTTAAATTATTTATTTCGCTTCAAAGTTATGCTGATTTCACTTTACACCCTCTGTAGGGACACAAAATGCTAGGTGGCCTTGATTGAGTCTTGCTGTGGCCAGGCACAGTCTTAAGGGCTCTACTGCATGGCTTAATTCACTTATATGGGTAAGCTTCTTGGGGTCCCCGTAAGTGTTCAATAAGCCGGACCTGCTCAAGAAACAATGACCATCGTTAATTCCTCTCAACTGCCTTTTGAGTTACCTATTGTTATACTCACTTTACAGATGAGGAAACAGACATTAAGCAACTCCTCCAAGGTCACCGAAGAGCATAGCCAGACTTCAGAGCCCATGAAGTTAACAACTTTACTTACGACTTCTGTTTGCTAGAATTTTACAAATGTTTCAGGTAAGACAGACTATCTTCAAAATTTTTATTTCAGATTTTTCATGGTCTCTAAAATTGGAGAAATAATCTTCTCCCACTTAAATTACTTTGTACAGTTTCTCAGAAATGATTATAAATACATTTATAATTACTTAATGCTGTCCTTATCAATATTGTAAAAAAGGGAGTAGTAAGTTGACAATAACCTAATGTTGGGGGTGATAATGGGTAATTTGCTCATATCTCTTCTTTCAAAAGGTGAGGCACATACCAGCACGCCAAACGGGATGTCGTACCAAGTCCTCGGCAGAGACTGAACAATGATGTCGCCAGAGTGGCACCTGGGAGGTTTTGGCAAATTGGATGGAGGCCAGGCAACACCTGACCAGAGTGTTCAGAACTGTCCCCTAGACATGACATGCCCCCATGTCCTGAAGAACTTTGGGTTCGTGGGGAAGTGGGTGGAATGCTTCATTCAAGTTTACCTTTAGCAGAGTAAGCAGAACACAGAGTAAAATCTGATGCAAAAAGGCAGAAAGCCGAGCTCTGGGCCGAGAAGACAATGACCTTCACTCTCCAGACTGCTGTTGGGAGATACAGGTGAGGCAAGTCCTCAGCAGACATGTCCCTGTTCTCCGTCCCAGACCACACAGCGAGGAGTTGTGGGTTTCGCTGCGTGGGTGACAAATATTTAGAAGCACATGGGACATACTTTAATGCAGAATGTGAACACCACCCTGCCCCCACCCGTGGAAGAGGATAAACAAACGCTCCATAAGTCCTTGCACTTCAGAAAGCATTTTCTTCCTTTGACCATGATGATCCTTCCGTGAACCAGGCAGGAACGTTTCTGGAAGGAGGTCACAGGACAGAGCTACGGCAGTCTCCTCGGATTGTCATTTTGGTTTCATCAGACTTGCAAAAAAAGAGACAGAGAAAAGGAAAAGTTAAGAAAGAAATTTCAAGGGGAAACACTGGCAACCCATCTTCCTTCCACCCCCCACCCCAATTTCTTGGCGGAGAGGCTGAGCGCATCACGCTTCATGTTTTCCCTGTGTTAATGACCCCAGATATTAAGAAACAACTCTATAGCCACAGGCACAAAGCACCCAAATTTCTTGAGGCGTTCCTTCATAGACCCCAGTGCCACCACAGACAGCGAAAGGGTCCAGAGATGATATCTTCTCTTTGTTTGTGCTTAGTATATGTGAGGCCAAAAGGTACACACACCCGTCCCTGCTGTGCCAAGCACTCTGGCAGACGGTGAAAAAAAACTGACTTGGACAAGCCAAAGCCCTGCTTTGGGGGTTGGGGAACGAGCCAGGGACAAACTGCTCCACGAGCCCCACCAATATTTAAACCCAGGTGAGGGCACGTTAAAGGAGTGTCAGAGATCAATCTTTTTACAAAGAAGTTACTGATTTTTTATTTCATACCACAAATCAATGTGTGATTTGCAACAGGCCAAACAACACTGAAATGTACAACTATGAGGCCAAAACTCTCCTCCCCTCTCCCCATCCTTGCCGGCCCTCCCGGAAACTAACATTCACAGTTCGGTATATAGTCGATCTACCATGTTCCAGTATAACCAAGCAAGCACACATATGCATGTTGTACTGAGATTTTTTTTTTTTAAACTTAACATGCAACCCATCAGGAAACTCTATTAGCAATAATACGTCCAGAATCTGACCATTGACTCTCTCCACCATGAACACCCAGGTCTAAGCAGCCTTATCCTTGGCCAGGATTCTTATAGTACGATCCTAAGTTGTCTTGCTCTTCTCTTTAGGATATTTATTTATTTATTTATTTTATTTATTTTTTTTAAAAGATTCTATCTATTTGACAGAGAGACAGCCAGCGAGAGAGGGAACACAAGCAGGGGGAGTGGGAGAGGAAGAGGCAGGCTCCCAGCGGAGGAGCCCAATGTGGGGCCCGATCCCAGGACCCTGGGATCACGCCCTGAGCCAAAGGCAGACGCCTAACGACTGAGCCACCCAGGCGCCCCCTCTTTAGGATATTTAAAAAAAAAAAAAAAAAAAAAAGACACAGGTTCCTTCTCTGCCTAGGTCCTCTAAACAGTTCCATTTGCCTCAAAGTCAGCATACTTATCCCACCCCACAAGCCTTGCCCCACTGTCTTGTCTGAGCACCCACGTCCTACCCTTTTTCCAGTGCATTCTGTGGTCCAGCCTGAGCCCCAGCTTCCTGCTCATGTTCTTCAAACACTCCAGCCACACTGCTCCAACCAAGGGCCTTGGCCAGAGGAGCCCTCTTCTGTTCATAATGTCCTGCCTGGATTTCAAAATGACTTTGTCCCTCATTCTCTTCAAACTTTCGGTCAGTTGTCACCTTCTGAGTGTGGCACACCCTTCAAACCGATTTAAAATTAGGATGCCCAGGGGCGCCTGGGTGGCACAGCGGTTAAGCGCCTGCCTTCGGCTCAGGGCGTGATCCCGGCGTTCTGGGATCGAGCCCTACATCAGGCTCCTCCGCTATGAGCCTGCTTCTTCCTCTCCCACTACCCCTGCTTGTGTTCCCTCTCTCGCTGGCTGTCTCTATCTCTGTCGAATGAATAAATAAAATCTTTAAAAAAAATAAATAAAAAATAAAATTAGGATGCCCTGTCTCACTTTACTTCGCCCTCACCGCCACATTACGTTGTTCACAGCGCTTGTGACCGTCTAACATAGTACGTCACTTTCTTAATGTATCGTGTCCAATAGTGATCGTTTCTCCCCCCACGGGGATGTATGCAAAGGTTTTCCTCTGTTCATTCTCTATTTCAAAGACTGAGATCACAGTCAATACACAGTAAACATCGAACGATGAAGGAAAATCATTTTTGCATCACTGTTGAAAATTATCGCATGACTCCACAGGGGAGTGCATTCTAGAATTTATTCACTCCTGAGGGGGAAATAAACAACAACAACAGAAGAAGAAGGATCTTGATCAGGAAATAAAGTATGACACATGGAGTGGAAGGAGGAAACTGTAGAAAGCAGCACCAGGTGCCTCAACACTGTCATTTATTAAGACTGACCTTTTAAAACATCTGTACCGCACTCCTATGTGTGTTGCCTGCTACCAGTGGTATCACTGGTACCAGTGGAATACTGAAAAAAAAATAATAATAACAATAAAAATGCCAAATATCTAAAAATAATCATCATCAAACCTCATGATTTAGGAAAAGTGACTCTTGACCCTTTGCTTTTCTTCGAGTTATCTTTTTCTTTTTTTAAGATTTTATTTATTTACTTGAGGGTGGGCAGGGGGAGAGGGAATCTCAAGCAGACTTCCCACTGAGCTCACAGCCCGTCCCATGACTCTGAGATCAAGACCTGAGCCGAAATCGAGAGTCCTAGCTTAACGCCCTGCGCCACCCAGGAGCCCCTGAGACATCGTCTTAAAAATCGGAATTTACCAACGCTCAGCTGTCTTCATGGCACAGATATAAGAACTAACACAGCCAAGCATATTAGGAGGGAAAGAGATGAGAAATGAAAGAGAAAGAAAGAAAGAAAGAAAGAAAGAAAGAAAGAAAGAAAGAAAGAAAGAAAGAAAAGAAAGAAAAAGAAAGACAAAGAGAAATAGAAAAAGAAACCGTGTAAGATAGAAACCAACACTTCAGGATTACAGTTTTACATTTAGTCCACTTCAAACAAGGATAAATTATTTTTGCTTTATGTTTAGGGTAGCTAAAGGGAAGTAAACTATAACCTAAGGCCTGCTTTTTTAAACAACAAACTTTCTAACTGCCGGCTTCCAAACAGCAGGCAGTCTGTGGAACACGTCGTAAGCATGGATAACGGCATCTATAGATGAAAGCTCTCTGAGGTCCAAGTCACGTGATTCTTGCTTTAGTTGTTTTCCAGGAACTAAGAGGCCTACTGCCATCCAGTTCGGACGGGTCAAGACCTTCTTACTGGGCCCACGCAAAGGTCCATAGGCGACCTTTCGACGTGGAGGAGACTGAAATCTCCACCCCCTGACCATGTCGATACCCCATCTTTCAAGAGGTGACATTTGAAAACGCATGGAAATGGCATGTGCCCACATAGATGAACAATTCCTTGAACTTTAGTCCCCCTTTCTAGCTTCCAATCCCGTTCACCATGCTCTCCCTAAAATCCCATAAATACTCAAGACCCCTTCTTACAGGACGGGGAATCTTGCCATCTTTCTTCCTCTCCTCATTCTGCCTTGCGATTTAAACTTCCTTCCTTACTATAAACCTGCTCACAGTGTTGGACTTTGCGGTGCCTCGGGCACAGAAGCTGTCCTCGGCTGGCAAGATCAAGTCCCTCCACCTTCTCCACCTTCGGTGCCCATTCTGCCAGCCACACCCCGATGCTGTAATGCACTCTGTTTACTGTAGCCTCCCCGTCCTGCTCCCCGAGCTGTCAGGTTGCTAGGGAAACAACAAAGTGCTGGGGTGAAAAAGGGTTTAGAATATCCATGCTGCTGGGTGAAGTTGATTTGGGGTATGAGAGGGTGAGATTTACCTCCAGGAATTATTGTGATTGTCTCAAGTCTCTAATGCTCTGTAAAAATGCCAAAGGTTCAACCTTCTCTACTTGGAGTTCAAGGGCCTTAAAAGTCTGGCTACGGGGGAAATTTCAACTGAAACTTATGAAATTCAACTCAGTTGTCGACCACGTAGCTGGTATTTGAAATTTCCTGCCATCCAAGTGTATTTCTCTTTCTCCTCACTCTCCTCTATCCTCAAAAACAATTAAAGAGCCCTTTGATCTGTACAAGATTATGGAACAATTAACACAGTACTGACCCCAGGAGCCAGTCACATTGGCGGCCAGATCTTCCCTTTCATCATGTGGCCAAAGGCCAGCCCCCTGGCTCAAATACCTTCAGATCCAGGCTTTGTCTCTTCTTCAGTGTTGTGGCCCAGAGGTGAGTGTGGGAAAGGCAGGGGATCCAATCTGACCGTTGCCAAGGCAACTCCCTGTTGAGTGAAATCCCAGTGTGGATGGCTGGGTGACACCCATAACGTAGCATATTGTACATTCATTTCATGCCCTAAGTACTTATCAGGCCCTTGATACGTATGGAAACTGCCATCATGAGGACACTATTTTGTGTCCGCTGAAAGTTGTTATGGAACCATACTTGATCCATAGACATAAATTCTGTCCTTAATGATCGTCTATTTTTATAAGATAAGTGGAGTGCTTACGTGTATAACTACAACACCATCTTAAAGTCTCTAATCGTTGCATGGGAGAAACGCGGAGAAATGTCATTTGATAAAGGAGTGTCAGGGAATTCAAAACCAAGCCTTAGGGGCGCCTGGGTGGCACAGCGGTTGGGCGTCTGCCTTCGGCTCAGGGCGTGATCCCGGCGTTCTGGGATCGAGCCCCACATCAGGCTCTTCTGCTGGGAGCCTGCTTCTTCCTCTCCCACTCCCCCTGCTTGTGTTCCCTCTCTCGCTGGCTGTCTCTATCTCTGTCGAATAAATAAATAAAAATCTTTAAAAAAAAAAAAAAAAAAAAAAAAAAAAAAAACAAAACCAAGCCTTATGGCGCCAATCACACTTACGCTACACCTGAAAAAAAATGAAGTTTTTTTGGACAATAGAAAGGGAAACATTGGGAGAGGGACAGAGAAGAGAAAGTGACATTTGTTTTCATAGCTATGGGAAAGCTGCTAGAACCAAGATCAGCTCACGGAAACTTCCAAAAGGACACAAGGTTGGACCCCAATGGCAGGCTTACTCGGCACTTTAGTGTTTCCTGCACACCCAGCCCCACCCGAGTGCTCCTTCATGTCCTCTACTTTTCTGAAAGGGGCAAGGCTGTGACCCCCATCTCTTCCTCAATATACGTTCACTGCTTCCCCCTCACCCCTTCAAGGTCAGAACGTCTACGGTCAGGAAATGACTCATACTAAGGTATATATTCCTGGTGTTGACACAGCACCGACCCCTAAGTAGATCGTGCACTTTAACAAGAGATAAGCAGCCTTTATCCTAATAAATGACGTTGGGCCTCAGATTGCAGCATGCTTGAAGGAGTAGGGAATGAATGTTGCTAGGAGGAGTGGCTTCCCCAGAAATATACACCTCACCTGGAAATGGGGTCCACCCCTCCTTCTTTATGTGTTTATTTTGGATCTTCCTTCCACCAAAATGTAAGCTATTTGAGAACACCTTTGTCCATTTCATTCACCTCTACATCCAGTGCCTAGAACAGTGCCTGTCCTATAGTGGGTACTCAAAAAACCCTTGTCAGAGGGTTTAGTGGTGTCTGCAGCACAGACCTGCTGAATTAAAGAAGATGGGAGAAGCAACAAAGCCTGGAACTTGAAAAACATGTTCATTGTTGGCAAAAATTTAAAACAGATAAGGAAAAATAAGAAAATTAAAAGCATTCATAATTTTCTCCCCATTTATTGTTACCATAGTAAGGTAAACCAATCCAGATTTTATCTATGTCTATATTATACACACACACACACTTTAGCCAAAAAAATCACACTGTCCTTAATATTTTATAGCAGCAAGCTTTTAAAATACAATAAATTGCAAACATCTCACCATGTAATAGCATATTTTATAGTCTTTTAAATGACTGTCTAATAGTCTAGCACCTAGGTGTACTAGCAGGCTCTCTTCGACCCATTCCCTATTTCTGGACATTAGGTAGTTTCCAACTTCTCACTATTATTTATAAAAACACAGCTAAGAGTGTCCTTATTGCCAAATCCTTGTGCTTGTTATTTCCTCATACAAGTGAAAATATTACCATCATTAAACATTGGCAATGTGTATTGAATGCTCTCTATGTGCCACGGTACTTACATTGCTTTATGTAATCCTCCCCAAACCCTATTATTCACAGATGAAGAAACTGACTTTGAAGATACTGAGTAATTTGCCTGAGGTTACCCTTAGTCATGTCTTTTTGTGTTCGGGATATATACTGTCTTCTGGAAACACACTTTTCAATGTTTCACGGAATAAGTAGGAACTGTTGCTTCAGGTAAACCCTCTATTAAGGGAGAGATTACACAATCTCCCTTAGTGAACTCGTCCCATGTTTTATTGACCTGTCAACATTTGTTTTCCCCTTATGTTTTTCCAAAATCTTTGTGGTGGTTTAATCACCCTGTACTACCCGGCAGCAAGATATCTTTTGATGCGCCCTCTGATCAGACTGCATTCCAGAGAAACCGTACGGTCCTGGACTCAGAGTCCTAAAACATAGGCTTGAACCTTGGTTTCATTTCCTGGATTGGGTTCTTAGGCATATCAGTTAACTTACCCAAGCCTTGGTTTCCATATAAGATGGCAAAAATGATACGGACCTAACTCCTCTCCCAGGGTCGGAATGATAGGCTGAGAAAATGAAATGAAAAGCGCTGTGCATGCTGGAAAGAACGATGGCAATACAAGTCATTGCTAACATGATCAACAGCATCATCTTTACGGTGACCTTTAAGTCGGTTACCTTGCTCTTGAGTCTGGCCTTTGCCTGAACAACATATCAGTGCTTTCAATAAGTGATCAGAGAGAAAGAAAATGGAAGACATGAGAAAAAGAAAGATGGGAGAAAACAGAGGTCAGGAGGGAATGAACTGTGCTATTGGGGGACACTTGAGGGAACACCCTGGAGGAAGGAGCAATTGATTAAAATTCAGAACAGGCTGAAAGAGACCAGATCTATGTTCCAGTGTGTGTCTCCAGGAGACAGTGCATTCGAGAAAGGATCTCTCACAGGGAAACCTGACCAGACCTGGGGATACCTCCAGCCTTCACCAATGATATTCCCTTTGCATCGCATTTTCCTAATCTTTAAAATGAAAGCTTTAAATTCTATACCTGGACACTTCTAGTCTTGAAGTTGACAATTATCTGAAGTATTTCCTATCAAATTCCTTTGCCCTCTGAACTTGGAAAATTTCTCCTCCTCCTTCCAAGACCCTGAACTTTGAGAACACGAAAATCTCATCCCGCAGGGACGGAAAAGTAGATTTCTAGCACCTGATATTTGTGATTCAAGATGTGGTCCCAAATGCATTTTGTCTTTCCCGAGGCCCCAATACAGAACGAAGTGAAGGCTTTACAGGCGATCCCATCCATATTGCCGGCAAAGTCTAGTGGACTTGAGAAAATCCACTGTACAGAGAAATTTCATATTTAAATTTAATTTCTACTTGCTAATCAGTCATTCCCAAATGAAAGAAAAAAAAAGGTTAATCAAATACAGGCCTTGAAACAAAGCGGAAGATTAATGTTAGCTTCTCAGGAAGAATTCTGGGGATGGCGCAAAGAGAAAGGAAAATGGATAGCTGATATTAAGCACAGCATCTCAGAAAGAAATCTGAATGATTTCTAAAGGGAATGACTCTCTCCCATAATTTCTTAAAGATGCACTTCTCTCCCCCACTAAGGATGGTGATGAGATGAATGGTTTTCCTTCCTCCCTTATTTAAATTAGAGAGCCGAAAGACATCTCATTGCCAAATGATTCTAACATTATGACTTGGCTTTTAAAACAAAAAATGGGATTTTTCTATGAATGGTTTGAGACTGTAAAAAATGCAAATGACTCTGTCTCATTTACAAAGCCATTGGGGGGGGGGGTAGCTGAGCCCAGAGAAGTGGGCCCTGAGGCTCAAGCACTAATTTTCCCATTCTGTGGGAGGAAAAAAAAAAAGCTGTGTGGTGCAGGCCTTTCTGATTCTTTGCATGGAAAACTGGAACCTGTTCTCCTAAAGCCCCGCGTGTTAGATTGGAGAGCTCTGTCTTAAATCGTGTCCCCCTGAAGTTGGGCAATGACTCCTATGAGGAAATTCAATTCCTGGAACCAAAGAGATGAAAAAAAATTTTTTTACACTGATAGGCAGCTACGTGTCTTATAAGCGGTATTTTGGAAAGAATTTTATTAGAAATGATGGGGACATAATGAAAGTTAATGAAGTGAATTGTCTCAGTTACAGAAGCTGACCTGGGTTTTACGGGGTTACCCTGAAGATTTCTGTTGTGGGAAAATACCCAGGAAGTGACTGAACCAAGCCAGTCATTATTGGAGGCACGCAGAGGAAAAGGCAGGATTGGTTGTGAATGTCTTCTTCTGGGAAACCTCTGAAAAGGGGGTTGGGGTGCTGGGATCAGGCCAGCCCCACGAGGCCTCAGTTTACAGGGATAGGGAGAAACAAGGGTTGGAGGTAGGAAGAACAGAGTGGTACTGAGAAACCAAGGGGAAGGAAGCAAAGGGCAGAAGTGTGGTGGCATCAGTTGTGACAGTCCTGCTATGTCCAGGATTGAGCAGTGTGGTCCTTGTCAGCCTCCCCAACAAGGAGAGTGGCCACAGCTCTGAATAAGATAGTTCCCCCTTCAACCTGCTCTGAAATCCCCACATATTTTCTTAACAGCAAACACGCAGACCCCTGTGGCAAAGCGAGTCAGTTGTTCTTAGGAATATTGGAATAAATTAAGCCTTGATTACTCATTCATGTCTTGGGAAAATTTTATTTACCAGAAGTTACCCCTTTTGCAGGAATTCTGACAAAATAGTTACAGTTGTTTTCATATTAACAATGGAGAGAGGGAGATAGGAAAATGCTTGTAAAAGGTTTCGTTCATGTTTATGGAGCACCTACTCTGTGAAAAGTAAAGACTTTCAAAGAGTCTTGGGGCACCTGGGTGGCTCAGTCATTAAGAGTCTGCCTTCAGCTCAGGATGTGTTCCTGGAGTCCTGGGATCAAGCCCCGCATCAGGCTCCCTACTCCCCTGGGAGCCTGCTTCTTCCTCTCCCACTCCCCCTGCTTGTGTTCCCTCTCTTGCTGTGTGTCTCTCTGTCAAATAAATAAATAAAATCTTTAAAAAAAAAAAAAAAAGACTTTCAAAGAGTCTTAAGACAACATCCCTGCCCTCTTACTGTCTATTTTGGGAACTAAGACATGAACTGTTAGAAAGGTAACACTTAAAAGAAGGCGGATGTAAATGTCAAATGAAACAGAGTAGATTCTAAGTGCCACAAGAGGTCAGAAGGGAAAGAAGACCTTTGAGGAAGTTCAGAGCTACCCCAAGAGGGGCCCGAGCCGTCTGTTGCAAATGGCACAGACGATGCAAAAAGAGAAAGTTGGAGCGGGACCAAGAAAGGTCTCAGAAGGTAGTTATCAGCTAGAGGCTGAAGATGAACAACACAGTAAGACAAAACTTGGAACAGGGAGGAGAGCTCCAAAAGAGGATTCCTGCTGGGAACGAGACTCGCTCAACACCAACCACCCACCTCTAGCAAGACAGTGTGATACAGCAGAAAGAGCGAGTTTGCAACCCAAACAACCATGAATAAGATGACTAGCTGTCTTGTGTTGGACACAGTGCAGTGGGTTGTGTTCTCATGTGTAAAATTGGGGGGAAATCCCTATCTCACGGGGTAGGATTCATACCAATGAGCCTGATGCATGGTGAGATCTTCACACAAGTTCAGTCCCTTCCCCTGACCTCCAGATTCTTACATACACACACACACACGCACACACACGCACACACACACAAACACACACACCGCCCAATAAGCTAAGAAGAAAAAGGACATTCACCATATGCCTTTGTTTAACTTGATTCATAAGTCAGTTCCATAAACTGTCTTTAGGAGAGGGAAGAGTGGAGCGGTAAAAGGACTCTCAATCAATAGGGTGGAACATCTTCTAGGCTGGTCCTTTAAGAGAATCCATTGTTGGGCGTAATAGAGAAAACAGGCATTTCATACGTACCTGAAAAGGAGGACATCCTCTGTTGCCGAAGTTAGCAATCCACCAATAAGACTGTTGTTAGCAAATAAAGTTTTGCACAGCTGTGGTCACTCTCCTTCCTTATCCCCACTTAGTCTAATAAATGCTATTTGCTCTGGTCATTTTTTGAAGGTGAGTCACAACAACTCCTCCTCCAAGTCTTAGGACAACTTTCTCCCTCCCTACTACTCAAAATAGTGATGCTTTGAAGAGGCATTTGCCTCCAGACACTTGGGATTCTCCACCAAGTCTGAATTCTTATTTGTCTCCATGGACAGAAACTAAAGGCCAGATGAAAGGGAGACGACGGTGGGAGAAGAAAACTCCAAGGTGAAAGTCAAATACTTGGCTACATACCCATCTTAAATGTACTAAGCACTGTACTGAGGTTTCGTGTCTCACACACCGGATTTGCGGACAAAGAACTAGTTTCTGCGCCCTGAGCGTTTTGGCACCTGTCTCCTTCCTCCTGGTGCTTCCCTATCTACAGCTACTCTGGAAAACACGGGTGTCAACATGAACTAAAATGTTTGACCTTAAGGTTCTAGAAGATGCATTTAGAATATGCAATAAGGATTCCGGCTCAGGTCATGATCTCAGGGTCACCAGATTGAGTCCCACATCGGGCTTCGGGCTCAGCACAGAGTCTGCTTGATATTTTCTCTCTCCCTCTGCCCTTCCCCCAACTCAGGTGCTCTCTTTATTAAATAAACAAAATCTTAAAAAAATAAAAGAATATGCAATAAAGATTAACTACAATAGGCGTCTCATCATAAAGTATAAGTATATCTCAAAAATCCGTCCCTCATGGAGCACTGCCTGCAGTTTGGATAAAATGCTCCAAGATTTACTAGCACAACTGTGTTCAATTTTCCAAACACCTATATATCCTTTTAATTTGGCTAATAGCACACACGTTTTCCTCCATCCTACCTTCAGTTAAGAACAGAACTTAAAATTCAAATAATGTGCCAGAAGCCAATGTAAAAAACTTTGAAACAGGCAGAAAAATTACTGGATATTCTTTCAGGGGAATATTAGCCATTATCTCGTGGGCCTTTCAGAGTTGCCTGATTCTACAGGATCCGTGCCTTTCATCGTCTTTGAGCCATTTTATAACGTTAGAAATTGTAGAAAACGGATAGTATTGCAAGTGAATATTGTCCACAAAGATGGAAGTGAATTGGGTCCAGTGAAAATTCAACTGCCTTCTCCCTAGCAGAAGGGGACAATTTTGCATTTATTAGGAAATTTACTTCGGTATTACTTATTGCCTCTTCATAAGTCATCCTATGGGTTGTCCTTTGAACTGGTTGTGACGTCTTGCCGGTCTCCTCCATAATTGATGGCTTAAATGAAATCTTTGACATGTATTTACTTCATATTTGTGTGAGAGTTATAATGTTGCCATTTTGAAAAATTCCCTTTAACACTGGAAAAGCACAGTTGACCCTTCCACAACACGAACTTAAATCGTGCAGGTCCATGGATACGTAAAGAACTGTATGTCGTTTTCCATGATACAGCACTGTAAATGTATTTTCTCTTCCTTAATGATTTCCTTACTAACATTTTCTTTTCTCCAGCTGACTTTACTGAAACAATACAGTATATAATACATATAACATATCAAATGTATCTTAATCGACTGTTGATGTTATTGGTAAGACTTCTGGTCAATTGTAAGCCGTTAGTAGTAAAGTTTTGGGAGAGTCAAAAATTATACATGGATCTCCAGCTTTGTGGGGGATCAGCACCTCTAGCCCCTGTGCTGTTCAAGGGTCAACTGTATAATAACTATTGATAACTAATCCTGTACTTAAGAGAATGAAAAGAAATAGAGCAAGACTTACATACTGCATTTAAGTGGATACATTTACTGATGATAATTCCTACCAAGCCCTCCAAAAGAATTGTAAAAGTCCTCTGAGCTCTGTTTCCATGTAGTTACTTCCCTCAGAGAATCTATCAGTTCGATTTTTTTTTACCCCAAAGAAATCTCATCTGAGCCATCCTTCCTCCTCCTCTACTGAGAATTGCTCGCTCCATTGCGGTTCCGGGACTCCCTTCCATCTCTGTTCCAGTCCCATGCTTCCCTCTGGTCATTTCATCCCTCATTTTGAGATGCACATTCTACAGTAACATTTGAAAAAGAGTTTTCTAGAAATAAATTCTTTGAGACATTGCCACTCTTTTTTTTTAATGATTTTTTATTATATTATGTTAGTCACCATACAGTACATCCCCAGTTTCCGATGTAAAGTTCGATGATTCATTACTTGCGTATAACACCCAGTGCACCATGCAATACGTGCCTCCTTACTACCCATCACCAGCCTATCCCATTCCCCCATCCCTCTCCCCTCTGAGGCCCTCAGTTTGTTTCTCAGAGTCCATAGTCTCTCATGCTTCATTCCCCCTGCTGATGACCCCCCCTTTCTTTATCCCTTTCTTCCCCTACCGATCATCCTAGTTCTTGGGTGGCACAGTCGTTAAGCATCTGCCTTCAGCTCAGGGCGTGATCCCAGCGTTCTGGGATCAAGCCCCACATCAGGCTCCTCTGCTGGGAGCCTGCTTCTTCCTCTCCCACTCCCCCTGCTTGTGTTCCCTCTCTCGCCGGCTGTCTCTCTCTGTCAAATAAATAAATAAAATCTTAAAAAAAAAAAAAAAAGAAAAAAGAAAAAGAAAACTCAATTTCTTGTCTTGTAAGGTGTTCACAAGCATTATTTTCTTTTCATCCCCCCCCCCACTTGTATCATTTTAATACTTTTCTCCCTCCTCTCAGTTTGGGTTTTTGGTTTCCATGTCTGGAATTTTATTATCTACTAGATGGATTCTCTAAGTTTCTTATTTTTCTCCTCTACTTTTCAGAGTTGTTGGATTTTTTTTGTCTTTTTTTTTTTCTGTATCCAAGATTTCTCCAACATTATCCTCCAATTTCCCTTCATTTTTCTTCTCTCATATTTTAAACTCCCAAGAAATCTTTCCTGCCTTTAACTGGAATTTTGCCCTTATTTCACTGGAATTTTGGCCTTATGTTATGGATACAGCAACTTCTCTTAACTCTTTGAAGATTTTAATTACACATTTCTAAAGTTTTCTTCTATTCCCTGAATTATCTCTGTTTGCATAAACCTTCCCAACGCTGGTGGGCAGCTGAGCTCCGCCTGGTTCCCTGTCCTCCACCACAGCCTGGAAAGGCAGAAGCTGGAGCAATCACAGGACTTATAACATTTGTTTTCTGTCCCTCGGGAATCAATGTCCTTTGTTGCCTGATGTCCGTTGTTTCAAAAACTGCTGTTTCATGTCTAGCATGCATCAGTGTTTGGTTATATCGGTTGGGAAGGTAAATTCAGTCCCTCCTATTCTATTCAAAGAAGAAACAGAAGTTCTGTATGTGTGCGTGTGTGTGTCCTTATTACTTCTGAAAAAACATCGATTTTTGAGATCTCTTGTTTTAATAGGTTTTTTTTGCTTTATTTTCTTAGTTTTCCTGATGTAATATTTCTCTCTCTTATTCACACTCTTACCTAACTTTAATAGACTGCGCAGGAAACAGTGCCTCATAACAGTGCTGAGAGTGTGAAACCGAGCTTTTTAGGTTTCTCGTGTTTTCACCCTAAATCTGATGCTGACTTAGGGTTTGAAATATCTTTTTTATTGTTCGGTAAAGAGAGTATCCATCTATTGTAGTTTTCCTTTGTGTTTGAGTTGTTTGTCTATGTTTTTAAATCAGAATGGATTATGGGGGCGCCCGGGTGGCTCTGTCGGTTAAATGTCTGACTCTTGATTTGGGCTCAGGTCATGATCTCGGGGCCCTGAGATCCAGCCCTGCGTCAGGCTCCAAGTTCAGCACTGAGTCTGTTTGAGATTCTCTCTCTCCCCGTCTTCCTCTGCCCCTCCCCCCACACCCCTCCTCTAAAATAAATAAATCTTTTTAAAAAAACTAATTATTGAACTTCATTAAAGGCCTTGTGGCCATTAACTGAGACGAACATCATTCTTCCTTTGATCCATATTGGAATAGTGTATGGTCATAACACACATCAAGTTCTGAGCTATCCTTAGTTTTCAAAAAGGACTTCCACTTGCTGTATTTTATTGTTTTGCTGAATTATGTATTTTTAATATTTAATTTAAGGATTTATCATCCCTATTCTTAAATAAGATTGGATGCTAGGTTTCTTTTTTAGTGCTATTTTGTAAGGTCTTGGTACAATGTTACTTTGGCTTTCTAAAAATAACCTGAAAGCTTTGTATGAAGGCTCTGGGACAGTTTAAATAGCAGGGAATTATCTGTTACTTGAAAAGTTGAAACAATTCACCCATGAAGCAATCGACGCCTAGTATTTTAAGCAGTGGCCAGCAGGTGTAGGAGTCAGGGAGGGGGGTGGATAGATTTTTAATCATCTTTTCAGTTTCTTTTGTGGTTGTTGTTCTGTTTCGTGTCTTTATGTCTCTCCTAAGGTTAATTTTGTTACTTAGAAAATTATCCTCTCACCCAAGTCTCCAAGTACATTACCACATCGTCTTGCAAGATGCTGTTAATGATGCTTTAAATGTCTTCAGAATGTGTGGTTACTTCTAATTTCTCATTTATAATCATATACAAAATTGGTGATGATTTTTTCTCTTGTCTTGATTAAGCCAGGTACGGGTTAGCATACGGTTAAGATATAATGGGCTCCCAGGTAAAAAATGCCTGGATTCAAATCCTGTCTCAATTACCTTGTGTCCTTAGTGTCTTCATGTGTAAATGAGTGTATCCGTTAGAGGACAGACTAGGTTATGCCATGGAAACGAACAGCACCGACATCTCTCCGACTTGCAGTTCCAACATGTTGCATGTTTCTTGGGGGTCAGAATCATCTGGTTCTATGCCACGTTCTCTCCAGGACCCCAGCTAACAAAGCAGCCTTTTTTTGGAATATTGCCTGACTCTTAACAGAGAGGGAAAAAGAAAAGGGCACAGGGGATCACATGCTGGCTCTTAAAGCTTCTGTTCAGAGCTGATACACATCACTTCCGCTCAGATTCCACCAGCCAAAGCAAGACATAGCTAAGCCTGTATCAGTGAAGCAGATAAATTTAATCCTCGCAAGTGGGGACAGCAAATATCTTGAGGGATTATGCAGTCTACAAGAGAAGATGACATTAATAAGCTTGTGAGGATAAATCCGCATAACTTCCTATGGGCATAGTGCTTAGCTGTAGTAAAGACTTACTAAATTATCCCACTCAACAAATATTACAGAATGCCCTCCGTATACTGGGTACTATGCTAGGCACCAGATATACGGTGTAATTGCATGGATTCTTAGTTACAAACCCGTTCTAGCCAGTTCAATCAGCAGAACTGAACTGTTCATGTGTTTTAGCTGTCTCTGGAATCTGTGGAGGGCCAGAGAATTTGGTGTGGAGGCTACTACGCTGTGAACAATTCCCGATCAAACCACAGGCCAGCTCCAGGCAGCCCCCACAGCCCCACAGTGGGCATAAACACAACAGGTTGTCCCAGCGTTGCCGGGCATCAGATTCCAGAAGCTTCATCACTGCTGTCCTCTGAAAGCTTGATGCCGGGACGCCATCCTGGCCAGTGATGGATCCCTCCTGGTACCTGGTTCTGCACATAGAGCTTTATGGTCGGTCTCACACAGGTGAGTGTGACTGGGCGAGCCTGGGCAACCTGCCTGGAGTCCAGCTGTAAGGGAAGAGATGTGAGTGAGTTCTGGATTCTTTCTTGAAGACACAGGACTCATAATGAAGAAAACTGGCCAGATGGAAGAAGGTGGTCCCAAACTGCTGGATGGCCACAATGCATGATAAACCTTTACCACACAGATAGAAGGAAAAAGTAGGTGTGAACTTTACCCTCACAGAGCTTTAATCTGCAGTGAAGATACTGCTATTAGTCAACATTTAATCAAAATGCTATTCACAGTTCTAGGAGAGCTTTTGAGATTCAGGCCTAGTCCAATGGTCAGACATCCCTGAGGAAACGATCACAGAGTTAAAATGTAGGAGCTTGTCGGACAGAAGGTAAGGAAAGAGCCTAAGAGTCAGAGGGAATGATTTGTGCAAAGACCCATCAAGAAAGTGCTAGAAACCCCGTGAGGGGCTAAACAAGAAGTCACCGAGTCCAGCGGGCGGAAATCCTGTGGTAAAGACACACTGGGGAGCAGGCAGGGCTGCGCCTTCCCTCTCCTCCCCTCCCCTTCGGAGCTCTGAGAACGTCCAGCCGAGCGGCGCATACCCACAGGTTGGTGAAGGCCGAGACAGGACCACGTATCAAGCGAAACTTCCCCAGGGCTCTAGTTAGGATTGGGAAGCCTCAGTCTAGCCTAGTGTCCCCCTTAGAGTGACTTCTCCACTGTATTAGTAATGCAGCAGGAGAAAAGGAAGGTTTGGGGAGGGAGAGCAGTATTTTGTAAACACCTACCAATGGCTACGCACTGTGCAAAGGGGCTTTGTATAAACTCCCTCCTAGGCTGGTGTATTCACACAAATGAGGAAACTAATTCCCAGCAAGGTTAAAGAACTTGCTCAAGGTCATACAGGTAAGAAGGAACAGGAACAAGCCCTGAACACATGCCTGTGATTCCAAACCCCACGATGGTTCCATAACACTTTGTAGCCAACAGCAGGTCCAAGTGGGGGGAACAATGCCCCAGGCCAGGGGTTCTCTAAGTGTGGTCCTCAAATCGGCCCCATTGGCTGGTTTGACAGGAATGTGTTAGAAATGCAAATTCTCAGCCCCCATGCAAGACCTGGTGAATCAGAAATCCTGCCGGTGAGGCCCAGCGAGCGATCTGTCCAGGGAGTGTGGTACCCCGCAGTTTGAGAAACAGCATTCGAGGCCAGTGGTTCCCAAGGGGACCCATGAAGGGCCCCTACGCCCACCGTTACCGTGGCCTCAGCCTCCCTTCTCCTCCAACCATGAGCGCGGGGTCAGAAGCTCTTGGTGGGCAGGACCCCCTGTCACTCCGGCCTGCTACGCTCTGGGCGCGGCTATTATTGCCCTGATTTAAAAACAGTCCAACAGACGGGGCGCCTGGGTGGTACAGCGGTTAAGCGTCTGCCTTCGGCTCAGGGCGTGATCCTGGCGTTGTGGGACCGAGCCCCACATCGGGCTCCTCCGCTAGGAGCCTGCTTCTTCCTCTCCCACTCCCCCTGCTTGTGTTCCCTCTCTCACTGGCTGTCTCTATCTCTGTCGAATAAATAAATAAAATCTAAAAAAAATAAAAAAATAAAAACAGTCCAACAGAACCTTGCCCCTTGGGGCCGAGAGTAGCAGCGTGTGCTTTCTCTGCTCCCCAGGAGAATAGGGAGGACAGGAGGAGCATAAAGGGAGACTTCCTGTCCCTTTGTACTTACAAGAATGTCAAGAGAACTGGGGAGGATTCTCACCATCTTCCATAAAGGAAATCCCACAAGAGGGGCCCTAACGAGACAGAGTTACCCCCAGGGAAGCATGAATCCATCGTTTTTTATGTGTTGTTTTTTAACAATTAGCAGCCAAAACTGTTTTCAAAGAGGGTGGTAGGAGCGTGGTGGGCAGGGAAGAGAGACTGGGGGAAATCAGGGAAGAGAGATGCACTCTGTGGGGTGCCTGGAAGAAATAGGAGGTGCTCCTGTCCATCAGCCTGTCTGGGTCTGCCCGACTGAGGGGTGCGGGGTTTGTCACAGGCCCCTGGGATGCTGCCTTTTCCACATCCCTGGTAGAGCTGCCTCCTCTCTGTCCCTTTCCCCAGTTTTAGCCATTACCCTCACCTGCCAGGGCCCTGAACAAATTCAAGGTGTCCCCAAAGCATCCAACTCAGGAAGACTGACCCAGTCCTCTGTGCCCTGAAAGAGCCTAGCATCTGGGAATTTCAGTGTTAAGTCACACTGCTCCTTGGTCATTTGTTCTAGACATGGGTCAAATGCCAGCTTCGTGCCAAGACAGAGCCCCGATCTGAAGGTCTGGTGGCAACACCGGCCACACACACTCTACTTTGGATCTAAATCCTAAAGCAGAATCATGCTGACCCATGACCTCTCAAACAGGGCACTGGGATTGAATCTGAATTGAAATTTCAGAGAGCTGGTAGAGGAAAACTTGAAGTTAAGTAGGAACCAAAAGCCGTTGATTGTCTCAGTCAACAGTGATGAGGAAAACAAAAAACAAAAAACAAAACTAAAAAAACCCCTCATTCAGTTACGCCCATGGAAATTGTGCTTGGTTCTCTGCTCACCTCAAAGCCAGGCCAACTTGTGAAATCTCAGAAGCCTCTTTATTGATATGGTAACATAAGAAAGAGCGAGAAGAAATCTCTATTTGCTTTCACTGAGAAGTTGCGACAGGTACGTGTTGGGTCTGTCTCTCTTTCTGTCTTTTTTTTTAAAGATTTTATTTATTTATTTGACAGAGATAGAGACAGCCAGCGAGAGAGGGACCACAAGCAGGGGGAGTGGGAGAGGAAGAAGCAGGCTCCTAGCGGAGGAGCCTGATGTGGGGCTCGATCCCAGAACGCCAGGATCACGCCCTGAGCCGAAGGCAGACGCTTAACCTCTGTGCCACCCAGGCGCCCCTCTCTTTCTGTCTTTCTGTCTGTCTTTCTCTCTTTCTTTTTTTCCCGAGAAACAGTTTTGTTTTGTTTTTTTAACCAGGTGCTGGTGACGGGGGAAGGGCCTAGATCCCGCCTGAGCATTTTTTCTATAACAAGACTTGTATGCCAATGCACCACTTATGGATTACATTGCAGTGTTCACAGAAAGAATAGAAAGTGGTAGTAAGGAGGGCACGTATTGCATGGAGCACTGGGTGTTACATGCAAATAATGAATCATGGAACATTACATCAAAAACTAAGGATACACTGTATGGTGACTAACATAACATAATAAAAAATTATTATAAAAAAAAAGAAAGTGGGGACTAAGCTGATGTTAAAAAACAAGCTGAATTATTTAGCTGACTTAATCACATGGCTGCCTCTGCTTGCCCTTAAGAGCTCGATCGCCAGCCTCTCCCGGGAGAAGAAAAGTAACATTGAGGTTAAACAAATCCCACCAACATGAATCAAACTCCACATTCCTAATTAGTGGGCCCCATCTTCAGCGGGTTAGCGGCAACCATGCCTAGGGCCCCTTGGTCCTCCTCCTCTACCTTCCCCACTGCCAAGGTGAAGACCTTCCTGCCAAGCGAAGATGGGCTGCAACTTGTACATAGGTCGTAGACATGTGCTGTTGTTCGGTCTCTCAGCATTTTTCAACACCTTTCTTGTGACTGGGGAAATTCCTCACTGTAGACACCAGACCTTCTTTCAAAGACTAGGGCCTGGCATGTGACTTGGCTGCTGCAATCAGAACCACCCACTTCAGACTTTGCTTTAGAAGCCAGTGGATGGAACTGGAGGAGATAATGCTAAGCGAAATAAGTCAAGCAGAGTAGGACAATTATCATATGGTTTCACTCATTTATGGAACATAAGAAGTAGGAAGATAGGTAGGAGAAGAAGGAAGAAGAAAGGGGGGGGTAAAAAGAAGGGGGAATGAACCATGAGAGACTATGGCCTCAGGGAAACAAAATGAGGGCTTCAGAGGGGAGGGGCGTGGGGGATTGGGACAGGCTGGTGATGGGTAGTGAGGAGGGCACGTATTGCATGGTGCACTGGGTGTTATACACAAGTAATGAATCATGGAACTTTACATCAGAAACTAGGGATGTACTGTATGGTGACTAACATAATATAATAAAAAAATACTATTATTTTTAAAAAAGCAGTAAAAAAAAAAAAAAATAAGAAGCCAGTGACCTAAAGGAACCATGCAGATTTCATTTTGGAAAAGATGGTGGCGGTCAGGTCCAGTTTCCCAAGGCAGCAGCGATGGGGTATCCCAGCAGTAGCTTCCAGTGTCCCTGCCCTGAGAGAGGGGGCCATTCCTGTGGCCCCCAGCCCAGATCTTCTACCCAAGATTAGGCATCTCTGACTATGCAGCCTCTAAGCCCAATTCTCTAGCCCTAATGGAGATTCTGTATGTTATCCATTCTCCAATAAGTTCTCTTCCAGCCTAAATTGGTCCGACGTAGATTCTGTTGCCTGCACCCAAGAGTCCTCACTTGTACGTCACGTTCTGTCTCGTTGAGTCCCCAGAACAACCGTGCAGAGGAGGGTTAACCTCATTTCACAGGCGGGAAATAGAGAATTTGAAGTTTGCTAAGCCTAATAGATGGGCAAGCTGAGTTAGCATATCTCTCTTTCTAATTCCATGGCCTTTCAACCATATTCCACTACTTATCGCACAGTGAACTTAGAACGGGAGTTTCTCTGATTTTTCTGCCTCCAGCCTTCTACCCTTAACTCGTACCTCACTCTTTCCCATTGCTTTAGCTACTTCCTTCTGATTGCTTAGCGTGACCTTCCAGCTGCTGGGGCCCTATCAGATGCCTGTTACATCACGACCGGCTTCCCGCCCCCCTCTTCTTACCATGTTTATACAACTAAAGTCTGATGGAAATGGAAACACTACCATGTTTCAGTATGGACACCTTGAAATCACCGTGCAGCCTGCGAAAAGCTGTGGAAGGAAGGAGGACATTACTGTTGGCAGGTGCCCCCTCTCCATCTTGCCTGCACAGGGAATTCCAGAGCACCCATTCTCCTATGGCGCTGGCGGCTTGCTGGCCTCTCGCCCACCCCTTTGTGCACACATGCAGGCAGCCTCCCTGCGTCATTCAAGACTTCTCGCCTCCAGAGAAGTTCAAAACCTTGTCATCTCAAAACTCTGCCTCAGTCTATCTCCTGGAAACCTTTCTTCCTGTCCGCCATGGGGTTATCAGCCTCGCGACAGACGAAGACCAAGGCCGCCGCCACCAAGCCCATGTAGAGCTACAGACAAAGACCTGCTTATCTGAGCATTGCTAGAGGAGTTGGCAACAGTTGCCAATTGCCTGAAGTGAGGCCTGTGTTCTAGTCTTAGTGGCACCAGCCGCAGTCACTGGGACCCCCACCCTTGCAGGAAATGAGGCTGTTTATCAGATGGTAGGTGCCCTAGACTTTGTCTCTCCGAACTCCATCTACTGTCCTTCTTCCCTCTGAAGTCTCTGGAAATTTGGGGATTGGTGCTCCTCAAAGTCTGATAATCTCTCAGGGTCCTTTGGGGTTTCATATTCTGTCTCTGGAATCTTCCCTACTAGTGAGCCCAAGGCAGGCACTGGGAATAAGACCAGCTGGGAATGGCAGCAGAAAAAGATGTAGTATTCTAAATCACTGTCTGTCACTCAGATGTTATGGACTGAATATCTGTGTCTCTCAAAATCTATATCTTGAAACCCTAACCCCCATGTGATGGTATGTAGAGATGCGATCTTTGCATGATAATTAGGTTTTGATGAGGTCAAGAGGGTGGGACCCCATGATGAGATTAATGTCCCATAGGAAGAGTTTGAGAGACCAGAGCACCCCTCCCCACTCTCTCTCTCTGCTCCATGAGGACACAGCAAGAAGCCAGGAAAAGGGCCCTCACCAGGAACTGAATCTGCCTGCACCTTGACCTTGGACTTCTCAGCCTCCAGAACTGTGAGAAATAAATGTCTGTTGTTTAAGGCACTCAGTCTATGGTATTTGTCATAACAACCCAAGCTAAGACACCTGTTATCCTATCATCACTATTACGGATTCTTTCTTCACAGCATCTGTAAAAAGAGGGTAGAAAATAAACAGCCCACATTTCCCAAGTGCCCACTCTGTACCGTGCTCTGCACCGATGATTGAAGTTCTTTACTTAATCTTTACAACAACCTTACAATGGCATCTCTTTTGTTTTGGCTTCATAAATAAGAAAACTGAGCCAATAAGGGAATACACAACCAGAATCTTCTAGGTAGTGCCTAACAGAAGCTTGATGTGAAGCCAGAATTTTAGATCCCAAAGTTTCTACCACAGCAAAATGAAATTTGAGAACAAGGTACGTAGCAAAACAAAATGTAGATAAAAATTTTGTCTTTCAAAGTCCAGGGTCCAGGTGTTTGTTTTTGCTTTGGAAATTTAGAGAAATATAGATGCTAGTCGTTCCTTCTTTAGTTTATTTCATTTAATCACTCGTAAATAGTATTTTCTTAGCTGACAGGCCTAGAGTCAGGCACAGCCGTGTCTCATTCATTTTAATATATCTTACAGTGACACCACCAGCAAAATGCAACAGGAAAATGACATCCAGCCCAGGATGGCCTTAAACTGTGGAGCAAAATGAAGAAAGCATCTTCCTCACATTGCCGGGCCATAGTCTTTGATCAAATTTTAAATGGACTATAAATGAAAAGGCTGCCACCGGAAAACCCAGGGAATTCCAGAGTTTTGCCCCCCAAATTTCCTGTTACCCCTATTTGCCTACACCAGGGATTTGAACAACCACCACCACCAAAATATTACCCATTGGATCAATTTCAAGAAATCTGGGAAGCGAGTGGAGGAGGAAGTCTTCCTTACTGTTTTTTTTTCTTTCAGTTGAGTATGTACTTCCAAGATCTCACGATTCCAAGAACACAGATGGAAGACAATTCTGCTAACTAAACAAACAAATAAACAAACACATGAATGCTAATTCACTCCAGATCTAGAGCGGAAACCAAGAAATCTATTACTCCCTGTGATGAAATTCAAACAGGCAGAAAGAGACTAAGAGAGAAAAGCAGGCCGACTTGAGGATCAGAGTGTTGTTGTGATTTTCCCCCTTCATCTGTGGCACCTTTCTCCCTAGTGTTCTTACATGCGACAGATACCCGGCAAATTCAAGTGAAACCTGTTTTGCCACCACACCTGGAAACTAGGGGAAAATACTGTGCCCATTAGCTGGGTTAGAGGTCAGCTGATGGGCAAATAGGCATATTCTAAGTTCTCAGTGCCACGCCAGAGTCTTTCGAAAATAGAAAGCTTTCAAAGTCAGGCCTTATATTGAAAGAGGAGATATGCTTGTATGGGCAAAGATGATCACAAATGAAACAAGAGTGAGCGAAATAAAATGACATGAAATTAGTACACTTTATGGCAGGTGCTGCAAGAGCTGGAAGGTTTTGAAGGGGAGGGGAATGGATCTGGAAGCTCTTGGTCGGCAGAATCAGGCTCATTAACTTCCTGTGCTTCCCCGAGGCCAGCTCCCCACCCAGAGGCTTCCCTGCCAGGCCAGCTGGCACCTTGCTTTGCTATTAACCTTAAAGACCTCAGAAATTCATTCCTTACTAGCTTCCAGTTCAAATAAACAGAAATGTATTAATAAACTACCACGTGCAAGGTACTTCCTGTGTTTTGAGGACACAGCAATCACTGAGAAACCAGTATTCTTCAATGACACTACCCTTCAGTCTTGGATGTGGACTGCTGCAGAGAGGGGGCGTATGGCCTTGGGCAAGGCAACGGGCTTGAGCCAAGGCAAATATTACAAAGGGCTGAGAGTGGAGGGTATCTGCCCACGACCCTCTCAGCAGGTGAAGGAATAAAGCTCTTCAGTACTGAAAGGGGATCTAGGCAACGACCACAGCCTACATTAGTCTTTCCTTCATCCCGCCTGGATCCAGTACTTTAAGTTCTGGAAGCATCTCTTCTATTCTGGGGTCAGTTTGGTGGGGGGCAAGATTCTCCCAAGGGAAACTTAGAAAGGAAGGTTAGCCCTGGACACTGCAGCTGAGACCCATTATCTCCTTCCTCTTCAACCATTGTAGGCGCTCCCCACTCTTGTCTGGTATTTGGAGTGTTGGTGGCTCACCTCATGGCATTACCCATATCATTATCCCCAAGGCCTCTCCTCTGGTCATCCTGCCTTTATGTGGTTGCCGCACTCGGCTCTCATTGGACAAGAGAGTATCAAGAGGAACTTCAGTGAGTTACTTAGGTGACAAACACAGTTCTCCTTGCCTCTGTTGTATAGCAGAACCCATACTTCCTCCTGATAATCAAGGTTAATTACCACTGCTTAAATTGTGTCTTAAACGTGAATATAGAGCCACCCCATCCTAGAATCCAGCTCAGGGTTTTGCCCCATACACCTGCTGGTTGGTTGGTAGGGATCCTCCATATAGTCATAGGTGTGAACTGAGAGAGAGATTCTATTGCAACAGTGATGGATGGTATGGGAGTCTGAGCTACTTGCTTACATAACTTGTTTGTGCCCCCTGGCCCTGCTCATGCCTAATTCTTCATGTACTATTTCAATCTTTCAATAGATGCTTGCTGGATCTGTCCAACCACATGACTTGGTGAGTCTGATAGGACCCTGCTCATAATGGACAGTTGTGACTCCATGGTCATTAGGTGTCTCACGATCAGTCACTCCACCTCTCCCACGGCTTGGTAGCATGGCAGAAGCTATTTTTCAAAAGGTATATAGTTACTTGTTAGAGTCGTTGTGGTCTTGCTCCAGAATCATATAGTCTGTGTTGTGATTCATCTCTGGGGCTTAGCATAATCTCTCCACGGAATCTTTTCCCACCACTGGGGATACTTCTAATATCATAGGTCCACTAGGTCATTAAGCCAAATGCCAGGGTCAAATAATGCACAGAAGACTTGATCTGCTGCAGAGCCCTCTCCTGCTCCAGGCCCTAATCAATACGGGCGACCTTCTGTGTTCCTAGGTATCTGGGCTGCAACCATGTTCCTGGGTATGGAATGTGCTACCTCCAGAACTTCAAAAGGTCCACCGGGTGTTGAGTTTCCTTCTTTGTGCTGGGAAGTGCAAGATGAAATAATTTGCCCTTTTCTGCAGAGATGGTCTGACCTACCCCAGACTACTGAACACCTAAAATGTTTACTAATATGGGGCCCCTTAAATTTTCCTAGTTTTTTTCTATATCTTAAAGTACATGAGGCTCCAATGAACAAGCCGCTACTTTTTCATCTAGTCCAATTAGCATGATTCCACTGATAGAGTGAACCAGTGGATGTTTTGTAGAATGTTCAAGTCTCTGAGAAGTAACATAGCCTTAGACCAAGACCGTAAATGTATACAGTTTTCTGTCTCAAGTGAATCTGAAGTCTTCCAGGTATCTTTTTCTGATAGAGATAATAAAAGAATGGATTGGCCAGGTCAGGGACCACATATCATGAATCTGAGGCTACGGTAATCTACTCTAAAAGGGGTACCTCAGGGCCAGCAGCTGCAACCGACATCATATTGAGCTTGAAAAATTTTGGTCATCCTAGATCCATCTGGTTTCTTTAGGGCTCATACTGATAAATTAAAAGAATATAGGATGGGAAAGAGTTTCAAGGACAGTACTAATTTCTTTCATTCTTCCAAGATGTAATATTCTTTTTGACTTACTACCATGGCAGGAGAGCAGAGATACAACTTTGGAGGCTTCCATCCAGTCTTCGCCACCTCAATAGCATGTACCCCACCAGCCAAGAAGCAAGTGTCAAGATTGTGCCCATTACCAAAGATATCTTCTCTGCACTATAATCCACACATGGATTATGGAGCTAGGCCTGAGCTCCATTTATCACCAGGTGTCATATGCTCTACTCTAATAGAGGGCCCACAAATCTCTGTATATCAGTTATCAATTCAGACCCGGTGTCCAATACTCTCAAATGCTGAGTATTCCCTTTTCTCTAACATATGGTCCCTTGAGTAAATGTAAATGTGGAGAAGGACTGGAGGAATCATTATCTGTTGACTTATTGTGTTGTTACAGAATCTTTCCTCCTGGACACACAACCTCTCCTTCAGTCAGCGGGTTCTGGCTTTGAAAATTGGCTCATACCTGGAACTGGGTGAGAAGTCAGGACTTTTTACTGGGGCAACTGCCTTCAGCGTCCTAATCACACATCTTTGATAGCTTTTGACCATATCAATTGAGTAGGTTCCTTGTTGCCTGCCCATCTGTTTTGCTTCTTGTGATACGAAGTTGTGTTAACTAATTCTGTCATGCTCTGTGGGTCAGTCCTCTGGCTGTTCCTCTGTCCTTGCCTTTCATTATGATCAATTCTATTCACCTGGCTTCTGAGGGTTAAGTAAAACCACCTCCAGCTATTGTTCTGGGATCCTATTATCCCCATTGCTGTCAAGGAGCCCAGCTCTCTATAATGGCATCTCTTGTAATCAGTTCTACCCTACACACCATAACCACTACTGAACTTATAATATGCTGGGGTGCTTCTTATCAGCACCTCGCTTAATGCTACCAAGAGAGCCCCCTGACTTGCAAACTTAGCCTTTAATTGCCAATTAATCCCACATAGTCTTTCATTTTCTAGTTCCCAAATGTCCATTGTGCTTAGCAACAGCTATCCAATTTCACTATTCTTAGAGTTACTTTTCCCCTATTTCTCAAACCTGCTAAAACATTCTCTTCCCTAAAAATACCTTTCGGTTTACCTCTGGTGTAAGTGTTAATAAGTGCACGGCTCTCTCACCCCAGGAGCTATCTGGTGGTTGGTGGAGGTCCTCAACACCGACTGAGCAGCAAGTGATCCAGCTCCAAAATCTCATCTTAGCCTCTTGTTTCTCAAACCACTTCCGGCACCAACTGTCATGGACCAAGTTCCACCAAGTTCCCAGGAAGCAGACTCTGAGCCAGCGAGAAGCATGCAGGAACTATATTACAGATAAGTCTTGAGATTAATACCTATGGGAGACAAGGGAAAGCTTATAAGGCAGTCTTGACAAAGCCCCATCGACTCCTAGGGAAGCTCTGAATCTGGGATGACCTGTAGAGTTGTGTAGGCTTGGGGCGAGGAGCCAGGCATTGCATCTCCACATTAACTAGTCATTGGGTACGGGCTCACTCAGGAAAGGGGTCTTCCATTTGGATAAGGTGACCCTTTTTAAATAATTCTGAAGAGGATTGACAGCTGAAGGGGCTATGGACCCTGCTCCCTGCAGCCAGGGAAAGAGAGTCCTTTGTTATGGAGGGACCAAGGTAGCACACTGTAGCCCCCATCACAGCTGCTGTCTTTGTTGTATAAGAAGATGGGATGACTGGAGGGCCTGGGTGGCTCAGGGGTTAAGCAGTTGCCTCATAGTTTCAGCTTGGGTCGTGATCTCAGGGTCATAGGATTGAGCCCTGCTGTAGGCTTCTTGCTCAGCAGGGAGTCTGCTTGAGATTCCCTCTCCCTCTGCCCCTCCCCCCACTCACAGCACTCTCCCTCTCTCTCAAATAAATAAATAAAATCTTTAAAAAAAAAAAGATGAGATAACTAACACGGGCTAAGAAGCATCACAGAACCAACTTTGGCTGGCTCACACTGGAAGGATGTGTGTCCAGAAAAGGACTCTTTAGTGACGAAAAATTGTGTGGACTAAATCAAGGGTAGACTGCTGAGTCAGGGAGACATCGAGGTAAGTTATGGGAAAGGTACTGTGTGGAGATTCAAGACACAACCATTTTGGCCCTTCCTCCCTCAGCTCCTAAAGTGACTGGGAGAGTCATTCTAGTTCTCTACCCCTCTGTTGGATCATCTGAAAATGAAGGGGGTACCTACAAGATAGCGTACGAAAAAGTCTGGACGACCTGGGGTATGGGGATGACTTTTTAGAGTGACACGAAAGGCACGATCTGTGAAAGAAATCATTGATGAGCTGGACCTCGCTAAACTTAAGAGCTTTTGCTCTGTGAAAGACAATATCAAGAGGATGAGAAGACAAGCCATCGACTGGGAGAAAATGTTTGCAAAAAATACATCTGATAAAGGACTGCTATCCCAAATATACGAAGACTTCTCAAAACTGACCAGTAAGAAAACAAACCATCCAATTACAAAGTAAGCCAAAGATCTTCACAGACACCTCACCAAAGAAGATACACAGGTACGAAAAAAAAAGCTTATAAAAGGGACCTCCCCATCACAGTCACCGGGGAAAAATGCAGATTAAAAACGACAACGAGATACCATTGCATACCTACTAGAATGGTATAAATTCAGAACACGGACAACACCAAGTGCTGGCTTGGAGAACGTGGAGCCATAGGAATTCTCATTCATTGCTGGTGGAAATACACAACGGTACAACCACTTTGGAAAACAGTTCGGCAGTTTCTAATAAAACTAAACATACTCCTGCCATAAGATCCAGTAATTGTGCTCCTTGTTAATTTACCAAGATGAAACCAAATAAGAGCAGGAATTACTTTTGGGGCAGAGAAAGAGGTAGTTGCAAGAGGAGGAAATACACTGGAGCCTTGAGAATGAATGAGGCTGAGCAGGGGTAGAGTGCAAGGGGCCCCAAATGAGGCTGGAGAGGCAGACAGAAACTAGATCATGCGGCCTCCAAGACGATAACAAGGACTTTAGACTTTAGTTCAAGAGCAGTGGGAAGACATAGGAAGGTCTTTGGAAGAGTGAAAGGTGATTGCAGCTGCATGAGAAATCTAAGGTATTTTTAAAACTTTGTGATTACAGTAGTAAAGCAGCACTGGAATAGATTACCAACAGAGCTTAGGGGAGCATTCTCCCTAAATAGATTGAGTTGACTCTTAAGGAAGAAAAATAACTTCACACGGGAAAGTTGCAGAAGAGTACTCCAGGCGTTTGCAAATTCGGACAGGGTGGGGGAGTTAGGCACAGCGAAGATATCAGGCTCTTGTCCCTGAGTTAGGAGCCTTTGAAGTAGGAAAGGAAGAGTAGACCCTTTGCTCCTTTTGTCACAAGCTGAAAGTCTATTTTGAAGGGACTGAGGAACATTTTCCTTTTGCATCTTAGGCTCACTAATGTGCAGGATGATAGGACAATATTTCAAAGGAGAAGGAATGATTGTAACAGCCAGAAAAACCACTCCCTCCAACTTCTGCAAAGACTTTTTTAGAAACTTCTCCATGCACATCAATGGATGATTATTTTCCTGGAGCACCACCTGTCTATAGTAGGCGGGCAACTTGTGAGGAAGAAGGACTGGAAAGGAGAGGATCTTCATTTTCAACAAATTCTCGTAGGACCTGTTCCTTTTCCTACCCAGTCTTCCCAATCTCAGACTGATCTCTGTGTGACTCCTTTTGTTTTATTACACAATTTCTGCCACTTAAACATAAATGGTTACGGTGCTGGAGTGGGGAAGCTTGTAAAATCCATTGTAACAAGGGTTAATGGTGATAATTTCTAAATACAATCCCAATTGTACTTAGTAACAACATTAACATCTACTGAGCACATATTAAGTGCCATTTTACTATAAATTTTATGTTTTATACATGTAATTTCTAGAAAAGTATTAGTGAAAATGCTTATTAAATAAGTGATTGAACAATAATTGGCAGTCATCACTAGGTAACCAGAATCTGACAATGGAACCTACGTGAATGGAGTCAAGAACAGAAATCAGAGAAAAAGCTGACAATCTATTGAATGGTAAAGAGATCAAACGTATGGTAAACACTAGCATTCAGGGTGTTGGTCGTTCTATCAACTTGGGTCCTTGAGCAAAGACCCTGTTGGCCCATAGTTGAGCAAGAAACAAACCTCTATAGCTGTAACTCACTAAGAGTTTAGAGATGCTTACTACTGCAGAATAAATCTAGAGCATAATTTCAGTTCCCACTAGGAGCTCAGTAAATATTTAATTTCATCATCTTGAATCAGACACACAAAATTAAAACATTTGTAATCTTTGGTTCATGTAGCAGTGTCAGTAATCATCCACACATGTCACTCTTTCGTTTTATCTATTCTCTTGAATTTGATTATTTGGAATATCTTTTGTTTCTCTTGCCTTTGGGGATGTGTCATGAAAAAGGTTGCTTTGGCCGATGTCGTAGAGGTTGCTGCCTATGTTCTCCTCTAGAATTTTGATGGATTCCTGCCTCACATCTAGGTCTTTCATCCATTTGGAGTTTATTTTTGTGTATGGTGTGAGATAGTGGTCAAGTTTCATTCTTTTGCATGTAGCTGTCCAATTTTCCCAGCACCACATATTGAAGAGACTGTCTTTTCCCCACCGGATGTTTTTTCCTGCTTTATCAAAGATTAGTTGCCCAAAGAGCTGAGGGTCCATTTCTGGGTTCTCTATTCTGTTCCATTGGTCTATGTGTCTGTTTTTGTGCCAGTACCATGCTGTCTTTGTGATCACAGCTTTGTAGTACAGCTCAAAATCCGGCATTGTGAAGCCCCCAGCTTTGTTTATCCTTTTCAACAGTTCCTTGATGATTCGGTGCCTTTTCTGGTTCCATACAAATTTAAGGACTATTTGTTCCAGTTCTTTGAAAAATGTCCTCGGTATTTTGATCGGGATAGCATTGAAAGTGTAGATTGCTCTGGGTAGCATGGACATTTTAACTATGTTAATTCTTCCCATCCATGAGCATGGTATATCTTTCCATCTTTTTATGTCTTCCTCAATGTCTTTCAAGAGTGATTTATAGTTTCTAGAATATAGGTCCTTTACGTCTCTGGTTAAGTTAATTCCAAGGTAATGTATGGTTTTTGGTGCTATTGTAAATGGGATGGATTCCCTAATCTCTCTTTCTTCGGTCTCATTATTCATGTATAGAAATGCAACTGATTTCTGAGCATTGATTTTGTATCCCGCCACGTTACGGAATATTTTTCTAATGAACATCCATGAACATCTCATCCAGGCCCAGAATTAGAATATTGCCAATACCTTCATCTCCAAATGCTCTTTGCTTACCCCCATCCTCCTACCTCCCTGCACTGAGATAACCTCCATCCTGAATTTCATGTTTCTTATTTTCTTGCTTTAAAAGAAATCCGTTTTATCATATATATTTAAGCCTAGGCGATATATTGCTTTGGCTTTTAAACTTTACGAGAAGTATATCACACTGTATATATTCTCCTGGAACTGAATGTTTTAAATCTAATTTATCTTTATTCCTAGGCGTAACAGTAATTCTTTAATTTTCTCTGCTGTAGTGCATTACCATTTTCCTGTCAATGGATATTTGAGTTGCCTCCAGTTGTTTGGTTTTGTTTTTTTTTTTACTATTATGAAATGTGCTGCTATAATATTCCTATACATGTCTATTAGCGTACATCTGCAAGAATGATGAGAGAAATAAAAATGAAGGTACAATAAGATATTATTAGGTATAACATTATTTGAAATGTCAAAAGTTTAAAAGTCAATTAAGATCAAGTGTTGGAGGGCTGAGCATCAATAGGATCTTGCACGTATTACTGGTAAGAGGATAAGTACGAACATCGTTTAAAAGAACTTGGCATTATTGTTAAAGCTGAACATTGATGCACCCTGTAATGAACCTCAGTAGACGGTGAATGAATACATTCATGAGCAAATAATCACTCAGAGAATTAGGGAAGGTATTTTCTCTCTCTCTTCATTTTTGTTCCTTACCAGTCTCCTGGTGACTTTTCTGTATTTATGGCTTTTGACCACTGGCCCGCCATTTTCCTCGTGCTCTGCTGCATTTAGTTTTGCTTTGGCTCCCAAGTGGATGATTTACCCAACACGCTAGCCTTCTCCTTACATAACACCTGTTAGGAAGACTAAAGAAGCTATTGTTTTCTACATGAGTTGAGACTAACATGTTTTCTAAAAATAACAATTGCCGGTCTAAAAGCTAATATCATTGTAACTTTAGTTTGTGACTCCCCATTTTGTTTTCTACATAATTTGAGAGACTAATGCATTTAAAAGAATTATTAATTTCTATTTATGGTTATACAACATATAAAAATGTAATTTTGTGACACCAACAACCAAAAAAGTTGGGAACAGAGTTCTTACAAAGGAGCAGAGTTTTTGTATGTTTTTCAGGTTAAGTCAGTAGAAGTTCACATGATACACGTGTATGTATATTCACATTATAACTTTGAATCTCCATGGTAACCACAAAGAAAATAACCATAGAATATACACAAAAGGAATGAGAAAAATTTAACCATTTCACTACAAAAAAAATCAATTAAACACAATCAATTAAATCACTTAATCAAGAAATGCAAGATATGAAGGATAAAAAGCTGTAAGGCATATAGAAAATAAATTGCAAAATGACAGAAAGGGGGGATAGCTCAGGAGTAGAGCGTTTGACTGCAGAATGACAGAAGGAAGTCCCTTCTTATTAGTAATTACCTAAAATGTAAATGGATTAAACTCTTCAATTGGCAGAATGGATTTAAAAAACAAACTGATGGGGCACCTGGGTGGCGCAGTCGTTAAGCGTCTGCCTTTGGCTCAGGGCGTGATCCCGGCGTTCCGGGATCGAGCCCCACATCAGGCTCCTCCACTGGGAGCCTGCTTCTTCCTCTCCCACTCCCCCTGCTTGTGTTCCCTCTCTCGCTGGCTGGCTGTCTCTCTCTCTGTCAAATAAATAAATAAAATCTTAAAAAAAAATGAAAATAAAAAAATAAATTTTAAAAGATAGATATCATTCAAGGTATCTTCTCCAACCACAACAAGTTGAAGTTAGAAATCAATAACAGAGGTAAAACTGAAAAATTCACAAACTTGAGGAAATTAAACAGCATACCCTTAAACAACAAAAGGATCAAAGAAGAAATCACAAAGGAAATCAGAAAATAGTTAGCAATGAATGCAAATGAAAACACAACACACCCAAACCTATGGGACTGGAGAAAGCAGTACTAAGGAGACATTTTATAGCTATAAATGTGCATATTAAAAAACAAGAAGGATTTCAAATTATAACCTAACAACTCAAGGAAGTAGAAAAAGAGGAACCAACTAAACCCACAGGTAGCAGAAGGAAGGAACTAATTAAGATTAAATCAGAGATCAATGATAAACGATAGAGTCCAGAAATAAACCCTCTCTTATACAGTCACTGAAGTCTTGCATATTGCATATATGTTGGAACCCAATACCTCCAGACTTCTTGTTAGGAGAGGTAATAAATGTTTATTTATGGTTAAAGCCACTGCTAGTTGGGGTTTCCGTTACTTGTAGCCCAAAGTCCTCCTAACCAATGCCTTTGGCCAGTAGTAGTAATAGTAGTAGTAATAGTAGTATACTGGGCTTGAATGCAAATCTGTCTGGCTGCAAAGTCCTACCCTTTCAGTTATAATGAGGTATCTTCCTTCTTCCCTAAATAATGAATGATTAATTTCCCTGAAATACTTTTAAGTTTTCGAAAGAAAGAAACTTTCTTTCGAAGGAATACCACCTTGTTTCTATAAGACCATTTCGTTAGTCCAGACAATTTAAATTTTACTCTGGTCTTCCTAAATATTGATCGCAGTATCTCATTTTGCACTATTTTCAAAGTTAATTAATGCCATTTTCATTTTCCCCTACTTATTAATAGTGGTAGAGAATAAAACTGTCTCCAAGTCAGTGCCAAAGAATCACCATTTGCGAACGTCCCTTCTCCCCATCCTCCCCTCCTAGCTCTGAGTCACCAACCATCCTCCCTCTGAGCTGGTGGTGCCCTTGGCTCCCCATAATAGTGATTCCTACCACTCACCCTGCCGCCGCTGGCCGTGACCCAAGGGCCTGGATGCTCTCTTTTTGCTTCAGAAAACTCCCAAAAGCTACTCAGGCTGCAAACTCTTCCATCTACTCTACTGTCCAACCAGCCGCGTGAAAGTTAAGAAGCAAGTAAAGAAGTTTTGCTGCTTCTGTGACCGAATTCCTCAAGAGAAACGATTACTAACCACAGTACGTTTTTAATATCCTACATCATATATTTCCCCTGTTGAAGAAAGTGGTTATGATGTTACCACTTTTAAGGAAATTGGGTAGAGAAGGGTCAGGCCATCCAAAGTGATAGTCCCTCCCATACCATGTGTCTGATCACAAGCTCCTTAGATTGATCCTGAAAACCATCAGCAAAAAAGAAGTTCGGTGTTAGGTCCTGGATAGCTCGCAGGCTAAAAAATAGGGTGCAATGGGGCTCCTGGGTGGCACAGCGGTTAAGCGTCTGCCTTCGGCTCAGGGCGTGATCCTGGCGTTCTGGGATCAAGCCCCACATCAGGCTCCTCCGCTATGAGCCTGCTTCTTCCTCTCCCACTCCCCCTGCTTGTGTTCCCTCTCTCGCTGGTGTGGAAAAAAAAAAAAAAAAGATAGGGTGCAATGCTCAGAAGGATGGGACAGAAAGCAGTTCTGGGGATCTTGGCAACCAGAACTAATGGAGGGCCCTTTGGGGAGTGAGCCCCGGGATCACATTCTGCCACTAGCATCGTTGATGCCACGCGGACCACAGGGATTGGGGAAGGGAAATCTTCCCAAAGAAAAGTGACAGTCTCTTCAAAAGGAAGAAAGAAGAACACTGAGCTTGCTAGCGTGCAAGCGTTCGCGTACATGCCTGTGTTGCACGTGGGAAGAAGAAAAACCTGTTCATAAACACCAGCCAAGTCGCGGCCATAAGGAATTCCAGGAGCAGTATTTGCATCTAAATAAAGGCAGCCAAGAGACTGTTCAAAGCTGGGCTTTACTAGCCACTGGCTTCCACCAACCCCCTAAAAGACTGAACTGCAGTTTGGGAAGTTTTGTCATTTGTAGCGTTGGGTCTCCTGGAGTAAGGGGGATGGGATTACCTGAAGCTGGAAAACATTTGGAATACTGGCTACAATATGCTTGAGAGTGTCTCCCAAAAAAGTCCGTGAGCTGTTGTAAGCTTCTCTATAGGTCCGGTACTGACGGGCACAGGTCAGCCAAGCCCGGCCCTGGAGCCATGAAAGCAGTCTGAGAACCTCCTTGCCAACTCAGCTCTGATGATCCTTCCAGCAAAATGTGCTTCACTCACCGTCTTATGCCTTGGGGGGGGGGGGGGGAGTGGGGGGGCATCCAGTAGAGGTGCCTAGTCTCTCTGTGAAGGAGGAAGGCCTGGCCAGACTGTTCACATTTCTTAACTTCCTAGCCCTGGAGAAAGCCCTGTTTATGTGACCAAGGGTTATGAAACTCAGCCTGAGGGCCCAGAACGAGTCCATGCTGTTTTCACCTAAAAGCTTCTTCAGCTTTCCGTAATCAGCATTTTTCTTCTTTTCCTTTATGTAGCCCTTTGAAGCAGAAACTTGAGGCCCTGGCCCCTGAGGTCAGTCATGGGTGGGGGAACCATGGGGGAGTTGGGAGAACACTGTCTGGGTTTTTATGCAGCAAGAGCTAACTCTGTCACTTCACACCTCAGGCACTGACACTTCTCCAAGGGACACAACCGCACCTGTCCACTCATGACTAGCTACATAATTTGAGCAACATGAAAATGTGGGGCCCGCAAAGTACTAAGTACAGACCGTCCTGAGCGTAGGGTCTGTGGCCCAGGTTGTGTGCCCATTCAGCTTTCTGACGGATTGAAGGAGGCCCACCCACAATTAGAAGGGTAATCTGCTTTACTCTGTATATCAGTTCAAATGTTCATCTCATCCGGTAACACCCTCACAGACCTACCCAGAATAATGCTTAACCACATATCTGGGCAACTCTGGCCCAGTCAAACTGACACAAAGTCAACCATCCCACTGCTCTTTCTCTCCCTTGTCTCGATCCTTTGCTAGAATGCTCATCGTCGTTTTGGCCCCTCCAGCAGAAGGTGAGAGCCAAACCCAGCTTTCCAGAGAGTCGTGAAGCCTGTGAATGAAGTCTGTCTCCCCACCCTGCTCTCCTCAGACCTGCTCTCCTCCCTCAGGAGTTATGTGGACCCACTCTGTGTAGCCAGGGAACGCTTCCTCATCCTCTGTGTTGGCCATCAATCCCTCCAGCATCGGAGTTAGGCTCTCTCGGCTTTTTCTCAGCCTAATTACTTAGCATATCTCTCCCAGCAGAAAGTCTCAGTAGACCATCTGCCCTCTCCATTCCCAACATGTGAGTGTTTTCACAGCAACTTTCTAATAACAGAACTTTTTCTTCTTCTGATTATTTCATCCATTTGCCACCCTGGGGGTTGAGCTAACATGTCAGACAGAAAGAGCCATGATAGGTCGCTTGGGACATTTGGGGGCAAATTTCTCTATTTAGCAGAGTAACCCTGGATGACAGACAAGGGCATTTGTGGGAGTCGGGGTAGCTGGGCTTAATTTTCTGATGTTTTCCCTGTTCCTGCCAGAGGACTAGGGTTACTCCCTTCGTGTGGCTCTTGGCTATACCTGCTTGGTAGGGAAGAAAGAGTTGAGTTTTGGAGTAAGACCTTCTCATTAGAGCGAGACCTGAATTAATTGCTGACTTGCTTTGTGGGCCTGGACACAGTTCTTAACGTTTCTATCCGCATCTTGGCTTCCCCATCTGCAAAATGGGAAGGCTAATATTTACTCCGTGAGATTGATGCGTACAGCACCTGGCATGTAAGAGAGGCTCAGAAGACGGCTGCTCCCAGCCAGCTTCCTTGTTCGACGACTCCATCCTTGCTCCCTCATTCTGAAAAACCTGGGAACGATGAGCACGCATGCTGGGGGACACTTGGACAGGCTGGGTGTGGTGTCCATCTTCAAAGGAGTGGCCTGGGGTGTGGTGAGCCTCTTGCTTTCCTTTCCCCAAATCACTTCCCTTCCTGGCTTCCCGCAGCTCATACCACCCTGGGGTCATCTCAAGCTTCCTGCCGGCATCCTGCCCCTCCCTCACTCCTCCCAGGGCAAACATGTCAGCACTTGGTGTTTAGAAACAGTTTTGAGGCCCATCCCCAGTGTACCCAGTGGCCATAAAAGAACCACTTGGCCTTGATCCACATTTGGCAATTAGAGAGCCCCTAAGGATATGCAGCTTGAGATCTGTGACTCAGGCAAAGAAATCCCCTTTCTCCTTTTCCTTCTTAATGTGCTGTTTGCAGAATGCCATCCATAATTGCTTAATAATTACATACACAGACCAGTATCTTTCTACCTCAGACTTCCCCACACACGTGCGTTAAACTCTTGAGGCTCCAGGGCAACTAAGATTTATTCCCCACCCCATACATAAAAATTAAAAGGCAAGGCTTCTAGGTTCTCACATTCCTCAGGGGTCATTCAAGGTATACAACCAGCTATTCTTAATGGACACATAAAATTAGCCTCCCTTCTGTTTTGAGACCCAGGCCTGCGTCCCACTGAGGCTTTCTTGGCCTCCCTCATTCAGCCCCTTCATCGTCCCCACCACCCTCTCAGTGGTCAGCCCTGCCTGTGTGGCTACTCCTCGTATCGTCAACCTTTGAATGACCCTTCAGGCTGACTGAGGGTCTCCGACACAGGTTTCTGTATGGCAGGGATTGGCCCAGGTTTTCTGTAAAGGGCCAGACTGTAAATAGTTAAGGCTCTATAAGCCAAGAGGCAAAAATCAAAGATATTATGTGGGCACCCCTATAACCCTTTAAAAGGCAATGATTTTTTTTTTTACTTTTGTTAAATTTAATTTTCACTTCTTTTTTTTTTTAAGATTTTATTTATTTATTTATTTGACAGAGAGAGAGACAGCCAGAGAGAGAGGGAACACAAGCAGGGGGAGTGGGAGAGGAAGAAGCAGGCTTCCAGTGGAGCAGGGACCCTGATGCGGGGCTCGATCCCAGGACCCTGGGATCACTCCCTGAGCCGAAGGCGGACGCCTAACAACTGAGCCACCCAGGCGCCCCTAGTTTTCACTTCTGGACATTCTATTTGGTTGTCAAAGAGGACTTGTCACTTCAATAGTCTCTTGTTTTTCACTGCTCCCCTTGATAATGTCTTTTCTTTGTTAAACATATTAAATAAACTTAAATTTATTCCATAATCAATAGCCAAATATCTGAAGTGTTTGTCAGCCTGATTTGCTGGGTTTTGCTGGTTCTTTCTAATGATGCCTCAATTCCTTGAGTATACCGTGATTTTTTTTTAAATCGTGAACCCCAGTTCAATGGAATGTTATATCTGGGAATCTTTGAGGTTTCTGATAAGGGTGATGCCTTCAATGAGGATTTGATTTATTTCTACACTGAGTGCTGCCAACTCTGGACCACAGGAAAACAAATTATCCATTCAGGTTTTTCAAACTATACTGAGAGCGTCAGCTTGACTGTAAGCTTGCATAGAGGTTAGTGTGTAGTTATCAATTCTCAGATTTTTCTTCCTGCTATCTAGAGCCAGGGTTAAGACAGGCAAGTTTCCTTTCTATCCTCTTCAGTGAGGAAATGGAGTCCCAGAAATTCCTGATTTAAACTGTCATTGAGGAGGGGCACCTGGGTGGCTCAGTCAGTTAAGCATCCAACCCGTGATCTCAGCTCAGGTCTTGCTCTCAGGGTTGCAGGTTCAAGCCCCATGTTGGGCTTCATGCTGAGCATGGAGTCTACTTTAAAAAAAAATTAAACTGTCACTGAGGAGACATCCTTTGGGGTTCAAGGTAATTCATGAGGGTCTCTGATCTGACTTCTCATGTTCCCAGAGACTTTGTCTCATGCTTGCCATGCAGACATTAAACCAACTCTTTGGGTCACTGGAGGGCAGAAAGATGCCCCCGGGGCAGATTTCAGCTTAAACACTCATTTGAATCTCTGGATTCATGCTTCCTCGTTTGCTTGTTTATTTTGCCTCTTCTTTTCCAGTAAGCATAGCAGTGCATTCTTAAAGATTTTTTAGTTTTTTGTTAAGAATATTTAGATGTTTAGGGTGCATGGGTGGCTCAGGCATTGAGTGTCTGCCTTCGGTTAAGGTCATGATCCTGGGATTGAGCCCCATGTCTGGCTTCCTGCTCAGTGGGGAGTCTGCTTCTCCCTCTGCCTCTGCCCCTCCCCCTGCTCATGCTCTTGTGCTCGCTCTGTCTCTCTCACATAAACAAAATCTTAAGGAAAAAAAAAAAAGAATATTTAGGTCTTTTAAAGTAGGAAACTTTTAGGATATCCAGAGCATCGTATTACCTGTGGTATATGTTTTGAAAGCTCTAGTGTCCCCAAAATATGATTCTGTGGTACCAGAATATTTAAGATGGTCCCAGTGCTCCCCAACTCTATTTACCCCCTTATATAATTTCCTTCCATGTTGTATCCTGGGGAGTCTGAGTGACCAGTAAAATATAGCAGAAGTGATGCTTTGTCAGAGGCTAGGTCATAAAAGCCACTGAGCTTTCTGTTTGTTCTTTCTTTCTTGATCACTCATTCTGGGGCGGGCCAGTTGTGAGAATATTCCCATATGGAAATACACATAAAACTGAAGCCCCCCTGCCAATGGCCAGATAAGTGAGCTCGCAGGCAGATCCTTCAGCCCCAGTCAAGCCTTCAGATGATACAGCCCTGGCCAATACCTTGATAGAAACTTCATGAAAGACCCTAAATCACACCTACCCAGCTGAATGGTTTCTGAATTCCTGACCCTGAGAAACCATGTGAGATAAATGTTTGTTGTTGCTAAGTTTGGGGGAGAATTTATTGCATTATGATAGGTATCAAATATAAACTCTTTCTCTCTACCTGTAATCCCAAAAGTTTTAGAAACATTTTATGGCAATATATCCAGAAATTCCTCATTACAGTATCTCTCTGTTATGTGGGTGGGTTAATATATTAATATTTCACCCCAGATTCTCTTATATAACTAGCTACCACCCTTCAGAAAGCAGACCTGGGGTGTGTGAGACATAGGATGGATAAGTTCTGTCAAAAAGAGGGTTGTGGTCTGGAGTGAAGATTGCACTTAAGAATGGGGAAGAGGAATGAGAGTGGGTGACATGATGCCATGGAGTGACTGGGGTCACCAATATGGAGCCCCTCTCCAACAATTGTGCACACTGCTTCCTTCCCTTACAATCCTGCTTGGTCTTCTCTGGTTTTCTGAGCCCAATCCATTCTTCATTTGACTCAAGTTTCATCTCAGTGAAGCCTTCTCCAATTGCAAAGAAAAGAGTGATTATTACTCTCTCTTATGAGCTCCTGTGGCTCTCACGGTCTACAGGGCTCAGGCAGCACAGAGCACGCACCACCTACCTTCAGAGTCAGGTTTGAGTCGTCTAGGCATCCATGCAGCCCACCATATCCTAGAATCTAGCAGAGTGTGCAGCGCGTGCTTTATACAGTGATACTGACCAAGGCCGACATTGGGAATGGCTTTTCTCCCACGGAAAGTCTATTACTATTTATGTCGTAGCCGTATATGAGATGTTTCAGTCTTCTGGCACTTAGCTTCCTCATTGGCAAAAGGGGGTACGCCTATAGTAGAGCAGATAAAAGTTTTCTAGGGCCACCGTCTAGAGTTACAGTGTGTCTACATTTCATCAAAGACCAAGCTGAGGGGTTGGGAGGGGGTGAAATCCAGCCACCACTCCCCTCCCCAAATCTTGTGCCAGCTCAGAGGAAAAGTCACATTTTGTCATTCATCCGCCCAGAGGGCACCTTTTGTCACACACATGGCAGTGGTCAATGTGCTGGCAGGGCCCTAAGCACTTCACACTACAGAGTGGCATGGTCTTGCCAGCTAAGACCTTCCCTAAAGGACAAGCCCTGGGCTCTGCTGTTAAGAGTCCTGGGATCATCAAGGAGGCGTCAAAGACAGGCAGGAAGTTGGTTCTGTTTCTTGAGCAAATGGTAAAGGAGTGAGTGCTATTTGCTCTCTTCCCAGTGTGACTGATTGTAACTGACTAGGACCTTGATTTGGATATTTTTTCCCTGCCTAGGATTCCTGTGGGTTGCCACATTGCTCTTTCCTGACTCTCGTTCGTTCTCTCCTTTTTGTGCGTTTTAATGCTCATTGTTTCCTGGTTAAACCAGTTTTCAGTGTTGATATTTAATACATCTGCTTCTAGTAAACCTTGTAGGGTGTTTCCATTTATGTAAACAGAAGAAAAAGTCAAATAAATGGGCCTCACAACTGCCATTTGAATGAGCTAATGATAAAACCATGGCCCTTTTGTTCAGATGTACAATAGCATGGCCACTCCTTCCCACCCTCTTTCTAAAGGCTTCCAGTATCTCGTCAGGTACCTCCTATGACCAGGAGAAGAAACTTGTATTTCCTTTGACTACCAGGGTATGTTCCTGATTATTTACCTGTGTATAAACCTAAAACTTATCTTCACCAAATTTCTAAAACATTCTAACTTATAGGAAGTTGACTCATATTCTCGAATTTACCAAATCCTTTCTTATTATGTCTTTCCACAACAAGACAAAACCTGCCATTCCGAGGGCGCCCGGGTGGCGTAGTCGTTAAGCGTCTGCCTTCGGCTCAGGGCGTGATCCCGGCATTATGGGATCGAGCCCCACATCAGGCTCCTCCGCTGGGAGCCTGCTTCTTCCTCTCCCACTCCCCCTGCTTGTGTTCCCTCTCTCGCTGGCTGTCTCTAACTCTTCAAATAAATAAATAAATAAATAAATAAATAAATAAAATCTTAAAAAAAAAAACAACTGCCATTCCAAAAACCCCTATTAAGATCATAGATACCTTTCCAAAGAAATGGCCTACATGCACCTTTGTATCTCTATGAAATGGTTAATTATTTCTAACGTTTTCCACCTACATGGTAAATAATAGGTATGAGAGAAGGCCTAAAAGCCAGAGATCAGAGTCTCATAATTCTCTCAGCCATCCTGGATGCCTGGGATTCTAATACTTTAGTTGTTCCCCAAAGTGCCAAAGGATAGCCTGCTTCTGTCTCCCATTGTTCACCTGTTCTTTTCATTGTTAGTTTTTCAACTCAGACCTTGTTTTCCTTCGTGTGGGTCAGCATTATGAAAATGTAGTGTTGGAGGTTTCCTATGGGCCAATTAAGAGAGAATTAGGGAAGCCTTCCTAAAATACAGATATTGACAAGTACCACATGCCCGAAATCCAGCACAAATGAGTCTCCTTCGGCTTAGGTCTTGCCTTTCCCTAGGGTCCCCAACTTTCTTTTCCTTCCAACATTTTATTATGAAAAACGTCAAACATATGGAAATACTGACAAAATTGTGCAGTGAACACCACTAACCGTTAGATTCTATAATGAGCATTTTGCTGTCCAGTTGACCTTTGAGCAACACAGGTTTGAACTGTGTGGGTCCACTCATATGTGGGTTTTTTAATGGGAAAACACTGTAAATGTATTTTCTCTTCCTTGTGAGTTTCTTAGTAACCTTTACTTTTCTCTAGCTTCCTCTATTTTAAGAATACAGTACATAATACATATAATATATAAAATACGTGCTAATCGACTGTTTATGTTATCAGTAAGGCTTCTGGTCAAAAGTAGGCTACCAGTAGTTAAATTTAGGGGAAGTCACAAGTTATACATGGCTCTTTGACAGCATGGGGAGTTGAGACCCCCTAACTCCTGTGTTGTTCAAGGCTCAACTATATTTGCTTTATCACATAGCTAGGCATCTCTCCATTCTCCATTCATCAATGCATCATATTTTTAAATGCATTTCAGAGTGAGTTGCAAACATCTGGACAGTTTACCCCCAAATCCTGCAACATGTGTATCATTAACTGTAGTTCAACATTTGTATACAGTTTCTTTTTTTTTTTAAGTATTATTTGCATACAATGAAATGCACAGATCTTCAATGTGGCAGTGAGTCCTAAGTTGAGTCTTCTTTCAAAATACGATTACACACACACACACACACACACACACACTCCAGAATAACTCCTGAAGTCATTCAAATCTGCACATAAAACTGAGTTTACTTCTTTGTTTTCCTCTCCAAAAGGAGTAACACACCCCAGGATGAAAATACACAGCAAAAAGCAAGTGTACACATTCTACTTCATTAATTTCCCTCATTGAAGCTTCATAGCTATTTTTTTATGTATGCAGCTCTCAAATTTGGAATATATTTCTGGTTTCCCACAATAATATTATGGAAATCAATATTTCTAGGTAACGTGGTCGTCTCCACCAGCACATCATTGACCATGCACTGAACTGATTTCTTTATGGGCATATGGCATTCAGTCTTCGCTACAACCATCTTAAATTTATTATTACCATTATCATTATTTTACAATTATAGACATGAAGGTCCAGAGAAGTGAAACAACTTGCTCAAGGTCACACAGCTTGTAAGTGGTGCAGCAGAAGCTCAGAACTCAGCATGTCTGACTCCCAAGGCCGCTCGACAGTCAATATTCCACCAGTATTTACTGAGCATCTCCTAAATCCCACCACAATTCTAGGCACCAGACCCACCATGGAAATCAAAACAGAGTTGGTGCCTAGAAGAGCTTATAGTGGTGCAGGTGCATTAAACAAATAAACACACCAATTCTGTTTGCTTAATGAGTTTTCATGGAAATCATGGGTGGTAGATTTTTATTAACCCTGATTTAGCAATGAACAAAACTGAGATTACCAAAAATAAAACTGGCCCCAGATTACAGTCCTAATAAGCAGGCCAATGGTATTGAAACAAAGAGCAACTTCAAATGTGGATCATTAATAATAGCACAAGACAGATTTCTTTCTCTTTTTTTTAAGATTTTGTTTATTTATTTGAGGGAGACACCGTGCATGATCAGGGTAAGGAGCAGAGGGAGAAAACAGCGCATGACAGTTTTGTTTTTTTTTTTAAGATTTTATTTATTTATTTGAGAGAGGAAGCAAGAGAGGGCAGGCATGAGCAGGGTGAGGGGCAGAAGGAGAAGCAGACACCCCACTGAGCAGGGAGCCTGAGGCAGGGCTCGATCCCAGGACTCCAAGATCATGACCTAAGCCGAAGGCACACGCTTAACCAACTGAGCCACCCAGGCGCCCCACATGATAGCTTTTGATGGGGAAGACTTTCTAAAGTACATTGAAAGCAAAAGAAAAGGTAACAGTGATTACAATCCAAAAAATCCTGAAATAAAACAAAAAAGAAGACAAATTCAACTGAGCACAGAAAACAAATCATATAGCCTGAGCCTGGCCGAAAGAAAGATGAGGTAGCCCGTGGAGTAAAGATTGCCCAAAAAGAAACAAATCTCTGGAAACTGGGTAAATTGCAGCAAAGTTTCCTCAAAAAAAGCAATGTGAAATAGACTTGGGAGGGATCATCAAAATACTTTTTTAAAGATTCTTCTCACATGACGGAAGAGCAACATGGGCTATGGCTTCGACTTTGGCACCGTTATACCCACATTTCTGTAGTTACGCAGAGCACATGTACACCTAGGATCAATCTACAAGAATCGAGACCAAAAAATCTTTGAATAAAAATCATAGGAAAGTTTTAGGACCCATGCTCGATAAATAGCGATGATGGAGGATCAAATTAGATTGTGCAGATCCTTTTAATTCATGTCCCAGTGTATGTGATGATGGTGGACCAATATCATTGCAGTGATTTCAAAAATAATTAAATCAGAATTTCTGGGGAGGGCGTCTAGACATCAGTCCATTGGAAAGGCTCTCTGGGTCCTGGGTTAATTCTAATGAGCAAACGGGGTAAAGAACCATTGACATTGGAGAAGACACTGAGGGTTGGAGTCAGGGAACTGGGTTTGAATTGCACCTAGAAGTTACCTGCCTTGTGGCCTTAAAGGAAGTTACTAATCTTTCTCATTATGTTTCCCCATTCATAAAATTGAGATGAGAACATCTACCGCATTGAGATGTTGTGATTATTCAGTGGGACGATATAAGCAAAGTATCTGACATAATGCCTGCTGGAGCGTAGAGGCCCCATTAGAGTCACTGAGGGTGTTCTGTGCACATCGGCTAGTAGTAATAAACACTGTCAGATTTAAGAGGTTTTGCTAATGGCCACCCACCCTACTGTGCCTGGATGAATAGGAGACACCAAAACAACCCTTTTCTTCCCCCATTACACACATATATATGCACATATACACACATTTACACACACGCACACACACACACACACACACACACACACACACACACACACAGAGCAATGCTATCCAAGGGAAGCCGCAAATAATTTCTGGTTGGGAAACTATGCCCCCAGGGCCAGGGGAAAGGGGACTAGGAAAGTAAAACATAGTCACAAAGGGCTGAGTAAGGAGCTAGGACATCTCAGCAGGCTGGGGAAGGCAGGCTTAGAACAAGAGATGCACTGACATCTTAGACAGGCAGACAAGGGCCAAGAACATGCCCTTCGCCTAGGAAACTAAAAAGGACAACCAAATGAGTTAAGAACTCTCCAAAGGAAGACCAGGATCCATCCTGCATTTTATGTTTCCAAACTACACACGGTCAGTTCCTTTATACAGCCTTGACTGTTTGTAGCAAAGTAGTTGCTGCTAGAGCCAAGCTAGCTGGTCTGAATGTGTTCCATCATTTCCAGTAGCCAGAGCTACCAGCGAAGGAGCCTCTCCGATGGACCACACATCGTGCTAAGCCCTTTATATGCATATGGACAATGAAGGTAGGTAATGCCTTCCGAATAGGTATATTCCTCCTCCTATTTTACAGATGAGCATATATGAGAATGGGGTAACTTGTTAAGGAACACGTAGTTAGTCCAGGGATGGCAACAGGACACATTCTGGTCCATTCGATTCCAAAGCTGAGGCTCTCAGAAGCGGTGCTCTGCACTCAGACCTAGAGGTGTGACAATCCCTACACCGATCAATAAAGATTTAGGAAGCAACTGCTTCAAGGAAGAAACACTGGGAGATGCAAAGATAAATGAGACAAGATTGCTACCGTCACATACTGTGCGACCCAGTGAAGGAACCAGAGAAGCAAACGCACAACTATCCGTTAAAAAGAGTCCGGTGTGAAAGGCTGCCAGATTTAGCGTGTGTGCAATACAGGCTGTTCAGTTAAATCTTAATTTCAGATAAATGACAAAAATTTTTTAATAGAAGTATTTCCCGTGCAATACTTGGGCCATACTTACACTAAACCAATTTACTCATTGTTTATCGGAAATTCAAACTGCACTGGGTGTCCTGTATTTTATCTGGCAACCCTACTATGTAATAGGTTTTATGACAGAGAATCAAGGTAGAAATACAGAAGAGAGAAAGCTCTAGGAACCATCAAAACCAAGATATGAAAAATGGCCAACAGATGGGGCTGAGATAATCCAGAAGAAGAGATCTCACTTAGTTGCTAGGAAGGGCTACAGGTGGTATTTGTGCTTGACCTTAGAAGGTGAGTAGGGTTTAGAGAGAGACTGCATCTCAGGCCAAGATAATGGTGTAAGCAAGGGCGTGGGTGTGGGGAAAAGTAGTTATAGCTCATTATAGCTAAGAATAATGAATAGAGCTGGATTAGAACCCAGGTTTTTCTGTTGCCAGAGTCCATGCCTATCATTCTAGTGTTAGAGAAGAATTCTCTACTAGTTAGAGAAGAATGAGGTCTGCTCAGTGTAAAAGCCAGTGACAACGGTTGGTTGGGAATAGAATCCAGGGACTAGAATACCAGGCTGGGTCCTGGGGGCTTAATTAAGAATAACTCAGTATAAGGAAAGATACAACCTTCCAAGGACACCACATGCCCAAACCACAGCTAACAGAGGGATCCCAGAAACTCTTGGGGCTGTGGGTGAAGAGCACCGCAGGGGTCATAAAGCTGGTCAATTGGCCAAATGCTGTCTCCACCACCCCCAAAGCATACCCTCTGTGGAAATCTGCAGCACGTATAACTTAGTGTGGCTGGAAACCAGACAGGCCCGTGGCATTTTACTGGCCAAAGATGCATTTGACTTCAGCTAAGTATCAGTGTTCTATGCACTGCATCCATTTTGTGCTGGTTTTTACCAAAAAAGTTGCAAAAGTGTGCATCTCCATTATAAAGTCAGAGAAAAAGAGAAAGGCAATTTAATACGCTCACACGATTGTGCTGAAAACATTTTCCTGATGCAGAGCTGGGTTACAGCAACAGTCATTCTAACCTTATCTTGGTTGCAAAAATATGTCTTCCCACCCAGTTGTGGGGCTGGGGGAGTTGGTGGTGGAGGGAGGGTCCAGGGCAGGGAAAGCGGACAAACCTTGTGTGGTGTCTCATCTGCTTGTTACTAATGACTCATTAAGGGTACCTGAGCTCTGGGGACAGCATGTTAGAGCAAACCTGCCTGCCGCACGGCATTTGCCTGGTTACTCATCCATATGAAGCCGTGGAGGGAGTTAGGAAACTGTCCCATTCATAACCATGCTCCTGATCTCTATATTAAAGAGCTTTATGCATGATGTTCCCTGGGGGGAGGAGAGCCCTTTAGGAAGTTGGCTCCTCGTAGGCAGGGTGTTGAATAAAACCTTTCCTGGCCTGAGAAAGGACAGTATTATGGGTTAGCAGCACAACCCAAGAAACTGCTGTTCGCCAGTACCTGCTATGTACCCTGCACTGTGTATCTTTGAGAAGTGGGCAAGTTTCTTCTTTGATTCTGATGTTAAGCTCCCTTAAAATGTTTTTTCCTGGGGCGCCTGAGTGGATCAGTCGGTTAAGTGTCCCACTCTTGGTTTTGGCTCGGGTCCTGATCTCAGGGTGGGGAGATGGAGCCCTGCGTTGGGCTCTGCACTCAGCGGGGAGTCTGCTTAAAAATTCTCCCTCTCCCTCTGCCCCTCCTCCCCTTTAAAAACAAACAAACAAACAAAAAAAAACCACAAAAAACGTTTTTACCCTGACCACTCTGAATGTGGCTCAAAGACACATGTTTAGCAAAACTAATTTATGGGGACACAAATCAGAATATTATTATACCTGGGTGGAGAAAAGGTTGACTAGAAAGGCCATGAGATAATTTTCTGGGGTGATGAAAATAGTCAGGTCTTATTTGGGGTATTGGTTTCAGAGGGTATGCATTTGTTAAAATTCATCAAACAGTACATTTACGATCCATGCAATTTAGTGTATATAATTACACCTCAATTTAAAAAAAAACTTTTTAATTCCTGCTTTCTGATCCTACATCTTAGAGCCAGTTCCTGCCACATGCCCTTGGAAATCAGCTCTCTTCTGAAGCCGGGCTAGCCCTGTGGCCCAGGAAGGGAACTCAGCAAATTCTACATCCCTGCAAAGCAATCCGGAAAACCCCTGGTAGTGACAGTCCAGTTTCTTACGTCTGCTATTTAAATTCTTTGTAGCTGTGCATTTAAGGTTTTCATTTCTGTTCTGTATTTTAACATGTGTTAGGCCAGCTGGCCCGTAAGTACATGGTTATACAGCTATTTCTTAAACGAGACTGACTAGGTGATGGATTTCTCCACTTGCTTCGACTATCTCATCCTCTTCCTTTATTCACAGAACTCAAGTTTTGTTCAGGTCACAATATTCCCAGTTAAAAAATATTTATCTCCCCAGACTCCCCTGCAGCTATGAGTGGTATGTGACCCAGTTCAGACCAATGAGATGTAAACAAAAGTCTACTGAACGAGAATTCAAGGGAAACTACTGTTTTTCTGATGGAAAGGGTCAGACAGTTAGCAGATGTCTTTCCTGTTCACTTCTCTTGCACCTCCCCATCTCCGGCCTGGAAGTCAGGTAAAATGGTAGATGAGGTATAGATATCTTGGACCATGAAGCTACTAAGCATGAGAGAGGAGGAAGAAAGAAAGAGGCTGTTTCATTGAGCAGCTGTCTATGTCTTCAACTTTCTAACCGTCATTTCTTTATTACATGAAAAACAACCCCCTTATTGGGTTAAGCCACTGCAGTTGGGTTTCTTTTATATCTAGCCAAATCCAATTCTGTACTTTATATTTCAAATTTTCAGCTTGAAAATATAAGTGATCCATGATTATGCAAAAAATATGAGACTGAAGTGATGACATCTAAGTGTGTGATGACATCATAAATATAAGACCTAAGTGATGACATGTAGGTGTGATGATGGCCCAAGTATGAGACCTGAGTCATGACTTTACCACACTGTGACCTCCTTGAGGACAGGGACCATGTCTAATTGTTGTTACACCTTTTCATGAGCCCAGAACTGGAACACAGTGTATGCCCAATTTATATTTGCTGGATGGAATCTCCCTACAACCCCAAGGAAGGCGCCACGTTTCAAGAGGACCTATCTCCCAGGTCCCCAAATTTGTTCTCTCTGTGGGAACCTGACCTGATAGAGACAGACCTTTTATTTAAAACTTTTTCAACCAAACTTGAATTCTTCCTGAGCCTATGGTAAGGATTCTACTCACTCCTTTCCCCCAGATTTACTGAGATGCAATTGACCTATTATATTGTACTAGTATTAGTCCAAGGTATACAATATAATGATTTGATAAATTTTTAATAAATGTATATAATGCAAAATGATTACTACCAGAAGTCTAGTTAACATTCCTCACTTCACATAGTTAAATTTTTTTTCCTATGATGAGAACCTTTAAGATCTATTCTCTTAGCAAGTTTCAACATACAATGCAGTATTGTTAACCATAGGCACTATGTTGTACGTTGCATCCCCAGGATTTATTTACCTTATAACTAGAAGTTTTTACCTTCTGACCACATTCCCTCTTGATCTTCCCTTATTCAGGGCAGAGATACTCCCCTTCAGAAAAGTACAAATTCTAACCCAGTACAGATTCTGAAAGCAGGTTATTTCCCTGATGGTACCACTGAGCTCAGTGTCATGTTCTGGCCTGCCTGTGTGAGGATTACCTTGAGACCCCGCCCCCCTCCATGAGCATTTTCCATGCTTTTTTTTTTTTTTTTTTTTTTTGTGCTGGGGGCAGAATTTGAGCTTCTGTAGTGGTGTATTGGAACTGTTCTGTGCCCACCTTCCCCCCACTCTTGGCTCAGGGACTTAATGTTGTAACTTGAACTCAGCCATCACGGGAATATTTATACTGTGGAAATAGGTAAATGCTATAAACCAGTGCTCCCCTCACCCCATCTTTGTTCCAAAAGCCTGTTATTACATTTTTATGAGCACACCACTCTGCTTATCTGTCAATGGTCCTTGTTTCGCGTAATCACTCTAATGCTGAGAATGACAGGGCCTTCTAGAGGTATCCCCACACCTTTCCAAAGTTTGCATTAGGCCACTTTGCTTTTACACAAGACCTACATTAGTCTTTGTTTTTGCTAACTGAAAGAAATCCAAAGACGATTTTTGCACTTACTAAAAAAGGAGAAATGCAAAAATAGCAGTCAGCATTTGTTTTTGCAGCAAGCTGTTATGAAGACGGTGCACCTGAGCCGGAAGAGTGGCCCCGCCAAGCTCCTTCCCCAGGAACTACACTTGGCATCCCAGCATCACGCTGACAAAACTTTGAGCTGTGTCTGGGAGCATCTATGTTTTATCTCCATTTATCCTGTCCACGCATTAGCAAGATGTGTCCTAAAGTATCCGAAAGGCCTAAGGGAGATTATTTGGGGGGTCTGGGAACCCTCAAAAATTTTGCATATAAATTAAGGGAGATTGCTTCTTCCCTTTACACCATTTCATATTATGAAAGATTTCACAGGAAATGTTCCAGTTATGAGTAGTGGGGAAACCTGTATTTGGATGGTGGGTTACAAAATTTAAAGTGGCATCACATAATGATTTCATTCGCCTCTCACAGCAACCCTAAGAAGTAGACAAGGAAAGCATCATTCGCCCCCATATTAGTTTCCCACTGCTACTATCACAGACTTAGCAACTTAAAACACAATTTTATATATAATCTTACAGTATCTGTAGGTCAGAAGTCTGAAATGGGTCCTAAGGGACTAAAATCAAGGTGTCAGCAGGGCTGTGTGTCTTCTGGACGCCGGGAGGGGAGAATCAGTTCCTCACCTTTTCCAGTTTGTGTCCCTAGGCTGCCTGCATTCCCAGTCTAGTGGTCCCCTTCCGTCTTCAAAGCCAGCAACCCTATCACTCCGACCTCAGCTTCTGTGGTCACATCTCTTCTAGCACTGACTCCTCTGCCCCTCTTTCACTTAAAAGGACCCCTGTGATCACGTCGGGTTCACCTAGATAACATAGGATAATCCACCCATCTCAAGACCCTTAATCACATCTGAAAATCTCCTTTTGCCATTTAAAGTAGTATATTCACAGGTTCCAGGGATTATGATGTGGACATTTGGGGGAGGTCATTACTCTATTATGACACACCCTTTTATCAACCAGGAAGCCAGCTCTGAAAGATAACAGTCCTGCTCAAGTTCATGAATGTGTCAGTGGCAAGAAGGGACTTGGGCCAAGGCCAGTGCTCTGTCCACTGCAGTGCGCTGCCTCTCTTTGTAAATATTTGCCCAACAGCTAGCCCAGGAGGGGGCACACTCTGGGGCAATGGGTACAGCACAGCTAAGGATAGATAGAGCCTCTGGGGGACTGATTTTAAGATTTATGAGCCCTCCCGGGCCCAATCTTCCACTAACCAAACATTCTTAGTTTTCCTTCCCAGCATCCCGGGGAGACTTCGAGGTCGAAGTACAGTGACCTGAAGTCCTTAAGAGCTGGGTTTTCTAAGTGCTGTTTGAGATATAACTGAGGACTTGCCAAGACACACGAAGATGTTTCCTTCCACCCACTCTAGCCATTCCCCAATTTGATTAACCCCTTTTCTTTCTAGAGCTTTGCCTCCAGCCTCGGGATGATCCATGGCCCCCCATTCTCTCCTATGCGGCAACCACCACCTCGCTCCATCAGATGAAATAGTGGGGAAGTGTGGGAAACCATTAGAATATCAAAACACCGTAAGGGCATCTGTGACACTCACACGGATTAGAAGGTGACCGCCTTGGGAATCCAAACTGGAAGAGAGTCGAGTCCTTGCCTGCTTCTGCAGCTCTGTGTCAAAAGAAGGTAACCTACAAGATGCTAGATTAGGAAGCCTGTGTCCTCATCCACGTTTGCCTTCCAATTCATTGCATGACTTCTTGTCCTTATCTGGACGGACGAAAGGAGCGGTTCAGTCTGTGAGGTCCTATGCCCTGATGTGACCGATGGTGCCAGATCTAGCATCAGACCCCCTGTGTTCCTAACCCTGCTTCCACCACTGGTTGGAAGAGTGAAGTTGGGCAGAAGACAACCTCTCTGTGTCTCATTTTTCTTATAAATAAAATGGAGATCCTAATAACATCACCATCCTTAGACTTACTGTGTGTAAGGATTAAATGACATAGTGTAATTAATGCATTTAGCCAGTGCCTGGCACATCATAAGCCCTTGATAAATGTTATTGTTGTAGCAGATTAGTGATTCTTAAAGAGTGGTCCCTGAACCAGCAACATCAGCCTCATCTGGGAACTTGTTAGAAACACACATTTTCAGTCCCATCCCAAACCTTGTGAACCAGAAACTCGGGGGGGCTGGGGCACAGCAGTCTGTGTTTTAACAAACCCTCCAGAGGATTCTAAAGCTACATGTTAAAGCTTGAGAACCAAACACTGGGGCAGATGATTCTAAGATCCCTTCCAATTTGGGAATTCTATTTTTTTCCTGCAAATGTATACGTTTACCCAGGGCCCCAAGAAATCATTAGTATTTACCCACATCATCCCACAAGCATTTATTAAAACTTCTCTTCGTACTGGAATCTAGGGATAAAAAGTGAAACAAGAAATGGCATATGAGCTCAAGAAGGTGACGGTTCATCCCACCGCCCTTAATTTATAGCTTCAGAAATATGATTTGGTACATGTGTCTGCATTTGTTCAGGATACCGGAGTTTCACCATGTGAAAATGGTGTCTTTTTTTAAGAAAAGTATTTTCTTCAGGTTACGATTAGAGCAAGACACTAGCTAAGTGACCTTGAGTCTCAGTGTCTTTATTTCTAGAACAGGATTAATTATACCTATCTCACTCGCTTGTCGTGAAGATTAATATGATTAAATGTGATGACATGTGTGAAATGACAGTTCATTATCGATGTCCAGTAATGCTTAGTTAGCTCTCAGTTTAAATCCAGTTCATAATTAAGTATTGTTGACTAGTATTGATTTGGCTTTATGGTGTGCAGGACTGATATACAGAATTAAAAAAAAAAAATAAATACATCCATTATGTGTTGAAATCCAAGGCCTGAGTGCTGTAAGATAGGTTCATCCTTTCACATTCTCTTTTCTGGAATTCAGGCAGTGAAGACCGTGAAGAACAAACAGGCTCTTTATACTTCAGAGGTAAGTCGGAGAACCGGCTGGTGTTTATCCAAAGGCAACCCCGAAGGCCAGGAGTCAAAGCAAAGGTCAGCCTCAGTTACAGGCGCCTCAGCTGCGTATAGTAAACACTCTGAAGTCCCCCTGGAAACGTCCCTTTTAATTCTATCTCGGAAGATTTTATCGGATTAACCAGGCAGTCCCCAGATTCCGAAAGAGTTTCATCCCTCTCTGTGTAAAAGCCAGTACCTACCTTGAGCTTGAACTGGAGATGAGGCTCTTTGCGGTTCCCCAAATTTAATTCAACAAAGATTGGATTGCTGAAAGACCACAGGGGACTGCTTTCGAAGTCTGTGGCTTCTTCAAGCAAGAGGGCTGCCTAGGGCTCAAAAACATTCTACACACACAGAGAAGGCGCCCCCGGTGACTGGCACATAGTAAGTGTTCAGCAATTTTCCTGGGATGAAAAAGAGTGAAGGTAGTATATGACAAGGGTATTAAAAAGAAAACCGCGGGCCCAAAATGGCTTCACTTAGGCCAAGTAACCAGACTGGGGCTTAATATGTAACCTAATGTCAGTTTCAACCTCCCCCAGGAATGTAACCTTAACTGGTCAGTCGGGAATTTTCCGATCAGCACCAATAGTTATCTGTCATATGGGCCCTCCCAAAGAAAGAAAGATGAGGTAATCTACCTAATAAGATCCCCTGCCTGGAGGTGACCTTGCCTGGAACATCATTTTATTTTATTTTATTTTATTTTATTTTATTTTATTTTATTTTATTTTATTTTATTTTATCTTATTTTGCTAGTAGATTCTTTGCCCTACCCTCCTACCTATACAAACCTTCCACTTGGTACAACTCCTAGGAGCTCCCTCTGCTTGCTGCCCGATTCATGAATCACTTAAGAAAGCCAATTAGATCTTCAAGTTTACTCCACTGAATTTTTGTTCTTTAATAAGGGACAAGTTGTACAGAAAACAAGATAGAAAGAGCTACTAAAAATTTTGAGAGAAGGAGAAGATAGTAGTGGGCTGGAGCACCCAGCATTCTCACATTGTGTAAGAGAAAACTGAGGCACGGAAAGGTTAAGTGAGGTACCCAAAGTCACACAGCTAGTAAGTGGTGGAGGTGAGATTAGACACAAGTTGTCGGGGGCCAGATCCCATGCTCTACCTGTATAATCAGTTCGTATTTTAAGTCATATATTTCATCTGTACTGTATAAAAATATAAGTATGAACCAGTGATTTCATGGATATTATTGTTTAGAATGAGGATAAGAAAGTCCATTTAAAGAAAATAATAAGAGGATGGTTCTCCAGAAGAACGAGAATCAGGAAGGTGGAATGCTGATGACTAAATAATTATCTTTATGAAACATGTAACTAACTATGATAAAAGTTAACAGACCCATTATTTACACACCTGGGCAAATAACTGATGAGACGCATTATGATGTCAGGTTGACTTGACCCAATGGAAATTTATTGGCTGGTTAAACCTTGCTACTATAACCTTAGGAACTCTCATTCCATTGTCAATAAACTCCTTTACACTTTGGAACCTTTGCCCTGAATGCTTTCATCTTTTCCTCTTTCTTCCACTTCCTTCCATTACCGAAAAACTAGCTCTCTCTTTAACCTGGCTTTTCACCCTCTGGAGTAGAGTTTACTTTCTTCCTCATTTCCCCTTTACCTCAAAGTCACCGGTGGCACATTCTCATTGCCTTCTACCCCCCTTGCCTCCGACCGTTTTTGCATTAGCTTTTCACCTTCTAAATTCAACTATCTCCCCTCTCTTAAAACCCATATCAGCTTATCACCTTCTCTCCGTCTTTGCTCTGGGATCCACCAACTTTCAAGTTATTTTTCCACATTCTGAAGATTCTGATCTCAAAAATAGCTGACTGTGACTACCTTCTCCTTTTTGAAAAACTCTTCCTTTGTTCTTTGCTGTCTTTGTGTCCCTCCACCAAAAAGGTAGGATTTCTTCAAGGTCCCACATGCCGCCCTTAACTCTTTTCCTTTAGTCTTCTCTTTCTGGTGAACTTCACAGCTTCAACTTTTATCTCTTTCCAAATGTCTCTCCAATCCACATCTCTTGCTCAAAACTTCTCTGAACTACAGGTTGGAATTTCCAAATGTCTCTGCACTATCCCCATAATATCCTACCGGATCCAACAAATTTTATCAAAAATGACACCCATCTTTCTTCTGGTTCCCCATCTGTACCCCTTTTCTCAGTGAAGGGTAGTGACGTAGAAGAGAATGCTCAGAGTTCCTTCCAATGCCTTTCTCTCTTTCATCATCCCAATATACCTTTGGTCACCATGCCTCATCGACAAATCACTATCCTTCTGTTCTTACAGTTGCTCAATCAGACTCTCCTGTATGCTTCACCTCGTGGGTCATGCATCCTACACCAGCTAACAAAACAGATTACTTAAGGTGATGGTAGAATGTGTCATTTCCAGGCTCAGGGCTCTTCCAAATATTTTGCCTATAACATGGAGTTAAAACATTTTAGTTGAAAGCCCAGGATTCTCTCCTGACCTATTTTCCCCCTCACCTGTTCCTATATACACCCGATTTTAACCAGCCCAAATTTCTTGATGGTCCCTGAATAATTCATTCATTCACGAATTATTCACTCAAAAAATATTTATTAAGCATTTGGTATTAGCCCAACACTGTCCTAAGTGTTGGAAATATAATGGGGGACATGACTTCTGTGTTTAGACTTAGATGATAAAACCAGTGAAAAGCTGCATGGTAAGTACTAATCTAGGACAGCTGGGCACTGCGAGCAATCACCTGGCTGCTCCTAACTGCACAGGGGCAAGATTTGGGGAACAGGGAGGTAGGGAAGGTTTCCCAAGGGAAGTAATAACTGAGCTGAGAACCAAAGCTAAGTAAGAATTATTCAGATATAATGGGGGGGGCATTGTTATTAATACAGAAGGAAATGTATGCAAAAAGACTTGGGGCAAGAAAGGATGTCCAGAGAAAAGGGAAATGAGAATAGAGATCAGAGGAAAAGGAGGAAAAACAGGGTATTTTTGGCAGAAGCAAAGGGATGAGTGAGAAGGCAGGAGTGGACCACAGTATTGTCAAGAAGTCAGATAAGATGAGGACTAGAGTGTCCATTGGATTTAGAGTGGAAAAATCGCTAACAAGCTGGCCAGGAGCCATTTGAGCAAACAATGTAGGCAAGGCCAGATCACAGTGGAAAAAGAAATGTATGGAAGGTAAGGCACGGAAGACTAGAATTTTAGCCAAATCTTTATGAAAATTCGAAACTCATTACATCTTTAGGCCATTTGCTCATTCTGTAGTTTCCTCCCGTCCTGCTTCTTTCCCTGTTTTGCCTATGCTGTTATTCCCAATTCTCTTCCCACTGAAATGCGGGCTATCTTTCAAGACCAAATCAAATACCACCATGTCTTGTGCTTCCCTGAACTCCTGGCAGTTTGAATGGATTACGCAGGACTTGCCACATAAATCGTTGCTGCATTAGCCAAGTGTTTTCACTGATCCCATGGAATTTCCCTCGTACATCTGTTACAGCACTTGCTTCTTACTAGGTTGTTTAGTTGCACACACCTGTTTCCCTGACTGCATAACTTGATGGCAAGATAGCTGTATGTTAGTCAGCTTTGAACTTCTCATGGTTTCCAACGAAGTGCATTGGGAACTGTTGTCATCTAAATTGAACTCAACTGACTGTTCTCGCTCTTGCACTGATGTAAGCACATGCTATGTACGACATGATCTTTGTCCTTGCAGACAATGATTTCTAATAGCATCTCTAATGAGAATGGAAGATCTTAGGATTTGCTAGAGTTAACTTTAATCTCTCAAAATATATCCACCATTATTCACATGTTTTGCATATTCCAAATGCTATCCATCATTTTCAGCTTGGTTCTCTGTATGAATGAATACTCTACAAACCAACTTTCTGATTCAAGTGAAATGACCCACTCAACTTTTCAGCTCAGAGTACTCAAGTAGCCATTCATTAATGAGGTTGAGTTAATATTCACACATCTCTCTCTTTTCAAAGAACGACCTAGGAAATTGTTAAACTAAGCCAAAATAGAAAAGTGATATTGAACTTTCGGCTTTCTAAGGACTGAAACCAAAAGAATAAGTCATATTCTTAAATTCTAAGTGCCTAATGATCATTCGGATATGCTAATTTGTGGAAGGCAAGGACAATAGTTAGAATGATAGATGAATTTTTTATCTTGTAGACAGACTTGCAAAATCTTTCAGAAATTTTAGTGGTTAGGGAAATTAAGATCCACTTCCACTCTGTTTGATGAATACAATGGATAAACTCCATTAAAAATATTTTAGAATTTCTATCTATCAAGCATATTTTATAATTCTTCTGCAACAGAATCTGGAACTTCAGTCACCTCCCCCTTCTCAAAGCCTAACCTTTCACTGCATTTAGCAGCACAGAGATAACCAAATCATTCCTAAATCACAACATAGAATTGGGATTAAGTACAACGCTCCATTTCTTCGAAAAACAAAGCAACGATGGCAAAATATTAGTATCTAACAAAACTGGATAGCGGATATCCAGGTTATTGCAATGTTACTCTATTCTTTTCTCTTAGTGTGAAATGTTTCATACCTTTAGAATGAGAGAAAAAATATCCATGCAGTGCAAAATTACTGGAGAACTCAATAACTGAAAGAATTTCTTATACAAATTCGAAACTATCCTATTTCTCTGCTGTTCCATGAATACTTAGGTCAGAGTTGTAGTCTTCAATTTCTAGAGGAAGGAACAAATTTAGTTAAGAGAAATTAAGTGATTCTGAAGCAACAGCAGGTCCAAGATCAAGTCAGAATTAAAAGTCCCAAGGTATCAAAGGACGGGAGGCTGCCTCCAAATACTGAGTGGCACGGTAGACATTCAATTAGTATTTATTTGATTAATTGATTGCTTGTTTAACAGGAACAAGAGCTCAGGCCCTTGGGAAAGATGGCATATGTCACCTTCCATTCATCACTGACCATGGCTGTGTTGGCCCAAACTCAAGAGACCCTTGTGTGACTTCAATATCGGCAACAGTTTAATGTGGAGCCAGTCATACTCTCAGTGGTCCCTGCATTTAGAGAGTGGCTGGCCGAGCGTTATGGGTACTGGTAATAGCCTTGGTGTGAAGCAAAATTAATTAATCCAAGACTAGGAAGAACCACAGAACTTAAGGACAAGAGCAAAACTATCCCCAAAGACATTGGCTTCCAAGCTGCTCCCTCCTGTTGCCAGCATTTCTGTTGTGATGGGCATGGCTGCATGGTGCTGACTTGGGTTGATGGAAGAGTCCACCAAACAAGAAAGGGAATGGTGGAAGGCACTTCCACAATGGTGGTCCCAGCACAGCTCCTTAATTCTGCTGTGTTCTTGAGTTCAACACAGCAGCATTTATTAAGCACTGACACTTACTGACCATTAGCAGTAAGGCACTATGCTGTCTTTTCTTTCCTCCCTTCTCAACCTCAATATGCTATCAGTCTCTCTCTCTCTCTCATACACACACACACACACACACACACACACACACACACCTAATATTGCTAGCAATTTGTCCTGCCCACAGGAAACCCATGTTCAAAGTCTGTGAGGCATCACTGTAAGCAATTATAGTGACTGGAACAGACAAAGGAAGGCCAACCACACTCCAAGGCAAGATATTGGCTGAAAAAACAAACTGACCTCTTGTCAATGCTCATTTCCTCAAAGCTGCTTAGGATTTCTTAGCAGTGCTGACAACCAAGTCTCTGCAATCCACTGACTGTCCCATGAGAACCTTAGAGGCAACGCACACAACTTTCCAGACGCAGGCTGTTCAGCTCATCCCCAGTGCCCTTGACAGGTGTCTCCTCTGTCTCCAACATCATCTCCCACTACCCGTGAAGCTGCCTCACACTGACAAGTGCAGGCTTGCCATGGGCCTCCTCTTTCTGACATGCATACTGGCTCCTGTGCTTCTAGGAGATCTCCCTGTGAATACTCCACTTACCAGATCCCCCCAGTCCTTCCCATCTTCACTGCAGATGCGTCCTCTGGAAACCCTCCCTGGGCCTCTCTGCTCCTCAGTGGAAGGAGGACTCTCATGGCCTCTCTCCTCCCTGGGGATTTACCAGATAAGCTTCTCTATGGGGTTGAGGGTTGGTACCCGTCTCCTTTAACCAGACTGAAATGTTCCTTCCACCTGAAACCCTGGCCTGTGCACATCTGAGACAGCACTGTGGATCTGCATCTCCTATTGACCGTTGTTGACATGGGCTAAGAACAGCAGAGAAGAGTCTGGCAATTCAAACGAATGGGGCAGAGCAGAGGGACCAGGTGGTGGTGTGACTTAGGCATCACACAGGCAAATTCAACATAGAGTTTCCCTTAGCTTGGTCTCCATGACAGGCCTTAACACGTGCAGGAGGGTTAGTGACAAGGGCCAGGTAATTTGTTGACTGAAGCTTCTTGGGGGAAATGTGATTCACGTTCCTCCTTCCCAGAGAGAGAGGAGTCAGGGTTACAGGAAGCAAAGCTGTGCGTGTGTCGGTCAGTGTGAGCATGGATGTGACTGCTGCTTGTAGGCGCGGCTCCTACACGGTGCTCACTTCCATGTACCCGCACTGGGCAGCCACAGCCCCAGCAGGAGCCAGGATTCTACCCAGCCAACACACTGAGAATGGGAAGGTGCTCAGGGAATCCTGGAAGCTGGGGATCCTGAAGGCCCCCTATCACACCAATGGAGAAGTGGGACCTGGAGATGGTGCAGAGCTTGGATCAGGCCAGGGCTGAGCAAGGGCTGTAACTCAGACCCACTCCCGACCTGCCTTGGGGTGGGGCACAAATGCCCGTCGGGAGCCTTGTCACCCATAAACCACTGCCAGTGAGGGAGAGTGGGAGTAATGAGACTCACCTCTCATTAAGTCCCCATCCTAAGCTTGGCAGGACATAGTGTCTTCCTAAACCTTGCCGCTGGAGCTGGCAGCACTATTTCTCCTCAGAGCCTCCAGAGGGTTAGAGAAGGCTGAAATAAGTTCAATGAATAACAGGTGGGAGAAAGGGCCACACAAGAGGAGACAGGAAAAGGAGGTGAGCCAAAGAGAAGGCCAGGGGAGCTGTGGCCACATGACTGCAAAGGTCCCTGGTCCAGTTGAGCAATGTGTTTTCTCCTCTCTGCAGGGAAGGAAAGCCAGAGCAGGCAAGTTCAGGGAGCTGCCTCTGAAAACCCCAGCCTGCTGAGTCCTCTGGTCTGCATCAGCTAGAAATGCCTGGTGAGAGGATAGCAGAGAAGCAAAGCTGGTGGGAGGACGAGTCCCCGAAATGCACAGGGAGGTCCTCTAGATCATTCCAGCCTTCTTACGAAGACTACCGTCACCACAGCTGGGAGACCAGAGCTGGGCTAAACCTCAGAATAGGGCAGTTCCTTTGGGACTTCTTGTCAACCCTTGGTCTGAACCTGCCCAAGACCAAGTCATCTTGTGCCTCAGCCAGCCTAATCCTTCTGAAAATGCTGTCATCTCACCCCTCCCCGGATCAGAGCACTCCCCTGGCTCCATACTGCCTCCTGCTTCAAGTCTAAACTGCTCTGCCCCCAGTCCAGCCCTGCCTCCCTCCCCATCCTTGGCACCCCCCTCACCTGATACCCACTTCAGTCAGAACCACCCTTTACTTCTCCCCGGGCTCTCTGTGTACATTTCTCTCTTGCCTCTTTCCCTCCTCTCTTCCCTGGGGAAATCCTGTCTTCTCCCCCTGTCTAGAAATGATTTGCCTATCCATAATGTGTGGCTTAGGCTTACTTCCTCCAGGAATACTTCTTCTTTTCCAGTCCACATTGATCTCTCCCTTCTCAAAATGTCCTTGCAAAATCCAGTGTACCCCAGGCAATGTCAAAGCTCTGTAGAAAGTTCAAGCTTACTCCTGGGGGGATCAAGGCTTGAAGTTCCGAATGCCAAGTCGGCTGGGCCCGGGTTTACACAAGGCTTCTACCTATCAGCATGGCACCTGTGTGCCCATCAGAAAGACCTGCGCAAAGGTACCCAGCAGCCTCAGTGCAAATCCCTCCTCTGCTGCCCAACAGCTGTGCGACCTGAGGCAAGTCCGTAACTTCTATCAGCCTCAGCCCCTCACTTGTAAAATGGAGAGCGCCGTGCCTGCGCTGCTGGGTTGTTCTAAGAGCTAAGTATAAATGCTCTAAAGGGCCGGGCATTAGAATCCATTGAGTGGTCACTAAATGTTGGCTGTTACTGTCATCAGCCTCCTCTACCTCTTCAATGAGCTGTCTCTTGAAAGAAGAAGGGGCATCGGTAAGATAGCAGCTGCCCTCTCCTTCCTTCTGCTCTTTGTCCTTTGCCATCATAGCACCACATCTTATAAATGGCAATTTCAAAGACCCCAGAATCAAAAATAATTTAGTTGTGGGGAAAAATTATATCTGAGGGCTACCATAGTCATATTTAGCCTAAGGCAATCCAGGCATCAGGTATGAGAGAGAGAGAGAGAGAGAGAATTACCCTCTAAAACCGGGGAAAGGGAGTGAGAAGGTTTTCTCTAAAGCCAGTAGTTGAGAGTGGGAAAATATAAGACCAAATGAAGTAGATATGGAAATCAGCACATGTAAGATTATAAGGCTGACTTGGGCGTTTCTTATGATTCGATGAATTGACTTGGGGGTCTAACACCCTAAAGTTCAATTCCTCTATCTGCCCCTTACTGGCTGTGTGACATTGGACAAGTTACTTAACTTCTCTGTGCCTTAATTTCCTTATCTAAGGATGGCAGATGAATGAAACCACATAAGAGATATAGCATGGCGGTGGTAAGTGCCCCCCATGTTTTGTGGATACTTACTATGTAAGAGGCCCTCGGTGGTACCCAATGACAGGAGAAAACGATGTCCGTTTCTCAGCTATGAGGCCATTGATAACCCTTACCAACTCCCCCAAAATCATTCCTGAACCAAGGGTCTTGGAAAACCAGGATTCAGGTTGAGGAGGAAACAGGAAAAATAGGAACATTTGCATTTATCACAGTAATTATCTTATACCCCATCACGTACCTGACACATTACACATGTACGTGAAATGTAGTCGAAGGCGCATGTAAACACCCACTTAGTATTTAATGTAGACACATTAATTTACACAAAATAATTTACACAAAAGTAGAAAAGTTTAATAAACCCCAGTGTATCCATCACCTGGCTTCAAGAATAATCAACTCACAGCCAGGCATGTTTCATTTCTGTCCCACTCTCTCCCTGTCCAAACCCAAATTATTTCGAATGAAATCCCAAACACCGTATCATTTCATGATGAGAACATTTTTAACAGAAAGGAAAGGGAGAAGGGACACATGCCTTTTTTTTTTTTTTAAGATTTTATTTATTTATTTGCCAGCGAGAGAGGGAACACAAGCAGTGGAGTGGCAAGCAGAAGCAGACTCCCCGCTGAGCAGGGAGCCCGATGTGGGACTCGATTCCGGGGCCCCGGGATTGTGACCTGAGCCAAAGTCAGACACGTAACCGACTGAGCCACCCAGGCACCTGGGACACATACTTTTTACATAAATTTTACTTTTCCTGAAACAAGGGATGGGGCATGGCAAAGAAGAAAGCAAGACACCCAGTTGCCAGGATGGGCAGAATGTGCCTAATTCTGTGCCATTTTAATTGCTTCTGTACCATGCATTTATTCCATTTATTCTTTATCACTGTTGTTATATATGTGCCCTGTAATCTGTAGCTTTGACAGTCTCACTTGGGTTTGCCTCGCCAGCTGCAATTGAACTGGAAACACCTGCTAGCACAAGCCACGTTTTCTTCTCACTGAATTTAACGTTGTATGGTCTAGTGAGCCATATGACATCTGGCCTACCTACCTCCTTTTCTTCTTAATGTTCCGTCTTCCTCCTAACCTCCTAATGACTCCTAAGCTTCCTGTTATTAATTCCATCAACTGGAATTTACTGGGCACAGCTCCTGCCGTACAGCCGACAAAAATAAGATGGGAACAGCCAGCAGACCTCTGGAGGCCGAGAGGCAGCAGGAAGCTGGGAGTGCAGCTGAGTCTTGCTGGGAAACGATGAATTAGCCAACAAAGGAGGAGGTTGGGGGCAGTTGAGGGTGCAGGAAGGGCGTTCTAGGCAGAGGAAGTAGCCCTGACAAGGGTCTATGAAGAAAATCTGGGGCCTACGTGGGGGACTGCAAAATATATCATTGGGCTAAACCAATAAATTTGAGTGGATAAAGAGGGGAGAAGGATGAGGGTTGAAAGTGTAAAATTAAGCACAGTCCAGTCCTCGGAGGACAGTACCGATAGGATAGGGATGGGAGCTACCTGGAGTTGAGCTGGCAGGAGAGAGGGGTCCCAACAGGATGGAGACACAGCCATGACACACTCCCTAAGCTCCTGGATTCACCGTGGCACTTTTCACTCTCTGCAACATCTCCTGTGAGCACAGGCGCTCCCAGGACCAGCATATCTCTTGGAGAGTTTCCTAAAGACTGATGCCTCCCCTGGAGATGCTTCCTTGATAAAGAATCTGCAGGCCAGACTAGGCACATTTAGTTAGTTTGCAAACATGTGTTTTCTCTGAAAATGTTTTCAAAACAGAAAGCAGACCAGACCTTATTATTTTCATATATTTGTTTCTTTCGGTGCGACAAAACAACTGCTAATTGGAACGAAAGGGTGGTAATGTAGATAAATTGTTTTTACTGCGCCTGTTATTAGGTTCACTGTATCTGCAAATGCACCTGTGGAAATATATTTGGAAATATTCACTTCGTAGCGCAAGAGCTATTTACTCACGTAGCCGAGGCTTTGAGCGAGATTCGTAGAACTCAAAATGAAATCCAGAGTTGCCGTTTGGCAGCTGAATTGTAGTGCGTAAATAATCATTGCCATGGAATTATCTCTTCTGGCTATCGTCACTGCCCCAGTTTGCTTGGCAGTTGAAAATCCCACACTTTGCACTTGAGTGGTTGCACTTGACTGGTTTCAGAGCTCAAGGGCTGGAGGGATGTTTGTAAGTTTCAGGGGTCATGAATTTGAATTGCAGCGAAGTATGCGATAGAGAGTTCTGGAGTGAGAAGTGTGATTAAGTGACCTCTAATGTTCCTTCCGTTTACATAACTCCCTGTCCTTGGGCTGTAGATATCTGAGGCTACTACATTTATAATCATTTTCTTCTAAAATAAAGTTAACCAAACTTTAGCCAGATGACTCAACGACCAGTTGGAATGGTGGAGGGGAGAGTTAGACCATGTTGAGATCTAGTCCCATACTTTATGATTAGAACCTTGCTCAAGGGCAATGCCGAGTCCCCTGCATCCAGACATGACTTACTTCCACTCATTTGTCCCCCATTTGGGTCAGGGGTTCACTCGCCCATTTTCCTCATTTGTGGCCCTTGGTTTTCAGTGCCCTGGCTGTGTTGTCTTGCTGGGCTTCTGTTCACACGTCTCACCCTCATCTTTAAGCTCAATTGTGCCCCCCAGGGATAGAGCTAGTCTTATTAGAGAAGAAGGGCTATTTGGGGGTACTTGGAGACTAAAATCCTCTTTAATGCCCCCACTCTCAGACCACCCCTAGTGTGGATTTTACCTCTGTTTCCCATCTTTGGGGGCGGCTGACCTGACACATGCTGCTAGCCTTCTAGATACTAACACCCTGCTCTCTGGGCCTTGGCTGATCTCCCACCCTACTCCTGCTCAAAGCCACTGCTGGATTTGAAAATTGTCCTTGTGACCTCTAAATTCTAGAAACCTGGGACACATCCTATCTAGAACCATACCCCCATATATCTCCCAGCTGGGCTTCCATGTGGACCTTCAGGCCTGACTTGACATCTCTGCTGGGGCTCGGAACCACACAGATGCTGAGTCCGTCCCAGCCCCCGCCAGGCCAGAGGCCCCACTTAGGATCCTGGACTTGGCTTCTGACTGAAGTCAAGGTAAAAATCGCTGGCTCTGTCAAAGCCTCGCCTCGGTTATCAGCACCACATTATCACTTTCTAAGTGGCTTTGCCTGGTATTGGTTATTTTGCTTACACATCTGAAAGCTGGTCTTTGACCCAGAGCTTGACCTGACCATGGTAACAGTGACCATTTTATGCCTCTTGCTTCCATGGAACTCTCGGGGCCTCTTCAGCCACCAGGTTATTACGTTAACTCTGACAGCTGGCTCACAAGTGCTCAGACCTTCCCAGCCTTAACCAACAGAGCAGTGGGCCCAGATCTTCTGACCTTAAATCACTGTTCTTCCTATATGCCACAATGCTATGATCTATCGCACCATCTTCTAGACTCTGCTCTGTAGAAAATTACTATTCCATGAGACAATAGGCATTTGGAGAACAAGCAAATGAATTCACTAAAAAGCATTTATATGTGTGTGTATTTCGTGGTCATGTGAATTTGGAAAACGCTGTGTTAAACAATGTTAAATGGGTCACTTCATTACAAGACTTCTAGGGCCCCTAATATGCTACTATAGGGCATTGTAATATTCAAGGGGTGGGAAGAGAGAAGCAGAGTACATAGCTTTTTTCAAATTTATTGGCCTATGGAGTTTTTTCTGTGGAACTCTCCAAACATGTCACCAGACTTAAGTGCCATTCTTTGACACTGACCTGGAGTCACCTGAACAAATTTCTCTCAGACTTGAAGTAAAGGGAGCAGGGGAGTCAAGACTTCCCTACAAATTGGAATAAAACTGGACCCTTGCCCTACACCATTCACAAAACCCAACTCAAAATGGAGTTTATCATTTGAAACTATAAAACTCCTAGAAGAAAACACAGGGGAAAACTTGACATTGGTCTTGGCAATGATTTCATGGGTAGGACGCCAAAAGCACAGAAAACAACAGCAAAATAGGCAAGTGGGGGCTCCCGCATGGCTCAGCTGGTTAAGCAACTGACTCTTGATTTTGGCTCCGGTCATGATCTCAGGGTCATGAAATCGAGCCCCGTTTAGGGCTCTGTGTTGGGCATGGAGCCTGCTTAGGATTCTCTCCCTCTCCCTCGGAAGGAAACAGTCAACAGTGAAAAGGCAATGAGTGGGATGGGAGAAAGTATTTGCAAACCATTTATCTAATAAGGAGTTAATTTCCAAAATATAGAAAGAACTCCGACAACTTGGTAGCAAAAAATAACCCTAAAAATATGGGCTAAAGACATGAATAGACATTTCTCCAAAGAAGACATACGAATGGCCAAGAGGTCTATAAAAAGATGCCCGATGTCAGCAATCATCAGAGAAATACAAATCAAAACCACAGTGAGATGCCGCCTCAAACCTGTTAGGATGGTCATTATCAAAAAGTCAAAAGATAAAGGTTAACTAGACTGACTGTGGTGATCTGTTTGCAATATATACAAATATCAAATCATTATGTTGCACACCTGAACTAACATAATGCTGTATGTCAATTATACCTCATTTTTTTAAAAAAGGCAAAAGATAACATCTTGGTGAGGATGTGGAGAAAAGGGAATTTTTGTACAGTATTACTAAGAATGTAAATTGGTTATAGCCCTTAGGGAAAACAATATGGATATTCCTCAAAAAATAAAAAACAGAACAACTATATGATCCAGCAATCCCACCTCTGGGAATTTATCCAAAATACTTGAAATCAGAATCTCAAAGAGATACTAGTTCCCTCATGCTCATTGCAGCCCTATTCGCAACAGCCAGGATATGGAAACAGACTAAATGTCCATCGAGAGATGAATGGATCAGGAAAATCTGGTCTATACATACAACAGAATATTATTTAGACTTTAACAAAGAAGAAAATTCTGCAACGTGTGACAACATGGATGAACCTTGAGTTCATGCCTGTGAAATAGCCGGTCCCAGAAAGACACTGTATGATTTCATTTATGCGAAGTATCTAAGATACTCAAATTCATCGAATCAAAGAGTGGAATAGTGGTTGCCAGGGGCTGGGAGTAGGGAGTAAATTGGGAGTTACTAATCAAAGGTGATAAATTTTAATTAAGCAAAATGAGTAAGTTCCAGAGATCTACTGTGTACATTGCACCTGTAATATATGATACTGCCCTGTACGCTTAAAAATCTGTCACGAGGGTCGATCTCATGTTTAAGTATCCAATAAATGAAATTTTTAAAAGAATGAAATTCTGGCAATTAAATAGAAGTGAGCATCTGAAAGGTAGCACTTTTTGATTTTAAACTCTTACTCATTTGCATGTTTCCATAACTATAAATTCAGGTTTGTACTACTACACACATACTAGAATGACTAACATAAAAATACTGAAAATACTGAGGACTCACAAGGATGCAGTTACTGGATCTCTTATGTATCAGCAGGTCCCACCACTGTGAAAGCAGTTGGTCGGTTTACTAATAAAGCTAAAAATGCACTTAGCATTTTATCGAGCAATCCTACACCTGAGTATTTATCCTAAGGAAGTGAAATTTGTTTCCACATGAAGCCTATACACAAATGGTCCTAGCAGCTTCATTTGTAATAGCCAAAAACATAGAAACAGTCCCAATGTTTTCCAATGCATGAATGCTGAAATGCACTATGGTGCTTCCCTACCGTGGAACGCTACTCAGCAGCGAAAAGGAGCAAAGTGTTCACAGATGGAACAATTGGGTTAGATGGCAATGGAATTATGCTGTGAAAATAAGCCAATCTCAGATACATCCTGCATGGTTCTGTGTATACAACACTTTCTAAATGACTAACTCGTGATGGGAAGCAGTGGTCAGGGTTTAGGGTAGAGGGCAAGGTGTCATTATAAAGAGGCAGCAGGAGGGAGTATCTTTGTGGTGGTAAAGCAGTTCCTGGGATGCCTGGGGGCTCAGTCGGTTGAGCGTCTGACTCTTGGTTTTGGCTCAGGTCGTGATCTCGGTGTTGTGAGATCCAGCCCCGGGATGGGTTCTGCGCTCGGCAGGAGTCTCTTGAGATTCTTTCTCTCCCTCTCCCTCAGCCCATCACCCTCTCACACGTGCACTTCCTCTCTCAAAAAATAAATAAAATCTTAAAAAAAAAAAAAAAGCAGTTCTGTATTCTGATTACGGTAGTGGTTTCATGAAATCACATGTGATACAATTGCATAGTACCATACACACAGCAGTCACAAGCCTGAGCCTCCTGTCTCATAAGGACGGTCAGCCGATGTAGAAACAATATGAACTCCTCGCTTGCGTAATAATGTCTACAACACCTATGTTTTCCTTCTGGATTGCTTCCCCTTTTCAATCGCATTCCCCAAAGCTTTGAAATACATGACACTGCAACTGTCAGCCCTTTGTTTCAGGCGCAGTTTTCTTTGAAATTAATAGGAAGGGAGACTTCCACTAAAAAGCTTTGTGATCTTTTCCCTTAATTCATATTCGGTTTCTAACTCTCCTAATATCCTCTTCGTATTTCTATCATTTCATTTAGATACATTGGATTATAATGACCCTATGTCTGTTTCCTTTCTGAGATGTGAACTTGAGGTCAAGCCCTACGTGCTTTCATTTATTCAACATGTAGTAACGGAGCACCTACCATGTTCCAGGCACTGTTCTAGATGCTGAGGATACAGCATCAAACAGACAAATGCCCTGGTATCGATGGTAGCTACCATAGTCTTGTATGGAATTCTTCTTTGTATTCTTAGCTTCTGGCATAGCGCCTGACCCACTGTGGGTGTTCAAATGTTTCGTGGATGGATGAGTGTAGTGATAAAATGAACATTTCCGTTGGTGAGTACCCTATATTCGAACAAAATGAGCCAAAACCTAGTGTGGAATCAACTGTGCTAATTTCTAAAGAGAATGAGAAACAATTTTCATAGGACTATTGGAAATGAGCTCCCTTTTTTCCTCTTCCACCTCTCTCATGAGCTTTCCAGTTTGGTGTCCTGCTATGGACACAGCAATAGGTAAGAGAAAACGAGACCATGCTGGTGCAGAACGGAAGCATCTCCTCTGGACAGATGAAGGTCCACCCAAAGACTCTTACGAAATCTTTGACCTTTTTCCTCCTGAAGCTGTTAATTACAAGTGACTCCTATATTGAGAAATAGAAAAAGATTGGCCAGAAAATCGCCGCGATGTTCCACGTCTCTAAGTTTCTAAGTTTGAAGTCTCTCCATTTCAATTTTGCATTAATTAAGTCTGTTTCGGAGCCAACTCCAGGAAAAGAATCTAAAATCATAGAGGTTGGGGTTGGTGGTGAGCAGAGCAGGACACCATCTTCCTGCAGATTTTACAAAAATGCCCCTTACGAAACTATTACTGACATTTTAAGTCTGGTTCATGTGACTCTTACCTTGGTCTTCACGAGCGTATATTCTCTGGATGCCTCAGAAATATTCTAAAAATAGTTTTTATTTATAATTTTTCAATTCCACACCATATGTACATGGTACAAACCTCAAAAGGCTGCAAAGAACAAATCATGAAAAGAACATGTCCTTCCTTTCCCCTTCCTATCTCCTGGATGGCCGGTTCCTCTCCCTGGAGGTATCCGCTGCCATGTTTTTGATACACCCTTGTAAGGTGTTTTATGAATATCTGTGTTTTGGAAATGATAAAGACGCTGGCACCCAACATGTTTCACATGTTCAGCTCCTTGAAGTCAACTAGGGTAAAAACTGTTTTGGATTTCTAATTCAAATAATTCTTGTCCAAATCGTTCACTTCACGTTCTACTTCCTTTTAAGAAAAGAGGCAAAATAAGGATCTTGGAACAGTGAAAAAGTGCTGGCAGGGACTAAGGTTTCCTTACAAAGGTAAGCTTCCTTACAAAGGTAAGGGCCACAACTCTGCTAACCAAGAGATGGATCACATCTCCTTTGCTCAAATCGAAGTTTAAGATCAGTGCCTGATGCGTCTACAGGACTGGACAATAGGACTGATGCTCCTAGAGCCCAGGGGCTACAACAGTCTGAGATTCTATGACCTAGTGCGGTTCATGACTCACCAGCTCTTTATTTTTTGAAAATTGGCAAACCTTCAATCAAATATGTATAGAAACGCCAATCAGAATAACATCACATCCCAAATGTTCTTGGTTAGTCATACCTTATGCATAATGCTCAAGGCCACGAAGCATTGATTGGTTGCATCAGTTAATTGGTCATCAATGCAATGAAGCTTTAAGATGTTGCCCCCTCCATGCTTGGTTGTGTATCAACACAGAATTTTACAGTAGGGTTATAGGTCCCAACGCAAGTCTGCAGAGTTAAGTGGGACTACGTAGAGCAAAATCACAATTGCAGATTTCCAGGTTGACTCCCTGCTAAGATTTATCCATCAGACCTGGGGTGAGGATTGAGCAGCACCGTCTTCCCAAACTCTTAAATCAGTGGCTGTCCAAGCGGACTACACATTGGTGTCTCCTGGGGAGTGTTAAAAAATGCTCATGCCTGGGTCCCAGGCCCTTAAGACTCTGGCGTAAGTGATACGGAGGTTAGCCTGGGCACTGGATTTCCCAAGGCTCCCCTGCCGATTTCGACGTGCAACCAGGATCAAGAGTCACTGCCTAGATCTTGACCAGGACTGCCTGACTCTGGAAATCTCCTTGGATCGTCAGCAATTGTTTACTTCTCTCGTTTGGAATTGGTGTAATCTTCTCGCATATCACCACTATTCTGCCTGAAACAGAGTTGTAGTTGCGGGCTCTTCAGGGTGACCTAGAGGCCAGCGGCATCCATATCAGCTAGGTACCCACCCCCCCTCAACAACTGAAACAGAATCTGCATTTTAACAAGATCCCCAAGTGTTTCATTTGCTCATTAAAGTTTAAGGAGCATAGCAAAGTGGCCTCAAGTTATGCATTGTAGCAAGCTCCCAGGTGCTGTGGCCATCCACCGTGGCCAGGATCTCAAGCACTTAGCCCAATGTGAGTTTCCAGAAAAAAAGGAGTGAGATGCTGGATCTCTCCTTCACTGCAAACCTTCTGAATCGAACTCTCTGGGAACCTGCCTTTATAAGACTGCTCATTCCCAGGTGATCATTTACAGGCGAGGTTGAGAACCACTGAAGCCCGTCCAACGTTTCCCCAGAGTAGGAGTCATTTTCTCCTTTGAAAAACAGCCTGCTCTAATTGTTTAAAAGCTCCTGTGCATTTAACCTAAATTGGCCTAGAGGAAACAGTATTACTCTCTAAAGAAAAAGAAATTGTCTCTTCCTTAGCCCTGCAAATAACTGAAGATAGTTTTTCTCCCACTCAAACGATCTTTGTTGTAAGGTTTAGATTTCTCAACAACTGCTCCTGATTCTGTTTCTTATTCTTCTGGTTATCCCTCCAACCCCCACATTGGAAACCTTCTAGTTCAGCACAGCCCTCGAAGGCAGGCAGCTCAAACCAGAGAAAATCTCCAAAGTGAGCCACATCATATATAAATCAGACTGTCATAAACTCTGACCCAAACATTGTGTGTGTGTGTGTGTGTGTGTGTGTGTGTGTGTGTGTATTTTTATTTTTTATTTTTTTAATAATGCAGCTTGGGGTTGCTTTTTCGGAGGGGGTAAGCTCTATATTAATTCAATATTAAGCTTCTGCTTTACCACAACTTCTATGCCCCTTTCCCTTGGATCATCACCCCATTCCTATACGTTCACAATTATTTATTGAATTTAAGTATCAGGCTTTCCTTATAAGCCAAATAAATTTCATCACTGTGATCTCTGTGTCCACTGATCCAGACTGACAAAGCAGTTCTGGTTATCATCAGCCCTGAGCAAACAGCCTTAGATTCAGACTTAAGTCTGATCTCTACAGCTCTGTTGTAGAGCCTTAAGCAAGCTCCTTAGGCTTTATAAGCTTATTTTTCATCTACAGAATGGGTACCGTAATAGTACCTGTAAGATACTTATGAGGTTTCAACAAGATAATGTAAAAAACACTTTTTAAAGTATAAAGCTGCATAAATGGTTAAGAAAATAATAATCCCCAAGCTAGGAATAACTTACAAACTTAGTAACCACAACACTGATTTATGTTTCAACCCCCACAAAAAGAAGTGGCAGTCTTTAAATCCTCTGAAAAACACACCCTGTCTCCTCCGCTACTATCTCTAACCCATTCTAGTTTGCTTTTGTTTGTGAAGTTCCTGTCTTCCGTTGACAAAAGAGGAAGGGAAACCTGGCCTGAGAACCATAAAACCAAATGCCAGAATGGTTCTCTAGAAACCAGCCACATGGAAGTGGATGAAAGCAGAAAACCCCTTTAAGGTCACTGACATGGGAGTCAAAGTGTTGGGAGAGGCCATCTACTTCTACTTTCCCACTGAAAGAGGAACTCAGAATTGCTGATGTCCTGGTCATTGGAATTCTAGAGTCGGGGTTCCCAGGCTAAGGCAGTTAAGTGATCAAATACGAGATACAACATAATTTATAATATGATGTAATATATCCCATCAACTTAAGACTTTGCCTTGCCCTAGGCCGAAGGAAGCCCCTTGAAGTTACTCAGGGAGAAAGAAGTTTCACACGGAAGCCTGTGAACGGCTACAGACCCCCCCACGAGTGGTAAACTTCCTAGGTGGACACGAGTAAGAATATCCTCCAGGGCCTGGTCATCATTTCCACCTCTCCCCCTCCAAATCCTCAGTTCTTAAAATAGGGGCAAACTCCAGAACAGGAGCCTCAGATTTACCCTCGAAAGACAGTAACCTGGAAATGCTCGGTCATCTTTAATGCTGGGCCATCCTTCCCCTACTATCTCCAGATACTCTTCCAGACACAAAGCTTTGTTAATCTGCATGATTTATAGACCCGAAAGGCTGCGATTTTTAGGGTACACACGTCTTTTTCCAAGAGACTCACCAAAGAGTTGTAACTTGAGCACATGTATAAGGCAAGTAGTGAATACACTCAAACCACTCAAGTAACAAACACCTAATATTTATTAATAAATTAGTACACTTGAAGGCATTTTTCTGTTATCAGTCCCTCACCACGACCCATAAACCCCGCCCACACGAAGGGAGTCCACACCACCTTTGCATTCGAGTCTGCCAACGGAGCATTAGAGAGAGCAGGTTTATAAATGGGAGCAGAGTTGCAAATATATCAGACAGGAGTTCTTACAGCTGCAGCCATTTTTAATTAAAGTGATTGAAGGACGAAGGAGACCCACCAAGACCAAGGCCTTGAGGCGGACTGGACCTACCGACTATGTGTGTATAAAAAACAAGACATCTTTTAAAGCAAAGCTGGGCAAATTCCCAATGGAAAAAGGTGCCACCGGCACTCAGTTGTGACTTTCCAAAGTGCAGCAGTATGTTCCAGAACAGCTCAATTCCTAAAAGATGAAGTTCAAGTTCTTAGGTGGCCCAGTTGTCAAGCCACTTAAATAGCAAGTTCTGCTGGCTTGAGGATTTCAGGTCTCCAGCCCAGAGCATAATAGCGTAAGAGGAGCACAAGTAATCAAGCATTCTACACGGTGCTCCGGTGAAAACCATACAATCAGCAACAGTGTGGTCAAGTTTCAGCCATGAATATGAACTATACACCAAGGCATACTACAAAGAGAACTCAAGATCTAATTGTATTACAGTAACTCAACGGGGTATTACATTTCCTCAACCCTTAAGAAAATTGGTAAATTACAAACAATAATAAAAATAGTAATCATTTAAAAAAAAGCAGATGTGATGTTGAGACATATAGACTGCTTAGAGAATTCACAAGATGCCATTATACTTTTAAGATGTTAAGAGCCTCACAATCCAGTGTGCAGGGAAAGCCACACTGCATTCGTGGTACGTTAAGTGAATTTAAAGTGCACAGAACAATGCTGAAAATACATAAAGAAGTCAAAACAGAAAATATGGAACCTAAAAAACTTTAGTGGTGGGTATTTTTCAACAGTTACACCTTGAGAAGACTTATAAACTAACTTCCTAGATGGGTTAAAAAAAGAAAGAAAGAACTCAAAACACTGGCCATATATTCTGTTAAACACCCACACACGTGCACGCACGCGCACACACACCCAAAAAACTAGAAAAACAAAAACAAAACCAACGAAAAACCACCCTGCCACTAAACTGAGTCATTTCCAGAGTGCAGTATCCCTCGGGTTCTACAATAGGTCGGGAAGATGGCTATACACAGAGTCCAAGAGGGTCTGACTGGCTTCCTGGCTCTTGACTCCGATAATCTCAAACAGCCGGTCCAGCTTGTCCTCAGCCTGAGGAATCTCTTCGATCACCCGCAGCTCCTCAGGATTCAGAATGTGGAGCATGTCGTCAAAAATAGGCTGCAAGTCACAGGGGTCCAGGCGTACCTGCCGCAACACTGTGTCCTTCTTTTCTGCAGGGAGGAGAGAGGAGGGAAGGGGACAGAGGTAAGGGACTGTACTGGGGAAACCGAGGAGAGAAGGAGCGCTAGGAGGGACAGCTCCCCTCCCCGCAGGCTGTCCCCACCCCTACCCTCACGGTGAGGAAGGGAACCTCTGGCACATTTTAAAGAACACAGTAGTTTGTACGTGCCCTGCACTTAAGATAACAAACAAGATTTGACTCATGGCGATCAGACGAGGAACCACTTGAATGGGTTGTCGATTGTCATTAGTATGACTTTGCCTAGACTTAAAAGACTTCTAGATTCTTCTAAAACTCAGGAGAATGCTGAAATACTTACAGAAACTTAAAGAAATAAAACAAAACAAAACAAAAAACCACTCTCCCCGTCTGTGTTTACCAAACAAAAGACATCAGTTCACCTATGCCCCTCAAAAATTCCAAGCCAATCTAATCTGCTCATCTGACTTTCTAATTACACTGATAAATTTTAAAACTAAACTGCTAAGAATGAAAGCACACAAATAAGAAAATACTGCTTCTTGGGTCAGACCTTACGCAAGGAGGGGAATGACTATAACTTTCATTACTCTTATAAAAAGCTTCCCCTAAAATAGAACATGGAACATAAAATACAAACTAAAATATAAATCTTTCATATAAATACAAAATAGATCATCTAAATGGGTGAAGTATAGAAAATAGGACATATTTTATAATCACCAACTACAGCATAACATAAAATACAACCCTTTCACGAAAATTATAAATGGAATTACCCAAACTGGGAAATTTCAAACAAAAATCTGTGATCAATACAGCATGCCTGCCAATCCCTATCCTGCCATTAAAAACTGCCAAGTGGCAAATTATTTACCAAATGTACTAACCCACAATATTTAAAACACTGCTATTCCAATTTGTTTGAGTCACTGAAACCAACACTTCTGACTCACAAGATAGGTTATACTTTAAATCCTTGGATTCTACAAACCTGGTAAATAATTTTCAAAAAAACCTGCCAGACTACATTTTATCAGACCTTCCCGAAACACCTTCGATAGCATCATGAGGATAAAGGGCGACCAATGCAGACTCTCGGCCAGATAATCAGAGCTGTAAAGACCTGGGTGGGTCCAGGCTGGCTGGCTGGCTGGTGATGTCTTGGGGTCTACGATAGGTCTTGCCGGGCAAGTCACCCAAATGACCCAAATCCCACTGGATTGTGGAACTGGCCAGGGAGAAACCCCGGGGGCTCCTCTGGGGGAGGCTTACAGAACGAATACTCCTTACAGCGGTCCTGCCAATGTCCCTACCTTTGGTAATAAAGGAGCCCGTCCTGCTCAGCGCGGAGGAGCCGCTGGATGTGGAGTCACAGCGAAGAAGGGGCTCCGACTCATCCACGAAAAAGCCCTTGTTCTTATCCAGAGGGGAAGGCTCCACCGTCAGCAGAGTGGAATTCTCAAGTTTCGTGTTGGGGCTGGGGATGGGGCTCGGGCTAAGGGGGCTGGGGCTCATCGGGAGAGCCAGCTTGTCGGTTTCCAGCTGGAGGAGGAAACAAACAAAAATGTTTTTTATTATATACTTCAAAAACTGTTGACAAAAAAAAGGAAACTGAAACCCCCTCAGGTGTTCTTTTTGTTCCATTTAATGTTTTATAGATAAATGCTGCTGTTCTGACAGTCCACAACTTACATCATTGCTAGACACACATACATATGTACAGACACACACACACGCACACTTTTTAAACTCTTCAAAAATACACATGGGGCTATGTATAAGCATTAAAAATTAGGAAGCAGGGGCGCCTGGGTGGCTCAGTTGGTTAAGCATCTGCCTTCGGTTCAGGTCATGATCCCAGAATCCTGGGATGGAGCCCTGCATTGGGCTCCTTGCTCAGTGGGGAGTCTGCTTCTCCCACCAGCACCCTCCCCCTCGCTCAAGCTCTCGCTCTCTCTCAAATAAATAAAATCTTAAAAAAAAAAAAAAATTAAGAAGCATATGCACCAAGCTGTTACCTCTCAGGAGTGGAACAGGACAAGGGAGTGAAGAGGAAGAACTCCAACTTCAAATACAATTTCATAGAGCTGGAAAAGGTCTTAGATAATATCTAGTACATTCCCCTCTGTATGGGTTGAATTATATCCCCCAAAATTCATATGTTGAAGTTGAAACTTCCTGCGCCTCAGAATATGACTGTACGTGGAGACAGGGCCAACTAAGGAACTTCAAAAAGAGGTGATTAGGGGATAATTGGGTCCTACTCCAATATGACTGGCGTCCTTATGAGAAGCCATTAGGACACGGACACACATAGTGTGAAGACAGAGGGTGAAGGTTACCATCTTCTACAAGCCAAGGAGAGAAGTCTGATGACACCTTTCAACTTCTAGCCTCCAGAATTGTGACAAAAGCAGCTTCCAGTCTGTGGTACTCTATCATGGTAGCCCAAGCAAACTAATACACCCTCTCTTTACAAGCAAGGAAACTGGGGTCTAGAGAAATGATGTGACTTTCTCAATTATGGGCCAGTAAGAGGCAGAACTAAGGCTAGACCCTAGGCTTCCTGACTCCCATTTCAAAGCAGCTCAGGAGAACACCAGAGGCAAAAACAGCTGAACGGAGAGCATGAGGACCACCCCACAGGAGCCAGGGTACCACTCTGAAGGATTTAATGGAGACAGTGAAGCTCGCATTCTGGAAGGCTGGGTCAGAAAGACAATAACAAGGAAGCAAGCAAACAAAATGTTTTCAGATGGAGATGGTGAACTTCATGACCGTTGGCTGGTACATGGAGAATGGATTTTAGGGGGGCAAGAAACAAAATAGACCAGTCAGGATGTTGCTACAGCTGGCTAGGGGAGGTAAAAACCACCCAGGTGTGGAGTGGGGAGATGATAGGTGATATCACCCCATTTTACAGGTGAAATGAGTAAGGCCCAGAGAGGGCACACAGCCATTGGGAGAAGGCTAGCCCTCAACTCAGGTCTGCTTGATATCTCTACTTGGCTTGTCGTTTGCCACTAGACTTTAAAACTCTGGCAGGCACTTGTGGCATCTTCCAAGTCCATTGACCTTAATCTTTTTATTGGCTCTTCTGGCACGGATGCAAGTCTGGAAGCCAGGTGGCCAGATCCCATGGGGCAGGGTTCAGTTAGAACCCTCAGGACTTCACTCACACATGACAAGCAAAAGATTTTCAAGTTCCTCAATCGGGAAGACATTGACCCTGATTTCAAAGTATTAGGCTGAAGAGTTGTAAAAAGCACAAAGCAAACACGACTGCCTCTTTTACTACCTGTAAGTCCTGAGAAATTCTTGCAACCGACTGCAGATTCCAAAGACCACCAATTATGGCACGTGTCTACTGTTCCAACAGCATTTGTCCTCTGCACAACCACCCACACCCCGCTTCTAACTCCAGTACAAGTTTAAGACCTGGGTAATGCATTCCCAGCTGCCCCCTTTTGATCCACAGACAAGTTTTATGTATATGCTTTTAAATTTTTTAATTCAATAGGGCCCTGGCATGTGCCCCTCCTCTCCAAAAATGCACATGGCCATTCATGCCAATACACATTTTTTATTCACTCAATTAGACAAAGAGCACTTGTCTACACTTTGGTTCTCAGGGACAACGTTACATTGGACAACATGGTCAGTCAATGTAGTGCACTGTTCTGGCTTACAAAAAGAAATCCCTGCCCACAAATCACATGCCAACAGACTAAGGAGTCCACCCACCCATTTCCTGAACTTAGTTCAAAACTTTAAATATTTAATTTTCCCCCATTTTTGTCAAAGGATCCTATCCACGGAAATTAAGTACACGATTTCCAACATCATTCAGAAAGACAGCATGCTGCAGAATGCTCTCTTGTAATTAACAATGAGTCAAGTGAATATGAAAATGCCCCTAAGAATGGTTTTAGCGTCGCCACAGTGGGGCTAACAACCATAGCCAAAGGCCGAGATCGTGTGACAATCATCTTTCTAAAAAATCTATTCAGCTAGTAAGTATAGGTATCCCTTGCTTTATGCAGGATACACAGCAGACAGTTGCATTCCAGATTTCTCTAAAGTTATTTGCATTTTCTTCCTATAAGAAAAGAAAACCTTAATCATAGAAACTTAACTTCTTTCCTCCCTTGACCTTACTATTTATATAACCCTCAAAACTGCACTGCAGCACAGCAGCTCCAGCATCGTATGACCTACGACAGCGCTAATCGGAAATGAAGTCACCAGGATATGTGGAATAAATTAATTCTTTATTGATTCAGAAAGTTCACTGTTGAGTTCACAGCAAATAAAGAATACCTCTAATGAGATTTAGATACTAAAAGATTTAGATTCTAAAAGATACTTTACACAAGAAAGCCAGAAAAGGGTCTCATCCTCTTGCAAAAGCTGTAAAGCATAAACTTATCCAAATATTCATCAAATAGATTACGAGTGACTTAATTTATTCCTTATGCCTCTTCGAGCCTTCCAAATTCTCTACAGGGACATATGAACTTTTATAATTATAAAAACAATAGATGTTATTTTTAAAAGCAGTTACCACCGTAGGTTTTCCTTTTGCTAACTTGAAAATGTTATGGCTGCCGTGGTTCCTATTTATATCGGTAGCCAAGGAACAGGAGAGTTGGAGGATCACCTACTTGGCCGAGCGCCTCTGTGGCTTTTGTTAAGAGTTCACAGGCACAAAAGGGCAACACTGCCCCCCAACTTATTGCAGTGAGGTAGATATTAAACCTTGAGAGAAAGGCGTCTCGGGAAACTTGGCCAGCGAAGGCCATCTATCCACCAGATAATCGAAGTCCCTTTGCAGGAACTTAAAAAATATAATTCTTTTTGCCTTCCAGCCATGAGAGAATCATGCTTCCTTGGAAGACTCACTGGGGAAATGAGGCAGAGACGGTAAGACACACAGGAAGGGGAGGAGGCAGGGATAATGAGGGGAGAGCTCCCCCAGCAGCCAAAACCAGACCGGTTCTATTGTGTGAACTTCGAGAGCATGCAATTTATTTTTGGCCAAATGAGCCCCCAAATGTCCTCCTGATGAGTCTCCATGCAAGTACACTTAGTCCTTCCAGATATTTGCATTTATTAGTCCCAGGTGATAGGGGAAGAGAGAGAAACGGTTCACCTCAACTCCACGCCTGAGTCACACCTAGAGCTCCTCTCCTGACCTGACTGTTTGCCTTTCTGATCACCAGAACCACTGAGGACAAGGAACCAGCCAGATGGATGAGGTCAACAAGGTATTGATTGAAATCTGTGGGCTCCAACACCTCTGGGCTATAGAGGTGTGCTGCGGCATTTGTGATTGAACTTGCATTTGGGCTACGGTGGAATAAGCCATTTCCAGCCGTGTCCCGGTAACCCTCTGCTCCTACAGGTTCCAAAGAGAAGTGGCTGCTCCGGGCGCTCGGCTAAATTACAACTTGAAACAAGCTCAAAAAGAAGTCTTCTCTTTTAATATCAAACCAAAACGCACTTCCCGTTGACTGGCCCTTCCTAAGAGGATACACTGTGGAAGGCTGAAGAGTTTTCTAGTCCTTGGGGACGGTGCAGCCATGGGTGGTAAAGGGACATCCTTGCAAGGCTTGGTCATGGCAAAAGTGATTTATAAATGAAACAGGGTTCTAAGACCACCTTTCTTCCCTCCTGTGATCTAGCAGCTTTCCTAAGTACACGTTCAGCCTTAGAAGCGGTCTTCCCAGCATGCATTGTACGTTCCTCACTGTCAACTCCTAGACATCAAAGTCATTAATATCCTGGGATGTCACTGCAAGGGAAGAAAGGAAATAGACCTCTAACTAGCTGTGTGGTCTTAGAAAAACCCCTGCTCTCCTTAGACCTGTTTCCTCACTTCTGAACAAAAAAGATTAGACCAGGTCATCTCTGTTCAACTGATGTTTTATTCCTTATCTGCCCTACAATTGCTATGTCATTCTCCCCACCCCCAACCCACCCAACCCAACGCTCTTTCTCCTTCCAAGTTACCCCCAACTGGTGCACTCAACTAAGGTTTACCAGAGTTATTTTCAATTACTACCCAATTACTATCTCCCTGCAGTTGCACAATCTGTTTTCATAAAACTAATTAACAACTTTGATGCATCAATGACCCCCTGAAATGAAGCATTAATTACCCAGCCGAGATGCTCCTTGCCAATCTGCTAAAGTGGTTCAACTTAACCCCTTGGCTCCTGGCACTACCCAGCTGGATTCCACAAGGTCCCCCTTTCCCCCTCTATAGCCAGACATGCCCGATAGACTCAAGAAGAAGCTTCTTCACAGTCAAAGGCTACCCTTTCCACTGAACTTTCCCTCCAGACCTCATCTAACACTGAAAAAGAAGAGAAAATCCTATGCCACATTTGTGAAATTTTCCATCACTTTAATAATGGTTTTTCAAAGCCCATTTGCTAAATTCAGTGAAAACGAATTGCTATTCCATCTGAGCTGACCAACTTCTTGCTCAGATCCAGTAAACAAGAGGGACTTTAAGAAATAAAGCATTACCAGTACTGTGCAAAATGATTCAGCACGAAATATAAGTAATCCGTTTGCTGTGAAGGTAGCTCTTACGAGCTTCATCTGACATGAGAAAACGGAGCCACTAAGAGGGTTGCATAATCAGCCCAAAGTCACAAAGCGAGGATTCAGGATCAGGTCCATCTGGTTTCCAAGTGATCCTCCTTGCTGAGCCATGTCACTTCTCTGTCCGGACCCACTAGGCATTTACAGGAAATGTCAAACCCCTGTACACTCAATACAAGCAATCACACGACCACAAGGAGCTGCTCCGGCTTCTGAGCCAGAGGGAAGGGGCAAAAGGCCAGGGTCTGCGAGCTTCCACTCTGGCCCTGAGATAAAGATGAGAGATGCTGTAAATATCAGACACTTCAACTGTGGCCCAAGAACTTGGTTCTGTATTTGAAAATATTCCAGATCCCAACAGACCAGTGACTGTTTAAAAAAACAAGACACATTCAATTTCCACTAAAGCTTTATCTCAAAGGAATTACAGTCACAAATAAATACATAACTAAAATTATTTAAGGATGATGACAGTATCTCAAGCTTGTTTCCCCTGCTCTCCCACGTGCTCATGTAATCGAAATCAAATTAGATTTCATGACCTCCTATAGGTCTAATAAGTATGTAAGAACAGGCTCTGATAAAAGCAAGGGCCATCTCCCTTGCCATACGAGTATCTAGATATCGGAATCTATGTAGCTCCTGTGTTTAGGGAACAGGAATGCAGATAATAAGGAAAGCTTTGTTATCTAAATCTATGTAGTTCCACGATTTCAGATATAAATGAGGGTTCAGATAATGAAGGTTACCAACTGTCTCTCAAAAAATTATCTGAATCTATTCAATTTCCAAGTTCGGACAGTGAAGAACACCTGAGAAATACAATGATTTCTTCCTTTATAAAAATGAAACAAATACAGCGGTGGTCCCCAACTTAATAAAAGGGAAAAATGGGTAGGAGACAATGACTTTATTCTTCTTGTGTGAATTCTTATTAAATTCAACTCAGAATAGAGGTCTTGGCAAGAATAATCCAAATTTACGCAGTAATTTTTTGGGGGGCGGGGGCAAACAAAAAGAAAAAAAGGAAGGGCACGGGAAGATGCTGATTCCTTAGCCCTTAGAAGTAGTATCAGTTTTAAGAAATTTAGAGGGAAGTTTTGGAAGTGGAAGTATGAACTAGAAATACACATGCATAGATAGATAGATGATAGATAGATAGATAGATAGATAGATAGATAGATAGATGATACATAGATAGATAGATAGATAGATAGATAGATAGATAGATAGATGATAGATAAAGCAAAGATGTTAAAATGTGAATTAATTATTAAATCTAAGTGGTAAGTTTATGGGTGTTTACTGCACTGTGTTTTCAACTTTTCTGTGTTTCCTAAACCTTATTTTTTTAGTTCAGAAAATAATTTTACAAAAGGGCTAAGAGCCAAATAACTATAAGACAAAAATTCCCCAAACTTTTCCTAGGCTTCTGATTCTTTAGCCTGTTGTTATCTTTCCTTCTTTCTTCTCTTGCCCAGCCCCTGCCGCAGGAAAGGAAGACAGAGGGTGCTCCCATTGCATCAGCAGGGAATGGGGCTAACACTTAAATCGCAATCATCAGCTGCCAGGTGGACACTGCTGGCCTTATGTGGTCTAGATCCCCCCAGGGCCACTGGAGGTCATGGGATGGAAGCAGGAACAGGAGTGCAATGCCAAGAAGCCCTGCTCAGCTTCCCTGGGAAGCCCTGTGTCAGACCAGGACGGTAGCAGAGCTGAGTAGGCACCGAGCTCTGCACTGCCCCCCGGGGAGCTGGGAGCCCCAGCAGAGCCCACAGAACGAAGGAACTCACCCTTGGGAGGCTCGGAGGATTAACTTGGGCAGAAAATGGTAAAGGCACTGGGAAATTATTTTAAAAGACATCTCACACCCACCCTAGATCTATCCAAGCATAGCATAATGAAAGTATTTTGTATCGATTGCAATCTCACTTAAGGCTATATTTAAACTTTATCCCAGGTTAGCTGGCCAGAGTGTGTTTCTCCTTTAACTACCCCAAGCCCAAGTCAAGGTAGTTGCCAAGTCTTGCGTGTATATGTCATCTGTCAATTCTGTTTATTTCTAAGAGTTAACTTCAAAACTGAATCCCAAAGGCTACGAATCCACCCACATTTAAGTGAAGGTGGCTAATCCTTGCCCGAAACAAGGGACCGGTTCCTCTCCTGGATGTAGAGGCGGAAAGCCACAGGAAGCCACAAGGAGTGCTGTACGAAGCTGCCAGAGCTGGTAAGAACCAGCTGGCTCTGGAGGGAGAAGGAAGGGAGGGTGAGCCCCGCCCAGCTGCTGGCGCATGTGTCTGCAAGCTGTCCAGGCTGCTGACATCAACGGTAATGTTGCAGCCCTGAGCTGACTCACTGACTAGCCTTCTCGAAAAAGGAAGTGATGATAGAAAGAGTAAGTGGGCTCTCCTGGTTCAGAGCTGGAGCTCACTCACATTCAGACATACTGCTGAGCCTTGCAAGAGCTCAGCCCCATGGACACATGAGGAGATCATACTGTTGGAAATGACGTGGGCTTCCCTATAAACTTCACTCACTGAGAACCCATTAGGAAGCCTTTCCCACAAAAAAGCCTTTGAACAATTCTAACCATGAAAAGAAGCGGCACGAATCTTACGAGCTTGCCTTAAGGCGTTGTGGAAGATAGAAAGTAACTTCATAGGAAACTCGTGACCTTGAGATAAGAAGGCTCAAGCTCATCTCAGTGACTCCAAGTGTTTTGAGTTGCTCAATTTGATTAAATTAGTTTATTTAATAAAATCATTAGCTGGGTGCGTGCCATTAGAATTAGAATATACCTGGTACACAATTCCAAAAGTATGAAAGGGGCTACTGTGAAAAATACTTCTCCCTTATTAACCTCTGGCTTACAGTACTCAGCTACTCGGTCCCCTGCTGGTGGTGACTCTTAACAATTCCTCGAGTCCTCTTCCACACAGTCGATACACCAGTAAATAAGTAATACATATTCTCCACCCGACCCCAGCTCTTCTGTATTTATTACACTTTTCTACTTTTACTTTTTTTTTTTTTTAACACAATATGGAGGCCAGGGGCACCCACTGTTCTGCACTGTGCCTTTTTTTCATTTAAAAACAGTTCTTGAGGTTAGCACACAAATGGCTGACTCGCTCCTTTCGACAAGTGCAGACTGTTCCACTGTGCGGATGTTCCGCAACTTCCACAACTAGTTTTCTGCTGAAGGGCATTTATGCTGTCTCCACTCTTTTATTACAAATGATGCTACGAGCAATATTTGGACTTGTAATATTCTACACACATGGCGGAGGTAGGTGAGACTATATGTAGGACATATTCCTGGGAGTGCAAGGTCAGTAGTCAACTGCCATATTCTTTGGGAGATAATACCAGATGGTTCTCCATAAGGGTTGGGCTAATGTACACACATATCAGCAATGGGTACTGTACTTCTTTCCCTACACCCTCACAACACAAAAATGGTGTCATACTTTTCCCGCCCTACCATCTAAGAGCTTAAAATTGTGTATCTCAGTGTAAGTTTCCATTTTAATTGTTCTTGTTCCAAGCAAGGCTAAAAAACCTATACACCTTTAAGAATCTTCAGTATTTCCTTTTCTGTGAACTCTCCTGTTCACAGACTGCCCGTTTTTCTTTTGGGTCATTGGTCTTTTCATTAATTTGTAAAAGCTCTTCATTTTTTTTTTTAAGGCTATTAACCCTATGTTGCGAAAAACTTCTCCTAGTCATTATTCTGTCTTTTGATTCTGCCTATGATGTTTTCTGGCTTGTACAGTAATTGTTAAGTACTTGAATCTTTCTTGAATGACTTCAGTGTTTTCTATCATTGTCAGAAGAGACTTACCTACTGTTCTGAGAATAAAAACAAAGAAGAATTTCCCCATGTTTTTTTTTTTCTAGTTCTTTTTTGGTGACAAGTCATTTTAATGGTTGGTCATTCCAGACTGTTCCCTGACAAAGCCCAACTGTGGATAAATCAAAGTTTCTCTTTAAAAAAAAAAAAAAAAATTAATGGGAAAATCAAGAGTGACAGTTGATGCTCCCCAAAAATAGGAGGAATAGGTTTAAAATGTTGAAATCAACTGCTGTATCATAAAACCTACTGTTGACCATGATGCAATTTGTCATTAGCAAGTGTGACTGCTATTGGCACAGGAGTTATAACAGACCAAGAGACAGTCTCGTAAACATAGGATGGAGAAGCTAGGCCCAAACTGGAAGCTATGAAGCTTTATCCAGATATGAGTTTGGGCTTCAAAAATAAACAAACATATGATATCCAACACAGGTAGTCAATGGAGACAATAAGCTTGTTTTCGCGATATTGATTCTGATTCCCTCTCGGTGGCTTCTCTGAGAAAGCAAGTAAGGGTGTGGATTAAGGGGTGGAAAGTTGTCATCAACTAATACATTCTTCTACCTTTTCTGAACACGGAGACACTGCGTCGCGGGAAAAAAATAAAAGCCCACTTCAGAGCCACAGAACCTCCTCGAAATTGTGGCTCGCATAGCTAGCCCTCTTATAAAACTGTCAGTGCATCTTCAGAGAGGATTCCCTGTCTTTGTGCTTTGTTTTGTGTGTATTTTGTATGCACGTGTGTTCATCTCGCATCTCCAGTGTCCGGCACAGGGCTCGAAACATAATTAGTGTTTACTAAATAGCTTGCTTAGGTTAATCCAGCTTATCCTTAAAGGCAATATTAAAAAGAAAAAAGAAAAAAAAGCCCGTGTGAATACATGTTAGGATAGAGTGTGTGTCAATCTCAAGACCCCAAGAATCTGGTTCTAGATTTCTCCTTATAAACTGTACACTCAAGCTCAACTATCATATTTGATTAATCCTATGATGTAAATTTTTTCACATTTTAACATCTCTCAAATAGGGATGTATCTTATAACTATAGATGGCAATGTTTTAATAGCTTCCTCAGTCATGTGTATAATGGTGCTTCATACACTGAACATGGCCTTCAACAAAATACAGAAATATGTCTGAAATCTAATACCGACCTATACCTCTCAGGACCGTGAAAGCTTGCTAGGTCATCACAGATGTCAAGCACCCAGACAGTGTTTGGGACACAGAAGATACTCAGCAAATGTTGGTCCCCTTTCTCCTTAACGTGCAGAGTGATATCATTTGCTCTTGAGTCAAAAAAGGAAAATGCAGAATTCAAATTTCAACATAGAAGATAGCAGCAAACATGTATTGAGCCCCTACTCAATGTCAAGTGCAGGACTGGGCACTTACACTCATGATCTGCAGTATCTATGCTCTGTCTCTAATCCTCCCCAGATCCTTAGAGCCAGCTATGAATTTAAGAAGTCAAAAGTCAAATTGTTGGATCCACCAGTCTCTTCTATTAGTTCTTAGAGATTCAAAGTTCGAACTCCAGCCCTTCCGTGAAGTGAGACACTACACCTTTATTCCTGTACTTTCCATATTGCACAACACTGAGAGCTTTCTGAAAAGCTTGCAACTGAGCAAAAACACAGCAAGGTTCTCAGTAAAACAAATGTTCTTCGCAGAGCCAACGGCTTGAGAAGCCCTTGGTGTGATCGAGTAGGTAGGGCTCCGTAGGCAGAAACCAGATGGAAAGTCTCAGAGATGAGGACCAAAACCCAGTCTCGAAAGAAACTACAGTCTGGTTTTTTTTCTTTAAAAATGACTTTCAGGGGCGCCTGGGTAGCGCAGTCGTTAAGCGTCTGCCTTCGGCTCAGGGCGTGATCCCCGCGTTCCGGGATCGAGTCCCACATCAGGCTCCTCCACTGGGAGCCTGCTTCCTCCTCCCCCACTCCCCCTGCTGTGTTCCCTCTCTCACTGGCTGTCTCTCTGTCACATAAATAAATAAAATCTTTAAAAAAAAAATGACTTTCAAATGGATAAATAGATGTCTGCTATTGTTTTCCATGTATTTTTTGGTGGGTCAGTACCCCCGCCTTCCGCTCCAACCTTATAATTTCCTGTGTGCCCTTCTGTTCTAACATCTGCTGATCACAACTGAATTGTCATTATTTGCACAAGAGTCTCCATCTCGGTGACTGAGCTACTCAAAGGCCGGGAGACCACCTTCCTTCTTGACATAGTACAGACACACAGCTGGTGCTCCACAGAAGGTTGTTGACTAACTGAACAAAACCTTGGACTTTGACAATAAGTAGAATGGCCTGAAATGACACTGAGCACCTGAAGGCTTATTCACAGATCTCGCCTTTTTGTACACGATGACCAACTTCCACGCAAGCACCACTGAACGGACCTGGGCCTATGGTGTGGCAGCAATCCCTTTATAAAGTCCCCTTCTCACCATACCAGGGGTTCCCCAGAGCCCACAGTCACACCCTGCAAAGGAACTTGCCCTTAAATGACCCTCGGCGCTGTGGTCACAGGGCAGAGGGCAGGCGCAAGATACAGGCAAGTTCAGCTAACACCGTAGGGCCTAGGGATAATAATCCCCATTTTCTCCGAGATGACCAACGGGCAAATTAAAGACAAAGACAAATTTGAATAGCCAAAAAGCCAGCAGTTAAACGTACAGCTGGTATTTGCCTCAACTCGCCCTCACTGTATTGCATTTCTGAAAATAGTTGGTCTCAGTCAGACCGTAGATAAGGACAGCTGCATCCTGCAGCTGGTCAACAAAAAAAAATCAGCGACTGTAGTTCCCTCCGCAGCAGAAGTAGTGGTACTGTCCTGGCCAAAACAGAATGCCCAGTGCTCTCGGCGCCGTTGAGATTCTCGCAGTTGATTATACAGAGCAAAGCCGTCCAGCCGCCAAACACTGTCTACTATAGTTGGGGGCGGGGGGGGGGGGGGGAGGACTCTGTCTCTGGGACATAGGTCTCCTGCATGATTTCTGGAAGGGATCAAGAATCTCTAACAAAGGATCGTTCTGCTACACAGCAGCCCACAACAGCAACGGTGGCTTCAGGTCCACTAGTTAAATTATGGTGTCGTTTTACTCAATCTTTTTTTTTTTTTAAAGATTTATTTGACAGAGAGAGACAGCCAGCGAGAGAGGGAACACAGCAGGGGAGTGGGAGAGGAAGAAGCAGGCTCCCAGTGGAGGAGCCTGATGCGGGGCTCGATCCCAGAACGCCGGGATCACGCCCTGAGCCGAAGGCAGACGCTTAACGACCGAGCCACCCAGGCGCCCCTGTTTTACTCTATCTAATCTACTGGAAGGAGGGAAGGAGCAATAAGATACCCAACTCCCCTGCCTGATGAGCCCCAATTCTTTTTTATTTTTTTATTTTAAATATTTTATTTATTTATTTACTTATTTATTTATGGATGTGGGGGAGGAACAGAGGGAGAGAGAGAGAATCTCAAGCAACCTCTGCACTGATCGTGGAGAGCCCGACGTGGGGCTCGATCTCACAACCCTGAGATCATGACTTGAGTCAAAACCAAGAGCTGGATGCTTAACCAACTGAGCCAACCGGGCGCCCCCCCCCCCCCCAGGGACCAATTCTTTCCGTTTGTGAATCTCTGGTCAAAGCAGACAGCTGAAGTAACACTTTATAGTATTTTAAATTACTGTGGTTGTTTTTAAGATGATCATTTTTTAACGTACTTAAAATTCCTTTTCCATCTTTTATCCAAATGAGACAATAAAGGAATACTGAAATTCAAAACACAAATCCTGCCGAACCTAGCCAGTAAGCATCGCTTTCCTACCTCCCTTTCTTATATCGCGCAGTTTAACAAACCAGTACCTCATTTAATTCTGATAACCACTTGATTTCCCATGTTAAATAGAAAAATCTGAGTCCAAGAAATCATTTTCCCAAGGTTTTCCAAAGAGAAAAAACACAAGCCCACCCCCTCCAAGCAGGAGAAAAAAAGAAAAGAAAAAGATTACACTGGTGAAGCCTATTTGACTATAACAAGTCCAGGAAAGAAAAGAAAAGAGAGGAGAGGAGAGAAGGTGGGGGGAAGGGGAGGAGAGGAGGGGAGAGGAGGGGAGGGGAGGGGAGGGGAGGGGAGGAGAGGAGAGGAGAGGAGAGGAGAGGAGAGGAGAGGAGAGGAGAGGAGAGGAGAGAGTCAAACTAGAAACTCAGTTGCTCAATTTTGTTTCCCTTTTTCTGACAGCCAGTGAGAAAGCAGACCGTTATCTTCCCACATACCATCACCTTTGTTTCTCCACTAGAGGAAACACCCCCAGCCTAGGAACATTTGCTCAGGCAGTAAGGAATAAATATTTACCATGAGCTGGAATTTCCAGTTCTTGGGCACTGAACCCGGATGGCAAGCCTGACACTCAACTGTCCAGCTTAAGCTGTGCTGGAACTGGAAGTACCTCCCCACCCAACAGACAGTAACGAACCCCCGGAGTTCAGGACTTAAAGGATCCATTATGTGTATGAGAGTTGGAGCTACTTAGGAACATTCTTCCATCTCTCTTGCCTCTAGAGCTGGGAAATAATTGCAACTCTGAATAGTAAACATTCACCAAACACTTACTGTGGGACACAGGCAACTAATTCTCACAACAGCTCACAGGACAGGCACTAATGATGCCCCCATTTCCTCAGGGACAAACTGAGGCAGAGAGGCCAGGTAACTTACCAGAATGTTCCCAAAGTGATAAGCTGCCAGGGCAGGAATTTAACCTGGCACGCATCTTCACACTCATGTTCCCACTTAGAGCCATAATGGCCAATTAGCTGTACATCGAGCACCTTCCCTCCTTCCACCCTTTTGGATTTAGTCCCTTAAACTATGTAAGTATATATGCTTCTTCCATTCAACCGTAAGCTTCCTTGACGGCCCAGACCCTGTCTACACTCATCTTGGAGTTGCGTGGTGTCTGGTATAATACTGTCACCTAATTTGTTATGTAACATAGATACGAACATAAAATCACATCATCCCGCTTGCTCCTTAGCAGGGGAGACTTAAATCTAGACAGGAAAGCATCGAAAGGAAATGACAGTCAAACTAAATTCTCTTTTCCAGCTATCCTTCAAAAACAAAGGGCAGGTGCGCCTGGGTGGCTCAGCTGGAAGCATCCGCCTTCAGCTCAGGTCATGATCTCAGGATCCTGGGATCGATCCCCGAGTTGGGCTCCCTGCTCAGCAGAGAGCCTGCTTCTCCCTCTCCCTCTGCCTCCCCGCCCCCCGCTCATGCTCTCTTTCTCTCTGAGTTCTGTCAAATAAATAAATAAAATCTCTTAAAAAAGGGCAAATAGCGCAAGTTATTTATTTAGTTGGCATTTTCCAGACACAGGAAAAACAGCAGTTATTGCTGGAAACCTACACTAAGTATTCTTGAGGCCAAAGAAAAATGACCTCACACAGAAGTTGAAGTGGCAGAAAGGAATGAAGAATGACAGAAAAGATCAATACGCAGGTAAATCCATGTAAATCCTGACTGTGTAAAACCATAACAATTATGCCTTTTGGGGGCTAAGAAATGTGCAGTGTTAAAATTCATGACAATAAAAAAACAAAATGCGAGAGAAGGATGAATAGAATTAAAGTCTCCTAAGGCTGTTGTGCTGTTTGGAAACAGTAAGAAGTACACGCTCGGGAAACGTCTCCCATGATTTAAGTGTGCAAGTTGTAATCTCTATGGGGACCATGAAAAGTAAAGTAAAACATTTGTAACCAGGCAAAAGAGGAGGAAAAGTGGAATAATAAAAAATACTTGATTAATTCAAAAGAAAGCAAGAAAGAAGAGAAAAAAAGAGAGAGAGACAGGACAAATACAAAATGAATAATCAGATGCTAGATTTAAACCCAAATATATGAGTAATTACATGAGAAATGTAACCACACTGAAATTCTCTAATTCACTGACAAACAGTGTCGGACTAGATTTTTTCGAAACCTTAAGTATATGCTACTTACAAAAGACTTCCTTTAAATAAAGCCTCAGGGGGGAAAAATATCAAAGTAAAAGAATGGAAAAAAAAAAAAGAGATAGCATACCATTTGGAATGCTGTATTAGGGTTTTTAAATAGCTTTGGCAAAGTCCCAGTAACTTCCAACCATTGTCCCCCCGCTTTGCCACTTAAACCAAATGCTGGTGCCCTGGACGGGAAGAACGCATAGGATTCTGGAAGGCTTCAGACGCTGAACTGAAAACCACAACTTGTACCTCTGATAAAGAAAGAGTCAGGGAAGTGCATGGATAAATAAACTGGTACAATCAGACAATGGAATATTATTCAGAGCTAAGAACTGAGCCGTCAGGTCATGTAAAGACATGATGGAGCCTTAACAGCATGTGAGTTCAGTGAAAGAAGCCAATCCGAAAAGGGCTACAGACTGCATGATTCCCACTATATGACATTCTGGAAAAGGCAAAACCATGGAGACAGTAAAAAGATTAGTGGTTGTCAGGGGTGGGGTAGGAGGGAGAGAGAAACAGGCACAGCACAGAGGACTTTCAGGGCAGTCTCAATATTCCGTATGCTAGCATCATGATGGATATATGCCATTATACATTTGCCCACGCCTACAGAATACACAACCTCGTGAGCTCTAACGTATGGACTTAGGGTGATTATTATATGTCAGTGTAGGTTTCCCCTTGGTAAAAAAAATGTACCATTCTGATAAGCGTGTTGACAGTGGGAGAGCCTATGCATAAGTTGGGGCAGAAGGTATATGGGAAATCTCTGTACTTCCCTCTCAATTTTGTTTTAAACCTAAAACTGCTCCTAAAACCTTCAGTTTCCTTAAAAAAGGACTCAACGGTGCACCAAAAAGTGAATATTACTATATAATATTTTTAGTACATAAAGAAGTGTATTTCTTTAAAAAAAAAAAAAAGAAAAGAAAAAGGCAGACTCTAGATGTGTTTAATTAAAAAATGGCTAATAGACCACCATGGTTAATAACGGAGCAGCTGTTCCTGACAGAGGTGACTAAAAGGCACACCAGGCTAATCCTTTGAGTGGAACAGAGTGTGGGTGCTCTCAGGTTCGTGAATAGGAAAAAAAACATTAGCCATTTTCAAACATACACACACACAGTCATTTTTACACATTAAGGTTCCATTAACTCCTAGGGCCAAGTCTCAAGTCGCCAGCACTACCACAGTACAGAAAGACTACAAATCCATCATGAAGTGGGAAGAGTAAGTCTCAATTATGCCCCCCGCACTCTGTGTCTTGTTTGACTCAACTAATCTCAGAGACAACCTGCAGACAATTCCATACTGTGTGATTAGTAAGAGCTGGCAGGCAGAAATCCAGGCTCATTGGCTATTAAAATCAGAGTCGAGAGCTGGGTCCACAATGTCGCTAGACAATGATGGGCATTATTAAAACCTGGAGCGAGAAGCTTAATATCGGCTTCTTAGCCTCCGTCGTCACGCAGAGGCTACGCGAGAACCTCCGAGAAAGCTACGGGATGCACTGATGCCACGCTCCCTCATAAAATAAGTACTTCATTTATTCCTGGAATAAATTCATCATGCTCATCTTTCCACTTTATCAAACATTCCATTTAACCAAATCCTAACATTGCATCAACCACATTTTACCTCTCTTGTAAGTATCATCAAAAGTAGATATTAGAATCTTGTTGGCTATAGATGAGATAAGAGGAAAGAATTAAAGGGTCCAAGAGTTTGGCACTGGGGACTAGGCACTTTGTTGTTTTCTTATTCACTGACTCCGTGATTTTTGTTATGAGTCACTCTCCTTGATACGCAGTCTCCTCCACAGAGACTTTGGGCCCACCTTTCCCAGCACCTATGACAGCGCCTGGAATAAAGCAGGTGCTCAATAGATATGTATGGACCTCAACAGAATCATCAGAGAAACAAACAAAAGTCATTTGTTACAGTCAATACCCTACCACCATCCGCACTCCCCCCCAAAAGAGAAGTACCGCAAAGACCAGGACCAAATTCTAAATGCTGAGTGTACAACTGAAAACGAGACAGACTTGCAGAAGCCAAAAGCAAAGTAAATTTAGGAATTTTTTTGACAAATCTGATCCAACATCCCAAACCTCAGTCAACCCTGACAAGGAAGGATGGACTGTCACACAAACCACGATCTGCTCCCGAAACCGAAATGCGGGGGGCCTCCCTCTCTCCATGTAGCACAAGCAGAGCCCCACCTATCCTTTCCCTGGTGCCCCTTCAGCTTAGTCATCTGAAGAAATACTTTAAATCACAAAAGTAACATGTTTTCATTACAGAAAATAAAAAAAAAAGAAAAATTACTTCTAATCGTGCCACCTGGATTTAGTAATAACAGCATTAACATTTATGCTTTTCCAATTCCCCATGTTTACGTTTTCCCACGGTTTTACTTCTAATGAGAAGCCTCCTTTTCCCTTAAAAATTCATCATGCTCATCTTTCCACTTTATCAAACATTCCATTTAACCAAATCCTAACATCAGCCACATTTTATCTCTCTTGTAAGTATCATCAAAAAGCCCTAACGGCTTATTCTCCAGTATCTGGATCCTTCTTCAGGTCTGCTTATCCTATCAGCTTGTTCCTTAAAGTCGACATTCCAAGGAAGCCCGTTCATGTTTGAGCCACACTTCTGGTATCTTTCTCAGGAAGTCACAAGACACTAGCGTGTGCCTTTGAATGTTTACCACTCCATCTATTCATAAATATTTTTTTTGGAAATTCCACATGTCGAAGAAGTTGAAAATACACCAGGAGTTTAAAGACCACTTTTGGCATCGATTAGCACCTATAAATTTTAACCAGACACTTAAAAAAAAGATCCACCTGATGGACGTTTACTTCCGTAGAGAAGAAAGACTACACTGTTAGTATAAAAAAAATAAAGGCACTTGGACCTCTTCCATGTATAAAATCGAGTCCCTTGATGTACAAAATTTGGTACAGAATGGTCATGAATTAGAGTTGATGGGGAAAAGTCTCTCTCCAGCTCTTTAGGTAATGCGTTTAGAGCACTGGAGAATAACAGCGACAGAATGGTCTTTTAAATTAAGTGGGTTTTATCAGGTCTCGGTGGCAACATTTCCTTTACTTTGGAAATATATTCGGAAACTTTACTCGAAGTCTGTGAGACATATAAGTCAATATCCAAACGTGTACTTAATTCATGGCCTTTCAGGGACACGTACTATGATTAAGGAAAGAAACGAAGTAAAATCAGTTATGTTATGACCATAACTACCATTTGTAAAACACCTTCAATGCATCAGGCATCCCATGTACTTCATTTCTAATCTTAATTAGCCCATTAAGGCTGGCTTACACATGAGAAAACAGAAGCAGAGAAAGCTGAAGGAACTTGCCCATGGTCAACCACCTAATAAGTGTCAGAGCCAGGATTCAAATCCAGTGCTGCCTGGCTCCCAGGGCAAAGCCCAGTAACCAGCGACTATCAGTAAATCACACTCCTGGGTCCCCTCAGTTCCCATCTGATATACAGATTGAACAAGCCCAGGAGAAAGAATCGCTCAGTCCTGTTACCCACTGCTGTCAGCACCAACTGCATCCCCAGAAGGTAAGACCGAGCCTCCCTAAACTACATCACAAAAAATATCCTGGGGATTAGTGGGTGGGAGGGGAGAGAAGAGGAAAAAAAAAAAAAGTCTTCCTTCTTGGATTTGTTCCAAGTGTGTTATGCAAAACGAGACTGTAAATGGGATAACAAGCAGCAGATCTGGCTGTACAGTCTGATGCTAGAACATCCCCCAAACACGATTCTCAGCTTTGCACATTAGCATCATTAGGGAACTTCTTAAAAACTGATTTGTGGTCCTCCCCTTAGAGATTCTGATCTAACTGGTCTACAGTGGGGTCCAAATATCAGAATTCTTTTAAAGTTTCTAGATAGGGGCACCTGGGTGACTCAGTCAGTTAAGTGTCTGCCTTCTGCTGGGGTCATGATCCCAGGGAACTGGGGTGGAGCCCCACACTGGGAGAGTCTGCTTCTCCCTCTCTCCCTCCCCCACCCCACCCCCCGCTTGTGAGCACGCTCACTCTCTCTCTCTCTCAAATAAGTAAGATCTTTTTTAAAAAAAAATAAATAAGTAAGATCTTTTTTAAAAAACACAGGTTAAAAAAAAATAAGGGGCGCCTGGGTGGCACAGTGGTTAAGCATCTGCCTTCGGCTCAGGGTGTGATCCCGGCGTTCTGGGATCGAGCCCCACATCAGGCTCCTCCGCCATGAGCCTGCTTCTTCCTCTCCCACTCCCCCTGCTTGTGTTCCCTCTCTCGCTGGCTGTCTCTATCTCTGTCAAATAAATAAATAAAATCTTTAAAAATAAATAAATAAATAAAATAAAGTTTCTAGACGATTGTCATGGACAGCCACAGAGACCCACTGCCCTAGAAGTGCGTGTGTGAACCAAAACACCTAATATCAGTATTTTTCCTTATTATACATCCCTGGTAAAATCTGAGCACAGGACCGAAAGGTTTGTTGGAAAGACCAGCAACCCAGGTACATTACCTGGGCCGTATCTTCCATCAGTCCCCGAATCTTCTCCACGACATCGTTGCGCCGGTGCTGGCGCAGGGCGCTGATTAACTGGGCGAGGCTGGCCTCGGGCCCCCGGATGGTCCAGTGCTGCAGAGCGGCGTAGGCTCGCTCATGGTCCGCCGTGTACCCGTTGGAGAAAGCAGCCACTTCTCTCTCACTGGCATTGCACAGAAACTGATAGATGTCCTTCCACTGGCTTCCCACTTGGGCTGCAACGAGTTTCAGGATGTCAATCCCTAAACCAGAGAAAAAATAAAATTAAAGACAAATACAGGCATGGGAGGGAAGGTCTTTATATATGGCTACTCTCTTCTCATGAACTAAAAAAAAAAGCAGCACACACTCCCATTGTTACACGTCAAAGGAATGGACTGCCTTCTCTGAGCACTCAGCATCCGCAGCCCCTCCTGGGGACTAATTAGGTTCCCTCCTGCAAATTTCACTTCCTGAATGTAGAACCACAAGAAGGAGCGAATCCTAGAAGGACAATAAATAGCCCCCGAAACAGCTGTTTTGAAAGCCAAACCCAAACAAAATCATCAGTGATTCCTTTGCTACTCCTAAAAACGAGTATAACCCCATAGGGGCCCCCAGACCAAAAAAGTGGTGATTTCATGAAATTAAGAAAAACGTAAGCCAAGGATTAAAACTGCTGTGGAGCTGATCCAGCACTGCCTGGGTGAAGGGTCTGCAGATTCTGGCAATAGTGTCCTTTAGGTCAACCAACAGTGTGCCCAGCCATTCCAGCCCCAGGGAGGCACTCCTGATGGACTTCTGGCTTCTGGCACTCTCATCCTATGCTCAACAAGCAATTTTCTGATATATTATTCAGTCCTGTAAGTTGACCTGTACAGTTATAATGGAGACAACAACCGAAATGACAGTATAATAACCATCACTATAGTCTCCCTGGTTTTATGTTAAGGCATTGGCTCTTGGAACATCTTTATAAACCATTAACATTCCAAGTGCACAGATAAGACAGGAACACCTAGAAAACTTGTGATTTGCCCAATATCACAAAGGTAGCTAGCTGGGTGGGAACTGAACCCAACTCACTGGACAGTGCATTCTACTGTCATTCTGGCTTCTCAGTCACTTGTAAACTGGATTGGTGTGGGTCTGCAGTATGCCGATCCGATGAGTGCAGGGTGAAATGCCAAGTCAAATCTCGAAGCTGCAAGCTCAAAATGAGCTCTTGGCACTGACCCTCTGTGAGGGGCAGCTTTCCCTGAGCAGCACGCTCTGGTGTCTTCCTCTTCAAAGCACCTTCTCTCTGCATTTGCACACTGGTTTTGCCCAAACTGATACATGGGGTCATAGAGAACCTCAGAGTATGGGATCTGACAGCTTACCACACAGGGGGTGAGTCTTCTCAGCCAATACCATGATACCCACATGCCCAGATATCAGAGTTATAATAGTTAACAACGTCTTTAAAACACTAACAACGAAAACAAACAAAAAAAAGGAGTCAAGTTTCCAAGTGAAGTAGGAAAAAAAAAGAAATAAAAAAGAGAATAAAAGAGGAAAAAAAAAGAGAATAAAGAGAAGCTTCTTATTACAGAGAATTGAATTTTTCAATTAACTAGAGGTTAACCAGGGGAAAACAATCTTTTTTTGCTCCCATCAGTTGTTGGGGAAAATATCTATCAAGTTAGCTCTCGATTTTTGCCTAAGAAAAGAGCAATACTAATTCCAGAAGTTCCTTTGAAAATGGAGGATTTGGTGTTTCCCTCCACCTAAATCCTTACTCTGCCCGGCCAACCGGGAGAGGCAGAGGGTCTGCAAGAGCGCGTGCGCATCCTGAATCAACCACCCACAAATGGCATTTGAAAAATAAGTTCTTAGGAGAAGGTTGCTTTCCTGTCACTCTAAGAGTAGAATGCCACAGAATGAGGCATTACTGCACTTTTCACATGATTTTCCCTGGCAGTGTGAAACACACTTGAACCAGTTGCTTTTCAATTTTCAGGGCAATGTGTAGCCAGATACAGAGCTTGTGATTTCAAGTAACAGACGCCTTAAAAAAAAAAAAAAAAAAAAAATCCATGTCCTATTTAAAACCCTGCAGGTAACGTTAAGGAGCAAATCAGCTCTTTGTGATTGACGTGGTAGGTTCTTCCAAATACCAAAAGGCATGTTAGTCCCTGAATCTTAATTTAGGTTAATTTGACGAAGGCTCACAGTGTCTTACATGAAAACATGACTGCATTTTCTTGTACATGGGACCTTTGCTTAAATCTTCATAATGCCGATGACAGTGTGGCTTTGGGCAAACCACTAACTGTCATGTCCATTTCCTCATTTGTACAATGGACATACTCACTATGGTCCCTGGGGATGAGCTGATTAACATTTTCTATAGAGTTGATTTATTTTTGGAAGTACCCCATCATTATGAATGTTCCATATACTGAACACTAAAACTTAAGACTAAATGCATTTCTGATGCAAATACATAGCTTTATAGAGTAATTACAGAGTTTAAAAGGCTCAAACATAACAACAGTTCCCTCTTCCAAAACCCAGTATTTATACTTTCTTTTCAGCCACAAAATAAAGAAAAAAGAGGAAAAAAGAAAAACACAAAGAATGGATACAATGAGATTTTTCCTTCAACCAACATTGACTGGAAGCTAAATTTAAGGCCCACAAATCAGGTCTCATCTTATTTTTTTTACTCTGAAAACATGGAGTCAATGCGCGGGAGCTGCCCCCGGGGTCAGCAATGTTCTTCTCCTCCCCCTCTCCCATGGCACAGTTGATAAATCTAAAGATGCCAGAGAGAACCAGGCTTCCAACATGGCTCGGGGTCACAACACTGTAGCAGGGGAGGGGCCCCTAAGCGTGCTGCACCTTGTCCCCACCCCACCAAAAGGGAAAGAAAAGCTTGCAGGGTATTTCAAGAATATTTGTTGAGCAGTCACTGCGGGTTACTGGGTTTGCTGGACTGATAACCCTTACAAAATCTTAATGCAGAAAGAATTTATCCCCGAGAAAATCAAGTAATGCCAATGAAACATAAAATGTGATGGGCTCTGAAAGCGTTCTTTGTTCAGAAAAAAGGTTTAGGCAAAACTAAAGAATACAACTACAGAGAAACGCGGCTCAGTTAATTAAACCAAATTAAGATAGTCACCTGGGGGCTGGGGGCAGGAGCTGGAGGTTACTGGGTAAAGAAACAGAAGAGACTTCAAAGGGAGTCACAAGGTTCTATTTGCTAAACTGGGTGCTGGGGAAATGGGTCTTCCTCTTAGCTTATTACTTTATTATTGGTTCGCGGTCAGCTAGCTAGTTAATGGTGCCCCTGCTGCGGTTCATAGGGATGTGGTGCAGTACAGCAGCTTTATTATACGCTGGAATTATGAATGCACTCGGGCTTGGGTATGGTGTGTATGCTTCTTCCTGGCCTGTCATTACTGACCAAGCAGATGCTGGGGAAGTTTTCTCTGGGGCTGAAAAGTTTATTTCTTTTCTTTAAAATTATGGTATGTAGGGGCGCCTGGGTAGCGCAGTCGTTAAGCGTCTGCCTTCGGCTCAGGGCGTGATCCCGGCGTTACGGGATCGAGCCCCGCATCGGGTTCCCTGCTCCGCTGGGAGCTTGCTTCTTCCTGCTCTGTCTGTAGCTCTGCTCTCTCAAACAAATAGATAAAAAATCTTTTTAAAAAATGAAGTATTTTGGGGTGCCTGGGTGGCACAGCAGTTAAGCATCTGCCTTCGGCTCAGGGCGTGATCCTGGCGTTATGGGATCGAGCCCCACATCAGGCTCCTCCGCTAGGAGCCTGCTTCTTCCTCTCCCACTCCCCTGCTGTGTTCCCTCTCTTGCTGGCTGTCTCTCTGTCACATAAATAAATAAAATCTTAAAAAAAAAAAAATTATGGTATGTACCCTAAGGGGGGAAAAAAGAGAGAGGTCAACAAACTTTTTCCGTAAAGGGCAACAATAAACATATTAGGTTTTGAGTAGGGAGGTCTCTTGCAATTCCTGGGCTCCAGCAACATGAAATGGCCCATAGCTGTAATTCACCAACCCCTGAAACTGGTGCAATTTTAAAGGACCGTAGCTAAATTATCCAACGGAACAAAGATTTAGAAAAGCATTTTGTGAAAAGAAACACCCCTCCACACACACACAAGACAATGCAAGTTCCCACCCCCAATTATGAATGTGACACGAGGCGGAGCGAAATGGAGACCAACTCTCTGGCTGACAGAGTGCCCCAGTCCCCTGTCCCATCCGAGTTCCAAGTTTTCATTGAGACTGGAGACAGATGTGTTGAATCGATCTGACTCATGTAGCTGAAAGTGATGCCAAGTCTCTTTTTCCTTAGGTTGAAAAACAACATATCCCTCAACCCACCCAAGTGCTGACAGGAGTGTGGAGCTTAACTTTGCTTTTCCTGTGATGTCAGGTCCTAGAGCTCCGAGAATGAAGCTTTTACAAGAAATCATCACAGGAGTCAAGCAAGCCCTTATCCACCAGACGCTGTTCTCGCCAGGAGCTGGTTGCGAGAGAAGGTCCCCCTGGCCCCAGGACAGAGCTTTTGAATTGCAAGGTGCAGGTAGTGGAAAGATCATGAACTTGGCCATCATGAGATATGGTTTCAAATGCCATGGCTTGTTAGTTGTGTGATCTTAGAAAATGACCACCTCTACAATTTCAGTGTCCACATCAATAAAATGACCCCACCACCTCTCATCCCATAGGGTAGGGAAGGTGATTTATGGGATCAGGTAGTAAAACCGGCAAGCCAAGAGCCTGAGCGCACATGGGTTTCGCTTCCTCCGTCCCCTCCACCTCTGCACGGGTAAGTCATCACGGCAATGGACCGAAAAGGTGGCAGGAGTTTTGCAGAGACATACGTTTTGGCACCAAGACTGTAGGTACTGAACGATGAAGGCAAGCGCCACAATCCTGGCTTCCTGTGCTGTTTGGAACCTCACCAGTACACGTCAGAAGGGGCACCACTACACAGAAGGGCCCCATCCACAGAAAGGCAAATGCCAAAGAAAAACACAGGCAGGACGTCCCATCAGTACCCGCTGCTGCCACTGCCCAGATCCGCCAGCAGGGAACTCAAGAACAGAGGCATGAGGTCATCAACCAGGCTATAGTGGAAGAAATGGCATTTTCTAGTGCATTCTAAAACCCTGAATTAGATATCATCTGGGTGACAACATTAATTTGAGGCCCATTTTTTTTAAGCTCCATGTCAGCACCAGTATGCAAAAAAAAAAAAAAAAAAAAAAAGAGTTTTACCTCTTTTCATAAAAACCTGAATTGACCTTTATAATCAGAGAAGGTATTAAGGCTCTTTCTTTTTAGAGATAAATATCTGAAATGAGGGTCATCCTTTTTTTTTTTTTTTTTAAGATTTTATTTATTTATTTGACAGAGAGACAGCCAGTTAGAGAGGGAGCACAGCAGGGGGAGTGGGAGAGGAAGAAGCAGGCTCCCGGAGGAGGAGCCTGATGTGGGGCTCGATCCCAGAACGCCGGGATCACGCCCTGAGCTGAAGGCAGACACTTAACGACTGCACCACCCAGGCACCCCTGAAATGAGGGCCATCCTTAAGAACCCATATTAAAGCCTCACTGGACGAGGGATGAAGGACAGTGATGACGGAGCCAGAGGAAACAAAGGCTGTCTATAACACACAACACAGCACCCCGGTTCACACTCTGCACCGGGCTTTGCACAGAATGGGTGCATGGGAGAGATGAGTAGGTGATAAACTTTGTGATTCTCATCATTTAAAATATTCGAGCATTCCCACGGAATCTCCATACTTGTGAAATGTAAAGTCAGTTCTCATTACTCTCTTTCTAGAGAAAGAGAAGTAGAGAGACAAATAATGAGAACATTCCCATCGAGGCAATTAATACACGACCTCCTCCCAGGACAGATGACTCCATAGTTAGCCCCGGCGGGTTTCTCTACACACAGCGGTCTCCTGTGAGGTACGCAAGAAACAGGAGACAGTGAGCTCAAGATTCTCTGCCTTCTACCATCATCCTAATTCCTGACCCCCCAGACACTGCTCTTTATTAGCATATGCTGTGACCTCAGGCTTACCAACTGCAGGTACAGGGGCAAAGATGAATACAGCACGTTCAATGTAAGCTCAGAGCAATGTATGTCAAGTTCGAAATCTGAATACAAGCATGGCTTTAGCCTTCCTAGGATTGTTCTTCCCTATACAATGGCCATGTCCTCGTTGATGCCTTTTCTGACCACCTTCTGCCCAAGTGCCATGTCAACTTTGACTACCATTATCTCCAGCACCTCCTAGAGCCTAGGAATACAATGAACATCTTGAATGAATGAATGAATGAATGAATGAATGAATGAACAAATGAATGAATGAATGAATGAGAGCCTTTTTTGTCAGCTTTCCCCTCTTGCCTTGACCCCTCTCCCCCACCTTTTATCATCTCATTAATCTCTGTAACTGCAGCCATTGAGAACCTGGGGGGCCACATGCCAACATACCCTTGTCGTGAAGCCATGCCAGATCTCATGGGGTCATCGACGGGCAGAAGCTGGGCTTTCTGGCACAGGAGCCCAGTTCTCATGGAAGCGCCTCTCCCTCTGGTGGTGCCCTCCTACCCATGAGGGTGGTCCACCACATCCACGTCCGGCACCAGAGGAAAAGTCTCCTGGGTTCTGCCCCTGCAGGGAGACGCTGTCTAGACCAAGGTCTGTCTGGCCCGATTACACAGTAAGTGTTTCTAAAAGCAACAAGCCCAAAACAAGCGCATGTGTTTTGTAGTAACCGGTATATCACAGGATGATTTAAAAATGAGCTATGAACAGGGATCACTCCCAATGCCTCACATGGGAACCTGCTTTATCAGCGCCTGGGAGCTCAGAATGCCCCAAGTTAAAAATATTCCTTCCCTAGTTGAAGCACAAATGTTAAAGGAACTGCTTAGACTTCATTTTAACCGAAAAAGTGACTTCTGAAGCAGAATGAATCACTAGCTTATTGAAGGTTCAATGGGCAATCATCGTAAGCTCAGATGAATCCCATAAGCTACGAAAAACCCACTGTGCAAAGGTCTCATAAAGCTAATGCTGGACTGTTTACCAATGACAAGTTCTATCAAAACAGCAGACAATTTTCCAGATGGGAAAAACAGATACCGCTGGTGCTATGAGGAAAACCAATAACCCTTTATTTCATTCCATGGAGGAAAACAAAAAGCACGAAGCCAAAAATGCCTCCTTCCTCCTGGTCTTAGTCTGTGTCTGAAGCTGTTCATTTATTTATCCAACAAAAATGCATGGAACAGTGACTCCACCCCTGACACTATTCAGGGCACTGGGGCCATGGGGGGACAGAGAGCAAAACCAAAGCCTTTTCTCATGAAGCCTGCATTCTACTGGGAGACACGCGAAGTCATAAAATCTTTAGTGACAGATAGTGAAGCACGCTAAAGAGAAAAACAGAGCAGGGATGGGGGATGGGAGGGCAGAAATGCCATGTTAGAACTGGGGCCTTCTCCCTCATATCTAAAAGAAGGCCTCGCTGAGGTAACATTTGAATCAAGACCTAAAGGACGGAAGACAGCAAGTCATGCAGGTATGTGAGGGAATGGACCCCCAGGCAGAGGGAACAGCAGGTCTGGAGGAAGGGAGGGCGGTGGCATGCACCAGGAGGAGCAAGGAGGCTGGTGTGGCAGAAGCCAGTGGGTAAGGGGGAGGGTGACGGGGGTCACAGGCTGAGAGACAAACGGGGAGTATGGACTGCGCTAGGTCTTGAAGCTTCTACTCTGCTTGCAACAAAAAGTCACTGGAGACTTTCAAACAGAGTCTCAATGTCTCAGTCTTGAATGGCACCATCTGACTTCCATTTGGGCAGGATCCTTCTGGCTGCTGTGTCAGGGATGCACGGAATACCAGTCAGAGGCCACAGCCGTCATCCAAGGAAGGGGACTGACTTCCTTTGGGCCAGAGGGGCCCTAGTGGAAATGATAGGAAATGGTCAACTTCTGTATATATTTTGAAGAAGAGCTGATGGGGTTTGCCACCACGATTGCTAACTATGGGGTGCGAGAGAAGGGAAGGAGGAACTCTCTAACATTCTGGCCCGAGCAACTGGAAGGCTGGAGGGGTGTCTTTCTGCAATGGGTGACTGACGTGGCGTTGTGGTTTGGGATTTGGCTTAAACATCTTAGGTGTCGAGCATCTAGACCTCTGGGTCGGTCACGCAAGGGAGAGGATGTTCACATGTTGCATCTGGGTACAAGAACCAGGCTGGATCTACGCACTTAGGAATCACCAGCAGACAAGACGGTCTTTAAAGGTCTGGGTCCCCACGGGAGGGAGAGGGTGCAGGCAGAGAAGAGGTGCAAGTCCTCTGCCCTGGGGCTGTCCACTGAACACAGGTCAAGTGAAAGAGGAGGAACCAGCCCAGGAGATGGAGAAGGAATAGCAGAGAGGTGGAAGAAGGACCAGCAGAGAACCATGTCCCAGAGGCCAAGGTAAGGAAGTGTTTCGCGGAGAAGGGAGTCAAGTGTGTTCAATGCTGCCAACAGGCCAGGCAGAGGAACCTAAACTGACAGCGCGGTTAGAATCACGTTGTCAGACTCTACGGAAAAGACGCAAGACTGTGGCTAAGATACAGCCATAGTTCACGGATTCTAAGACATCTGAATGTGTATTTGAATCGAGGCCTTTTCAGAGCTTGGTTCCGGTGGGTTTTCTTCCTTAGTGGAACAGAAAAAAAAATATGTCACCATCAGTGGTGTCTCGGATTTGATAAAATATAGTAAGTCATTATTTTTTTAACATATAAACTTGAACCCACCTATTTTTTAAAAGCCGACATACCATCGACACACTGAACGTGTCAAATTCTGTGCATACCCTACAATGTTAACAACCGGTGACTCTGAAGAATGACCCACAGAAATCCAGAAACTCCTCCTCGGCAGAATCTGCTTACATAACACCTGACCAGGTTGATTCAAGGGCACTCATTTTTAAGGATTTTTTTATTTCTATTTGTATTTTAGCCCTACGTGAGGAAAACGCTAATTTGTCTTTCAACATCCCAAATAGCTTAAATTCAAGTTAGATACACTTGATAAATTTTAGTTAGATAAATTACAAAATAAAATACGCATTTAAAAATAAATACCTTCCGGGGCGCCTGGGTGGCACAGCGGTTAAGCGTCTGCCTTCGGCTCAGGGCGTGATCCCGGCGTTATGGGATCGAGCCCCACATCAGGCTCCTCCGCTAGGAGCCTGCTTCTTCCTCTCCTACTCCCCCTGCTTGTGTTCCCTCTCTCACTGACTGTCTCTATCTCTGTCAAATAAATAAATAAAATCTTTAAAAAAAAATAAAATAAAAAATAAAAATAAAAATAAATACCTTCCCCCTAAAGCCTAGAGGAAGATGTCATCGGTGGGTGAGCCCGGGCCGGGGGGGGGGGGGGGGGGACAGCAGCCTGTGACACCCAAGGGCAAAAGCCCCTCTCTGGCCGCTTTGTGCACGAGATAATGCTTTTTAGGCTGCAGTGATGAAAAGAGGCTTTTCTCTTGCAACAGTTCTGTCTGCTGTATAATCCTCAGACATCCTCAGAGCTTAAACAGAAAGGTGCTGCCTGTTGGAAGTGGCATCCCTGGACGCAGAGGCGGAGAAGGCAGGGGGGTGAGGGGTGAGGGGGGGAAAAAAGCCTCTTCCAGCCGCTGGAAAATCACTGCCATAGGGCAGCCCTGGGAACCGGACAAAGGACACAGCAGCCTCCTCAGTGAGCCAGCCCACTCCCTTCAGCCCAGCTTCCCGGTGTTTACACTTCAAGTCTACTTCCCAGAGGAAATTTGGGCTGACAAGGAGGTGACCGTCTGGAATTTTTAGTCGAGGAGGCTTCGGGCAAAGAAGGAAGGTTTCTTCGGTTGCAGCTGTCTGCTGTCTGGGGCTGAGAAAACCACCAAGTTCAACAGATGTGACTTCCGATTAGCAGGACTCCAGCACCTCTGACTTACAGGTCACAGCCTTTCTTTTTACAAGAACCCTCGGAGCCTTGAGCCCATTGGGTATCTGGCTTTCGAATGTTCCCCTTCCAAGCAATCGAAGAAAAAAGCGAAAAGGAGGAAATCAGTGTGATTTCTACAAAGGACAACTCCTTGCTGAGGACAATATTATAGCTGTTCTACTTCAGGACAAGCTGGGCTTTGCTAAGGGAAATATTTTCTTAATGGAGCATGATTCAAAACAAAAATCAACCATAGAAACCTAGACATTTCTAGCCTCGGGTGATGCATGGGAAATCCAGACTGTAAGAATCAAGGGGCAGTATCTAGAGTCAGACTGGTGACCAAGTTTAAAACCTGGCTTTGCCACTTCCTAGCTGTGTGACCTGGAGTGAGTGACTCCCTCTGCCTCAGTTTCCCCATCCGTAAAATGGTGATGATAGTGGCCTACCTCCCAGGATTATAGAAATTAGGTTAATATTTAGAAAATACTTAGAGCAAGATATGGCGCTCAGTCAGCATAAGCCTTTGTTGAAGAAAAGTAAATAAAATGGCAGCAGAGACCTTTCTTATAAGGTTAGAAAAATATACTTCATAATCACTGTGTAACAGGTCATCTTTGCATCCCAGAGTCACTTTGTGATCTTGCCTACGTCTGTACTAAGAAACACTCCACAATGTCACTTTGGGGGTGAGGGGAGGAGTGGAGAAGTACTTATTATCAAATTCCTAACACACCTCATTTTTTCTCCTCTGAACGCTGCACGGAATAGTTTTCATCATTCAGTTGAAATGTTTTACGTCATTCCTAAGACCTGATGGAAGAGAATACTGATACTGTTCAAATACATGTGGGGCACAGCTTCCGCTTACTCAGTGTCTGTCCCCTAACCAGTCACTGCAACCTCGGGCAAAGATTCATGCCAGAAACACCATCCCAACTGGACTGCATCCCTGGAAAGAGGAGGAAGTCTGCAGAGCTGGGAATCCAAGAGAAGGCTTTCCTTCACAACCCCCACAAAGACCTATTCTCCCACACCTGACCCATCCTAAAGGAGAAACCACAATTTGCAAAGAAAGGAAACACATTTCCTAAGCCTATCGTTGGGATACATAAGGACCTAGAAACAAGAACGCTGTTCTTGAGTAAAACCTAAAGACAACACAGATGAGAAGGGATAGGTTTTGCGTGTCTGCCAGGTAACGTGGGACGACGTCGTGTACCGCTTTGCTTGAGCAGTGGCTTGTGGACAGGGGACAGGACGAAAGAAACAAAAATATATTACCAGAAACCGTCCATGCCTAAAATGCAGCTCAGTTCAAGGACTGTGTCTGAACTTTTTAAATAAGAACACAAGCAAATTATGTCCCGGTTCTGAAGCAGCACTGTTTCCCCAAAGAATAGTCTTTACACCCAGAGTAGGATATCAATCTTATACAAGTAAAGTTATGCAATCAAGTTATGCAAATAAGAGGTTTAACCACCAAGCCAGCTGGTCCGCACTTGAACTTCATCTGAGGGTTTCAAGCCTGAGATACAGAAGCAGTTTGGTTGCGGACTGTGTTTAACTTCACCGTTCAGTTTCTGCAGCACTGAAGGATAGGATTTTAGAATGGAAGATGTTAGAGATGCTTGAATCCAAGACCTTCGTCATACCAGTGAGCACCACCAGGCCCCACGAGCTCCCTCCCTTCTGCATGGCTTCCCTCACAGCCAACGCTCCCCCACTGCACCTGCCCCCTGACTGCTCCCCCTTCCCTTGGCCCCAGGCCCCCCTATCGCCTCCGCAGTGCTCCTCCCGTGCTCCTCCCACCATGGAAGCAGGCTGGGTGAGCAGAAATTCTTCATCTCACCCTCGAGAATACTGAGAACCAGAGGCCATGTGGCACACTGTCAGTTCCTTTCAAGCTGTTTTTGTACTGCTCAATCGGGCCTTGAGGCATGTTATGGCCAACGTTCTTAACATAGATGTTTTCTCTGCTGCCATTTCTCCTGGCCCCTAGGACTCATTAAGTCTCACCCTTAATGGAGTTCTACTTGTGTTGAACAACAGATACAACTGTCCCTCCACCCTGACCTCAGCTCTCCAAGAATGCTTAGTACAGCTCAGCTTCCTGACCTTCCCGTGAGGAAAGAGAGAAAGAAAAAGAAGCCGCGGGGCGCCTGGGTGGCACAGCGGTTAAGCGTCTGCCTTCGGCTCAGGGCGTGATCCCGGCGTTGTGGGATCGAGCCCCACATCAGGCTCCTCCGCTAGGAGCCTGCTTCTTCCTCTCCCACTCCCCGTGCTTGTGTTCCCTCTCTCGCTGGCTGTCTCTCTCTCTGCCAAATGAATAAATAAAATCTTTAAAAAAGAAAGAAAAAGAAGCCGCGCTGGCACCTTGATCAATATTACCTATGATCTCATTCGATCCTCAGAAACAAACCCAAGAGATGAGAGTCATGTCCACATTCCAGACAGAAAAACTAAGGACAGTTTCAGTAGCTCGGCACCGTTGCCTAGTGAGAGCTGAAAGTCAAAACCCAGGTCAGTCCGACCCGCCCGCCCTCACCACTCACTGCACCACGCTGCCTCCTGGGACTAAAGCAGTGTTACCAACTTACTCCCCTTCGTGGCATCATAGAAAAGGAGACAAATGGAAATAAAGGGGAAATCTGTTACAACGACATATTTACAGTGGTCTAGGTTTCAACTGTCTGCCCACACCCCACCCCTCCTCCTCCCAACAATGGAGACACACGAGTGAGCAGCAGTGTTGCACACCACTTACCAGCTGAGTGCCAGTCCTGGCTCACCATGGGCTTGAGGTGTGACCTTTGTCAGGTCACGTAACCCTTCTGTGCCTCTACGTTCTTAATATGTAAAATGGGCACGATCCTGACATTAGAAAGTTGTTCAAAGAATTAAGTAAGAAAGTACATGTAAATCCCACAGAATAGTGCCGGGCACACAGTAAGCATTCAATAACCATGAAGTATTATTTCTCTCTCTCCCCCCAAACCAGTGTGTCAATAATAAGGCCTTACCCTGGTTCCCTTGGAGCAATTTGCTTATAGAATAATCCTGGACAAGGACATCTTCAAGTAAAACGGAGTTCAAGTCAGAGAATGTCAAGAGCAACCAGGAAGGTGCTCAAGTGCCTGAGAGACAGGCGAAGAGGGTGTAAAGAAAGGATAAATGAAGGGGGGGATGATTTTGCCTCTTCAAGGTCAAGGTGGGAAGGTTCCCTGTAGATTCTGAGAGTTAAGCATCTCTTTCCTGTCACCTGCAGCCAAGATCTAATTCATCCCCAGCCATCAGCTCCTTTACCTCCTCCCGTCTGAAATCATCCAATTAAGACGGTCGGCAAAAGCAGCCGAGCACCCCCACCACCTCAGGCCCCCGCTGAATGACCACCTAGGGACCATCACCATTCCCATGAAGGCAATCCAGGGAGAAACATGCCAAAGGATGTCCCCTTCGAAACACGCCTTCAACTCTCTCTCCCTCATCCACTCCTGAGTCCCTGAGGCCAAAGGTTCTAGCTCCCCCAGCCACAGCCTTCAGTAGCCTCCCCAGCCACAGCCTTCAGTAGCCCCCCCAGCCACAGCCTTCAGTAGCCCCCCCAGCCACAGCCTTCAGTAGCCCCCCCAGCCACAGCCTTCAGTAGCCTCACAGGCAAACAGCCTCTCCATTTTGTCATTCAAGAAACTGGAGTAACTTGCTTTCAAACCACGATAGCCTCTGTTCTGAGCAGAACCCTGTGGTCCTCTGAGCAGAGAGGCAACATGGGAAATTAAAAAAGCACTGTCGCAGGAGTCAGGAAACTCAGTCCTAGTCTCTTCTCTAACCCTACTGGCCACGTAACCTTGGGCAAGGCACTGTTCTTCCCTGGGACTCAGTTTCAGCTTCTGTAAAATGATGGATTAGACACACACACACACACACACACACACACACACAAAACACACATCCCCCCCAACACACACACAATGCTCCATGATCTCCAACTTGAGGCTCTCCCCAAAGAAAACTAAAACGAATACCTTTATGTTACTAAAGCCTAGTCCTAGGACAGTATCTTGAACTTGGTGTTCACATACATATAATTAAATGAAAAATAACAGAAGTTAAGCAGTTTAATAATGAGTCATGTTTGAAATTTCCCAATTTTTTCTTTTTCTTTCTTTCTTTTTTTTTTTTTTTTTTGCCTTGGGATTCCTTCAAGGTAAACCTGGTTACAAACAGGAAAAGCTTACTTCAGATCCTATAGTCCCCTACTTCAGCCAAAGAATCAGGCAGATTGACCACTGAGTTTCTCTTTAGGAAAATAACTCAAGATCTGGACAACAACTCTCAAATAGGAGATAATACAGCAAAAGACCAAAAAGAGAGGGAGAAACATGTAACTAAGAGGGAGAATAGCTCCTCTCCAATCTAATATCTCTCACAGCATTTTTCCGTGGAGACATTCATGGCTGTCCTGACAAATCCTGTGGCCAAGAGCCCTGCCTGGGCCTCTGGAGTGCCTGGCAGGGCACCTAGCCTGTTCCCTGCAGGTGAAACCAGACTTGGACATTGCTTTCTGGAAGTGAAATAAAATCTTTCTGTAACCATGGCCTTCCACTCTTGTATGAGTGATATTTCCCCCATCCTCAAGGATTACTGTTGGATTATCTTGTAAAATTTCAAGCACAAAGTCCCAACGAATTACAAAGAAACATGGATCTGTGGTCAACATGTAATTTAATAACTCCTTTCTTTAAATTAATTAATTTATTTATTTGACAGGGAGAGAGTGAGAGTGGCAGGCAGTGGGAGAGGGAGAAGCAGGCTCCCCACTGAGCAGAGAGCCCAACGTGGGGCTCGATCCCAGGACCCTGAGATCATGACCTGAGCCGAGGGCAGATGCTTAACTGACTGAGCCACCCAGGCGCCCCTGGGGACAGTAACGCTCCCACTAACGAGCTAATAAGAATACATGAAAGTTAAAGAAGGTTTCAGTATAGCAAAAGTCTGAGCTTCTTTACTGATCCTTAGGTAGACTGAGAGGAAAGTACTGCCTGAACACACGTATGGTAGAAGCTGCCTGCTCTTGACCGGTGGATATGAGCTGCTGGCCTCCCGCCGGCCAGGACGAGTCGAGGAACTTTTCCAAAACAGGAAAGCATGGACCAAGTATGCCCTTCTGGTGAGCGGTGCAAAGCCATTCTCAGGAATTCTGTTGTGCCCGGGGCTCCCTGGCCCATAGGAGGAGACCAAGGTCTCCCTCAGCTTAAAAATTCAGAAATGCATGAGAACGTTGGACACAGCTTCTCCACTGCAAGCGAGGTGACACACTTGAAGGGACTAAAAGACCCAAAAGTCGTTCTCTAATAGCTGCTCAATCTCTACCATGCTACAAAAAGTCACACTCTCCCTAAAAGCATGTGCAGTCACCGCCCGTTCTCCCGCACCTCCCCAACTCTGGGTCCTGACTGAAGTGGAAATCTTCCTGCCCTGACCTTGCTCTATAGTGAGCACGAGGGAAAGCTCTTCTGTGTGGCGGCGAGCACACAGACAGTCCCTCTTCGGCATCAGTTTGGGGTTAAGCCTGGCCTCTTCCCTCTGCCTGGCAGCCCCTGTACTCCACTCTACAGCACCCCGCAGGGTCAATCAGGGCAGTGTCTCCTGGGACAGGCACAGGCGGGACAGCAGTGTAACTCGGTTACAGCAAAACGGTCACATACATCAAAATCGGGTGACCCTGTTGTGAGGGGTTCAAGTTTCCTCATTTTACAAACAAGTTGAGATTCAGAGAGAGCTAGCCTTCTGCTGGGGATCATGCAGCCCTTTAGTAGGAGAATCAGACGTGGACTTCAGGTCTCATAGTCCATTTCATTTCTGCTGCCACGGCTCCTCCTGTGGACTGCAAGCCAGACTCTGAAGCATGAGCCCATGGGTCCGCTCAACCAGCTCATACGTGTTAAAAGGACTGCATTTGGGAGATCCTTACTACCCTGTGTAGCAATCCAGCGTGCCTCCCTTCCAACTAACTCTCCTCCACGGCACTATTCGGGCACTGAACTAAGAAGATGTTCGTGACCATTCACTCTCTGGGTTTCTCTCTGGAATCTACAGCTGGTTGTGTCTATCGACTGTCCCTCTTGGCCCCTCTCTCCACTCAAAGTGTATCTGTTCCCTGAGCAAACAGATGAACGGTAGGCGGACAGATTGCACCCAAGCTACTGTCTCTCCCCCTCTATGGCTCCAGTTTGCCTGAGAGACACGTTGTAGCAAGTGCATGGCTGGTACCTCTGTGGGGTAGACCCACAGGGTAAGACTGGGATTGCCTGGTAAAAACTAGTATTTTCCAGGAGGAGACGAAGGAAGAATGGAGTAATTTTTAAGCAAAATACAGGACAACTGCCACCTTTTCCTCACTCCCACATGTATCTGACGGTCCTGTTTTATAACTCAAGCCTTCAGCAGTCCGCAGACTAGAGAAGAGTTACTGCTAAATATAAGGAGGGGCTCTAGGGGCGTCTGGGTGGCACAGTCGTTAAGCGTCTGCCTTGGGCTCAGGGCGTGATCCCGGCGTTCTGGGATCGAGCCCCACATCAGGCTCTTCCGCTACGAGCCTGCTTCTTCCTCTCCCACTCCCCCTGCTTGTGTTCCCTCTCTCGCTGGCTGTCTCTCTCTCTGTCGAATAAATAAATAAAATCTTTAAAAAAAATTCAAATATTCTTTTAAAATGTCATTTGAGGGGTGCCTGAGTGGCTCAGTCGTTAAGCGTCTGCCTTGGGCTCAGGGCGTGATCCCAGGGTTCTGGGATCAAGCCCCACATCAGGCTCCTCCGCTGACAGCCTGCTTCTTCCTCTCCCATTCCCCCTGCTTGTGTTCCCTCTCTCGCTGGCTCTCTCTCTCTCTCTGTCAAATAAATAAATAAAATCTTTAAAAAAACAAATAAGGAGGAACTCTAGCGGCTAGAACTCAAGCTATCCAAGAAGAGCCAGACCGCTTCCTTAAGTCTAGTCGCATGCATTATGAAGGAGAATACTTCTGCCTTTCTCATGGTCATTCTTGCTGTGAGTGAATCAGGAAACAAACCGAGAGATTACCAGAGAGGACAGAGGTGACGATGAGTCATCTCCACCACCATCACCGCTCTCATCTCCGCTAGCACGTACCATGCGGCCAGCGACGTGCGGAACACTGGGCACACAGTCCCTTAGGTAGTTCTCACAACAAACTGTGTTCTATTATGATTCCCATTTCATCCATAAGGAAAATGAGGCACAGAGTGGTTAACTAATTGGACCTTGACCACACAGCTAGTAAGTGGAACCAGATTCCAGAGTCTTTGCTCTTAAGTGCCTATGACAACACCTTTTTTTTTTTAACCTTCTACACAGAGGCCCAGAGAAGTAAAAGGTCTTCACCGAAATGAACAGGGAATGGAAAATCTAGAATTTGCGAGCCCAGGTTTATTGCTGTCATTTCGAGGTTGTGACACTGCTTTCCTCCCAAAGCCCCCTTACCTCCACTGCCCCTGCTGCTCTCACCTCCGACCCAACCACAGGACTCCCACAGCCTTCTCTGCTTAAGGCCACCCACCGGACTAAGCCACTCCCATTCTGCTTCAACACAAGCATTGAAGTGTTCACAAATTAGCAGTTTTCTCTCTCTTCACATCACCAGCTCCCCAGGGTCCGGGGGCCAAAGCGTTCCACTTCGAAGAAGAAAATCAGATGGCGGAATATCAGCAGTTTTTTGTAGCTGTTTTTCAATATTTTAAAGCACTGCTGTCATAGAAGACTCCTTCAGCTCTGAATAATAATTCTTGGTATCTATGGCACTTTCGTGTCAAGAACCCACCTTAAGATCTTTATGTTAATTCCCAAACACCAAATATTATTGTAAGTCAAACGGAAAAAAAATCCAATAGTTCAATGGGTTGAAAACAATCCAACCTGGAAAAGGATTAAGTGGATTAATTAGTTCATGGTCGCTCTAGACTAGTGTTATCTCTTTTTTTAATTTTTTTTTATTATATTATGTTAGTCACTGTACAGTACATCCCTGGTTTCTGATGTAAAGTTCGATGATTCATTAGTTGTGTATAACACCCAGTGCACCATGCAATACGTGCCCTCCTTACTACCCATCACCAGCCTATCCCATTCCCCCACCCCCCTCCCCTCTGAAGCCCTCAGGTTGTTTCTCAGAGTCCAGAGTCTCTCATGCTTCACTCCCCCTTCTGATTACCCCCCTTTCTTTATCCCTTTCTTCCCCTACCGATCATCCTAGTTCTTATGTTCCATAGATGAGAGAAATCATATGATAGTTGTCTTTCTCTGCTTGACCTATTTCACTTAGCATTATCTCCTCCAGTGCTGTCCATGTTGTAGCAAATGTTGAGAAATCGTTCTTTCTGATAGCTGAGTAATATTCCATTTAGACTAGTGTTATCTAGTAGAACTTTCTATGATGGAAATGTTTTCTATCTGTCCTGTCCAATATGGTAATTACTAGCCACATGTGGCTACTGAGCCTTTGAACCGTGGCTGGTACAACTGAGGTACTGAATTTTTTATTTTAGTTCGTTTTACCTTTAAATTAAATAGCTCAGGTGGCTACCATCTGGGCCAACCGGGCTCCAGACCACCCCTTCCAGGACCCCGTGCTATTGACCAGGCAGAGGGTCACACAATAAAACCCAGTGTCGGGGCGCCTGGGTGGCGCAGTTGTTAAGCGTCTGCCTTCGGCTCAGGGCGTGATCCCGGCGTTATGGGATCGAGCCCCACATCAGGCTCCTCCGCTAGGAGCCTGCTTCTTCCTCTCCCACTCCCCCTGCTTGTGTTCCCTCTCTCACTGGCTGTCTCTATCTCTGTCAAATAAATAAATAAATAAAATCTAAAAAAAAAAAAAAACCCAGTGTCTGCTCTCTAAGGACTTATAAGCAATGTGGGCAGACGAACCACACACACAGAAACAGTTAAGCAGTGACAGACAATAAGAGCTACAGAAATTAAGAAAGAGCACCTTAGAACCTAGTTCTACAGAATGAGTCCTTTACCCTTTTGCTACTGGGATTACAAAGCCTGCTTGAGGAAGAGCGTGCTAGCTGCTTGCACTGTCGCTTCTGTGGTCCATTCAAAGGAGACGCCACTGTCCTTATATGTCATGTGCTTGAAGTAAGTACACCCGAAGGGATCGCTGCCCATCAAGTGCTTACTATCTCCCCAAGACGCGGGACTAAGAAAGCGCTAAGCAGGAACAAAGCTCAGTGGAAATGAGATAAATCCAATTCCTTTTTCTCTCATTTTATTCCTCATCTATCCTCCTAGCCTGAAGTCTGAGAGAAAAAGGAAAAATAATCGGGGAGAAATACTGTCCATTTCTTGCTCCTTTCATCATCCTGCAGGGCCCTCCTCTCTGGAGTTTCCTCTCCTCTCTACAAGCATTTGCAGGGGCATTTCTACTCCTCGACCTGCTTTTCGAAATTCCCCTCCAAAGCCCTAGGCCAACAGGTTGGCTGGGAAGCCAGCTTCCCGCCTTTTGCAAACAGTTGAAAAGAGGGGGCATAAAGGAAGGAAAAAGAGAGACAAGTAGGGAAGGGAGAGAGAAGAGGGAAAAGGGAAGGAAAGGTAAATAGAAATGGCCCACAAGGGGCGCCTGGGTGGCACAGCGGTTAGGCGTCTGCCTTCGGCTCAGGGCGTGATCCCGGCGATCTGGGATCGAGCCCCACATCAGGCTCCTCCGCTATGAGCCTGCTTCTTCCTCTCCCACTCCCCCTGCTTGTGTTCCCTCTCTCGCTGGCTGTCTCTATCTCTGTCAAATAAATAAATAAAATCTTTAAAAAAAAAAAAGAAATGGCCCATAAAAGAACAGTGAAGAGACAACAGCAGTGGAAGACCATTGTCAGCCGTCCCCACTCTCAAGGGGGACTGGACTACAGATCTCGATCTTCCATGGTTACCAGGAAGTGAATGGCACGACTATTTTGAGATCATTTGAGCCTCTCCCATTGCAATGTATGGCCACTTGGGTACAGACAAAGTTTCACTATCTTTACTTTTGTGCCTTTTGTGACAAAACAAACAGAACAAAAACTATTGTTTCCCATGTAACCTCCCAATTAATGTGAACCCACACTCTTTCTAACTTTAAGTGGAACATTTTGGACCTACCACTTGCCTCATTGTGTTGGGGTTATACAACAGAAAGAACTAAAGTTTTTAAAAGTGACAAAAACATGGCAAATGGAGCGTTAACAATAGACTTACATCTTGATGACACTCGGACCCGGTAATAAAGTCTCACACAGACTTTCTGAAGAGACTTCTAATTCTGTTGCTGTGGGAGACATATTACAGGGAACCTCGGTACAGTCCTAACCTACCAGAAGTAACACTGCTATGACTTCAGAAAGGAAGGAGGTATACGAGGGACCACAGTGCCTTTGCTCAACCTCCTGGCCCCATAATGTCTCATCTGGTGTTTCCAACACTAGCATTCCATGAAAGTGGGTTGCAGTTTTGCAGAGTTCAACTTTAAAAACTCTAAGTCCATGGTAGGTAGAGAGGGGTCAGTGGGGCCTAACAGAGAAGAGGCTCTTGTTGGTGACAAAGATGGGAACCAATAGCCTGGCTTCAGAATGCTTGACGGTCTACCTTCAGCCGGGTCAGCTGAAGGTAGGCAGGGGTAATAAGGGAGGTCCTACATAACCTTTTACAGAGCACGTTCCAGAGCTAGGTGATTGTGTCCCCTCTTTCATCCTCATGATGAGGATGGGAAATGGATGAGGACCACAGAAAGATCTTACTATACAGGATCACCTGCTGCCCAGAACTCACTGCAATCTGATCAAACAGGTAGTGTTTCTAAAGGCTTCTCTGAGCCCCTGGGATGGTTTTTATGAAACAGAACCTCACTTTGTGATGGCTTTTACCTGGTTGTACCTTTGAGAATAGCAATTTGGAAAGAAGAGACCATCCTTAGGAAAAAAACAAAACAAAACAAAAAACACCTTAAATATAAACATCGCAACGCAAAAACCTGGGGGGAATGGTTAAACTATGGGAAGAGGTGGCTGCACCTGAATGAGACTACTGTGATTCAGCTGGAAAAGCATATCGCCCAGGTCCTGCTATCGCAGGAGGCATGGTCAGGCTTTGTTTGATTTGGCACTTCTACTGTTTTTACGAAACAGGATATCGTTTCAAGGACACAGGCACGGAAGTTTACAAGGCGACAGCGGTCATAAGAATGTCTAAGGTCATTGCATTAGGCTGCTTTCTTTTTTTTTTTTTTTTTTTTTAAAGATTTTATTTATTTATTCAACAGAGATAGAGACAGCCAGCGAGAGAGGGAACACAAGCAGGGGGAGTGGGAGAGGAAGAAGCAGGCCCATAGCAGAGGAGCCCGATGTGGGGCTCGATCCCGCAACGCCGGGATCACGCCCTGAGCTGAAGGCAGACGCTTAACCGCTGTGCCACCCAGGCGCCCCGTGCCACCCAGGCGCCCCTGCATTAGGCTGCTTTCTGCTGCTGGCCCCAATTCTACTTCTGCAACTCCCGGTATTCCCAAGAATTCTGACATCTAGGCTGCAAAAGAGCATTTAGAAATACAGCTGACCGAGCTCTAATCCGTAAGTGCAACCACTAGAAGAATGGAGTCACTTCTTTAATAAAGTGGGAGGACAGTTCCAGACATTTACAAATCCAGCAGGATGTTCTCTGCTAATTTTCTCCTAATTAGATAGATCAGAACAAGTGTTCTGACTGGCCACTTAAAGGGCAATTCAATGAAATATCTGATCCTAGGCTGATCCTAGACCAGAAGAAGAAGGGATGCTATCAATCAAGGGCTCGACTGGGTCAACTGGCAACACTGGAATATGGGCAGTGAATTAAAATACCGCATCCATGTTCAATTGATTGAGGTTGAAAATAAGCTTTTTTTTTTTTTTTAAGAGACTGTCCTTATTGTTAGGAAATACATAAAGTGCCATGAAATGATTCAGAAAAATTACTGTATAATAATGACTTATGATGGGGTAACATCCTGGTAAACCCAGTGCAGGTTGAAAATATCATTTAATACAGTAAGTTGTAAATGCATTTCCTACATCTAACCCATTATTCTCAATTTAAAAAACAACAAAAAAACACACACCTCATCTACGAAACATCACAGCTTAGCCTCGCCTAAATTAAACACGCTCAGAACACTCATGTTAGCCCACATTGGGCAAAATCCTCTAACACAAAGCCTATTTTAAAATAAAGGGTTGAATAGCTCATATAATTTATTGAATGCTCTACCGAAAGTGAAAAACAGAATGGTTATTCGGGTACATAATGGTTATGAGTGCACCAATTATTCACCCTTGTGACTGCGCGGCTGACTGGGAGCTGCTGTCGCCCAGCATCATGGAAGAGGAACACACTGCATATCACCAGCCCAGGAAAAAATCAAAATTCATCATTCGAAGAATGATTTCTACTGAATGCATATCATTTTGGCATCATCGTGATGTTAACAAATCTTAAGCTGAACCATCCTTAAGTCAGGGACAGTCTGTATATATACACTATATATTGTCTATTATAAAACATGGGGGGCACCTGGGTGGCTCCACTGGTTAAGCGTCTGACCTAGGCTCAGATCACAATCCCAGGGTCCTGGGATCGAGCCCCACATCGGGCTCCGTGCTCAGTGGGATGTCTGCTCTGCCTCTCCCTCTGCCCTTCCCTTGGCTCATGCTGTCTCTCAAATAAATAAATAAAATCTCTTTTAAAAAATTATGTTATATATATCATATAACATTATATGTAATAAACTAGTCTATATTATACATATGTCATAATATAAAGTCTGTATGTACTTTTATGTAAAAAGAGAAAATAACAAAGCAGAAGGGCAAAAGTTAGCAACAGTTCAGTCTGGGCACAGGTATGTGGTTATTCTTTGTACTACTGCAAATTTTTCTGAAGTCTGAAATTACATCCAATTAAAAATATGTTTTATTAAAACGAGGGGAGAATTGAAGCCTTCTTTCCCCCACTGGGTTGCCAGCAAAGAGATGTCTTATTCAAGTCTATGAAGGCTCTTCCCAGGTAGGACGTTGGCCTCAGTCTGATTTTCACTTGGTTTGGTCATTCATACAGACTAGCAAAAGGAAGGAAAATGAAGTTTTTGGGGTTTTTTCTTAACTTTCTATAAATTTCTGATTATAAGAATTCCAGGTGCTTATTATAGAAAATTTGGGGAAAAGAACAGAAAACTAATAAAGAAGAAAAAAATACATAAATTCCTCCATATCCCCCAAACTGGAAGAAACATTATTTTTATTTTGGCATATTTCTTTTCAGTCTTTTTCCCACCGTTTTGAGAATTGGGATTATATTGTATAAAGTGTGTAGCCTGGTTTGGTTTTGTTGTTTTTTCCTTTAACCTAGTATTAACATTTTCCTATGTCATGGGTAAAAAGGAAAAAAAAAAAAAAAACTTCATTAAATCTTCAATGTCAACACAGTATTCCACTATATGGATATGCCATAATTTACTTATTTGCCTAAAACTGGACTTTTGATTATTTCTAATTTTTATTTATTACCCATAATGCTGAGTTAAAAGTTTAAGACCTGGGGTGCCTGGGTGGCACAGCGGTTAAGCGTCTGCCTTCGGCTCAGGGCGTGATCCCAGTGTTATGGGATCAAGCCCCACATCGGGCTCTTCTGCTATGAGCCTGCTTCTTCCTCTCCCACTTCCCCTGCTTGTGTTCCCTCTCTCGCTGGCTGTCTCTATCTCTGTCGAATAAATAAATAAAATCTTTTTAAAAAAAAAGTTTAAGACCTGTGTGCTTAAATCGTTTTTTTTTTTTTTTAGTATTTATGGTTTATACCTTTATGACAGATTCACAAAAATTAAGTTACTGAGGCAAAAGGTATAAACATTTTTAAGACTCAATGGAAAAGAGTCAAATGACTTTTTTAGAAAATTAGGCTTACGCCTTTATCTTAAAAGAGAAAGGAGACACCTGAAGGGGATTGTCAAAACTTTGGGCTGATATCTCATTGCAGATTTAAAGGAAGGGTAGTTACTGCCCCAAGCTAAAACCTGCAGTCTTCAGACCAAATTTTGCTGCAGAGACAAGTTCTGTAAGCTACTGTTTGTCCTCAGAAAAGGAAAAACTGAAATATTCCAGCCTAGATCAACACACGCTGGCTGCTGGGTAGAAGATGTAGGGCCCAGTCCCAGATGATAACCAGTCTATTAAGCTTTGGGTGTCTAAAATCTAAAAGACCTTTCTATCCTCCTCATAGAAATGGGACCTTAAAAATCCAAGGAGGGGAAAAGCACATGTGAGAAAGTGATAGGAATCGATACGCAAGGTTCAGATTTAAAAAGGCAAACTTAATTAAGACAAGTTGGGTTTTTTGCCCTCTCCTGTTTTAGTAGTCTGGAATTATAGAAGCAAGCTGCCCAACAGTCAGAGAGACGCGGGGTCAGTCCCGTCTGTCCTGAACAAACAACCAGCCTGGGTCAGGGGCATAGCCAAACCTCCCCGAACTCAACCTCCCTGCTTGTTAAATGACATGGCTGAACAAAGTCCCTAAAGGTCATTCTCAGGTCTCTGGTTTGCCAACGTTCTCCTTTTATGCGTCAGGGGAGAAAAGGGCAGAGTGGTTATTCTCTCTGAACATATTATATCAAATGCTGACCACGTCATTTTTCAGAACACAGCTAGATCAGATAGCCCTCGGTAGGCGGTAGCTTCTAGAACCTTTGCATTTCCCACTCCTTCAGGCAGCAAGGACTAAGAAAGGGAAGGCGGGGGGATCCCTGAGCAAGGAGAAAAGGAGGCTCACCGTGGCCATTGCAGTAGTAGATCCACTTCTCCCGGTTCTGGGTGGGGGTCATGGATTTCTTCAGCCCTGCCTTTTCCACAATGGCGCTGGGATCCTGCCGGGGCCCCTTTTTCAGAGTCCTTGAGCTTTTCCGGATACTGCATACCACTATCACCACAAGCACCAGCAGCAGGAAAAGCACAATCATCCAGGGCAAATGTTCATTGATGTCAAAATGCTTGTGTAAGTTCTGTCTGGGGTGACCCCTCTTGAGGCCTTTGATGGGAGTGCTGGACTTCTCACCCCCAGTGGCCTCCATGGATGGCAGCAGCTTCAGGATGTGTCTGTGGTGGGGGCCTTGCTGGTGGTTGACTACCTGGAGGTTTGGGAGGGTCTTGTTCACGCCTTCCTCACCCCTCGCTGAGCTTGTGTTGTCAGGGACTGTCCCTTCCTGGATGCCACTCGGTACCTTTGGTCTAACAGAGGCAGAAGAGTTGGATTCTGTTGAGTTCACGCCTAGAAAAAAGGAGGGGGGAGAGCTTTTCTATATTTGGGGATCTGTACATTCCTCCTCTTCTTGCTCATCTTCAAGCCAGGCCAGATAATGAAAGAAGAGATGAACTTTGGAGCTTAAGAATAAGTTATACTGCACATTTTCGTCAAGACTCTAACAGCACCTTTACGTGGAAGATAAAAACTAAACTTAACAGCTAAACTCGCTTCCTCATGGCAAAACCAACAGCATCCTCAGGGATCTAACATCTGAGCTTCCCAGCAGCTTCCCCTATGCTTCACATACAGAACGGACTCGGGTATGTTCAGGGTTCTCGTCAACCCTTAATTGTGTCGATTGTTCACAGAACTAGTTCAAATTTAATCCCTTTATCCTTCCTCTCCCACCTTTTGGCCATTTCAAGATACAATGGTAAAACTGAGAATATGACTAAGGGAAAAGAGCTCAGACTCAAATCCAGATTTGACCAGTGTAAGCTTTGGTGAGACCAATCAGTGACTAAAGCAAGTCAGGACTTTCTTAGGATCTATTATTAAGACATAAGTTTTGGGCTGGCAGCTTAGTGGACTTCCTTCAGAGAAGCTTCCCCAGCAGTCTTCACTAAGGAGCCAGGGATTTCAAGTCCCAAGAGACAGGACCTGGATTGCATCAGTCCCTGAGAAAACCTGGACAGGTCATTCAAGCTCTCCGAGCCTGTTTCTTCATTTCAAAATGGTGGTCGTAAGGCCCTCCTTACAGAGTTATCATGAAGGTAAAATGTCATCACACATGAAGAGTATGCTAGAGAGCAGAACACAAGCTGGCTATCACCTCGAGAAAATTAATCAAAAAGGATCTGAAAATAAAGAACAAATTTTATATTCTGCCTGAGGCTCAAAATCCTGAGAACAACTAGGATACTTGATGAGGGCATAAAATTAAAATCGCTTGAAAAAATTAAACTTATTATTTTCCAGATGTGAATGCTAGTTATCTACTATCTATAGTACCTTATAACAGGTACAAACTTGTTCATTTCCCAAAGCTTCTAACTTTCTTTCCTCTTTTTTGCCCCACCATGGTTCCAATATTTATCCCTCCCTTCCGGGCATCATGGTATTTTCTCCTCTTCTCCTTCCTTCTTTCCCTCTGGCTGTGTCTATCCAGGATTGATTCCATGTTGGAAAGCTCTGAATCTGGAAGGAACCTTGAACATCTAAATCACTCACGTATTTGACAAGTTTGAAATCAAGGCCTGAAGAAGTGACTTACATAAGGCCACGCACTGTCCTTATTTCTCACCGTTCTTTCTTTTTAAGCTTGTTGCAACCTAGTTTTTAGATATTTGATTCCCCCCAACAGAAAATCTGAGTCTAAATGTTTCTAATACATCCAAAGAAGACAGATTAAATGAGCCACGAAATGAAGGCCCCTTCTTCAAGGGGTGAATTTGGAATATACAAAATGGAGGAAACATCCTTGGTACAAGCCCATTTTTGGTAGTTCCACTGGGCTCAAAGACTTTCTCAAATTAATAACACATGAGGTTAAGTTACCTTTGGGAACATAAGTGGAGGAAGGGACTTCATGGGATTCCGTGTGCTCCGGGTGTGAAAAGATGGCTGTGCCAGGGGCAGGTGAGGTCGTGCTGGAGGATGGAAGTGTGCCACAGACATTGTCTGCTTCCTTGGTCCCCGGCTTGATCACCGCCAGGTTCTGACTCAGACAGTCTGTGTATGCTTTGCATTTCATCACACTAGAAGGCACATCAGAGAAGGTACCCCGAGCACACTGCTTACACCGCACGTCCTCGGTCTCTGTCCCTTTCTTCCGCACACCCCAACCCACGGGACACACCGTATGGGGGGCGCAGGTACCATTAAACTGGAACATGCCAGGTGGGCAAGCACATTCTCGGTCCGTCAAGGCAGCACAAGGTAATTTCTCAACCATTGGCCATGGGCATGGCTGACTACAGTCATGGCATTTCTCTATGCCATTCTCATGCCTGGTAAAGGTCCCCACAGGGCAACTGGTACAGACACGCAGGCTAGTGTTGGTACAGTGCTCAGACACATAGGTTCCTGCCGGACACTTGTCACAGGTTAGCACCTGGCCGGTGGCACGGTCAACATGGCGGTATTTGCCAACGAGATTTGGGGCCTTCGGTCCTGGCTGAGCGGTGGTGGCGCTAAGGAATCCGAGCTGAAAGAAATAAAAGGGGAGGGAAAAGGAACAAAAACGAAGAAGGGGTTACACAGGGACAGAGAGGAAAGGACGGAATACTCCCACCACCACCCCCATTTCAGATCTGACCACAACCGCAACCTCTTAATGCTACTAGAGTGACACTGTAGAAAGAGAGAAAGACCCCGATTCCATCCGGGGCCTGACCTACTAGCTACGAAGCTTTGGTTTTGTTGCGTGACCTTTGCCTCAACTTCCTTTTTTTCTATTAAAAAAGCTGACAATCCTGCTCAAATCGATTAGAAAAATCAATGGAGAGTATGAGCATGTAAGCGCTTTGTTGTTCAAAATGCTACATAGAGGTGCCTGGCTAGCTCAGTTGGTAGAGCAGGTGACCCTTGATCTCAGGGTCATGAGTTCAAGCCCCATGTTGGGGATGTACAGCTTACTTAAAAAAAAAATTTTTTTTTTCCTCAAATTTAAATTTTTTTTTTAAAACCTGCATAGAAGTGAAAAATCCTAATGCAAGAAGAAAATAACTTGCCGAACAGCTTTCTTCCTTCCCATGATGCAAATGTTAAGTTGCCATTTCTTAGTAGCAGGACAAAGCAATGGAGAAGTAGAATGGCTTATGTTCTAGCCGCTTCTGCTAGAGCACCAGATTACCCACATGGAGTTACCTGATAATGCTGGAGTTTTTCAAAGCTTTTGTCTATGCAAAGCCAAACATCTTTTGGTTTTGGTTTTGGTTTTGGTTTATTTGCAAAACAGAGACAGGCCCTTGGCATTCTTAATTTGCTTTAAGCAACAGAGTTGATGCGTTTAGAGGTATATCCTGTTTGTTTAGCCTCTAAAGGCCATGGTCACTGGAGCATGGGCCTGCAGACACCTAGGAGGTCCAAGCACAAAGCTGGGCCCAGCAGAGACTCAACACAAGTGAATTGAATTCATAGGACAGAAACTTCACCCAGCTAGAGAGCATTTTATACTACTTGGGAAAAAGGAAATTATATTTGTGATGGTAAATCCTGAGGTCCTTCGGGGCAGAGGGATTAAGAAAGAATATTGAGAGAGAGCTTTTCTGCATGAATGAAGATTGAGAGGTTCCAACAAGGAAGTTTCCATGGCCTTCTACAAAATGGAGAATGGTTATGTGTTAAGAAAATAGAGGCCGGCCCAAACTACCAGATGCCCGCCAGGACAAGTTCCTTCTAAATGGGTACCTGGAACTAAGAAAATAAAACAAGAATCTCTTCAAACATTGATCAGAGTTCCTGTCTCCTTAGTGCCTTGAAAGTTAACGCAAGATTCGGTTCCCCTCCATCTCAAAATTTAACGATTTGAATCGGAAGTATCTGCCTTGAAGTCCCTCACTCTACCCAGAGCTGCCTCCCATTAAGCAACAATATTGAAAACAAACTTCCGGCTTGTGAGAATCTATTCATCTTTTCCTTAATAGGAGACACACAAAAAAGGGCTAGTGGTTGATTTTTCTCAGTAAGAAACTTAATGGCATCTTGGACTGAAGAGAAAGAAATCTCCTGCTTGATAATGGTAAATTCTGCACTATCTCCCCTTTTTGGTTTCTGGCTTCCTTTCCTTTTTCTTGGTCCTCCTATTTGCAAAATGAGCCCAGCCACCCTCTTCTGTGCCTGCCAGGTGTTATGAGATGGGGGGCAGAGAGCCAGCCACCCCCATCACGTGGAGCACAGGTTCCATGTGGCAAGTACCTGAGGACAAATCTCTCCCAGTCTTCTTGATGCTAAGGACCCACCCAAGGGGTCGCAAAAGCAGCTCTGCTCTGTATTTCTCCAAGTTCCTTTACATCTAGTTTCTAAGTGCAAAAGCACTTTTAGATGGCCACAGGGTTCTGGAATTTGAAAGATGTATATAAATAACCTAAATGGCAGGTTATGACACTTGTGCAAACGAGTTAAAAGCAGAGAAGGTAACAGGAGATCTGGCCAGAGGGTGATGGTTGGGAACAAACATCCCCCTGCTGGGCCTCGGGCTCTGAGTCGGCCCCCCCTACCTGTGCAGGGAGGTTGGGCAGCCAGCCAGGCACACACCCCCAGGCGGCTCTGCAGAACAGGCACTGGGGGGGAGGGGTGGCGAATAGCACTGTGCGTGTGTGTGCACGTGCGTGTGTGTGTGTGTGTGTTTGCAAGCACACACTCATCCAGGCATAAGGTTGGGGCTTGTCTTCCTACAGTTTCACTTCTCTCCCCAGGGCACATACTCGTTGGGGATCCATCAGCCCCCTGACTACCGAATTACCAGAGGTCCCCCCAGCAGCACACAAAACCCGTCTCCAAATCCCATGGCGCCCACACTCTGCCCCACTCATTAGGTAGATTTTTCAGTTCTTGGTTCATTTAAGAGAACCGATCAAGTGTCTCACTAAAGCAAGGCTCGGGGCTCTTTAACTGCATCATACTAAGCAGCGCACTTGAGACAACGTGGCTCCATAAATGGACCTTTCGTCACCTCATGTTGCAGGAGGCAATTCCAGCTCCTACACACAGAGTTAACAAAGATGCCTCAGGATCTCACCTGGACTGAACACTAGAAATGAGATTTGTGCAAAAACTAGGCATTATGAGTGCACCGGACAAATATTTATTGAAGACCTACTACGTGTATACAAGGCACTATGCCACAGGCTGACAACAGAGCCTAGTGAACTCTATTCCAGCCCCACGGAGTACATTCTAAAGCAGGACAGAAACACCTAATTACATCAGGAATTACTTAATTAGAATTGAGATTACTGCTGAGGAGAAACACAAGAGTCCTGAGAGGGGGAGGTTACCAGGTGCTTCCCCGCTGAGGGATGTTACAGAGGCGTTCACAGCCGTTCTGAAGGACAGAGAAGCAGAATGTAATTCTGGGCGGGTGGGAAGGGACGGCGGATTGGGCAGAGGGAGCCCCACAGCAAAAATTGGAAGCACAATGAAGCTTAGCTCAGGAACGAAGAAGTTTATGGGGCTCTCCCTCAAATGCAACATGGCGGCCATAGTTAAATGTGGAGAGGCTCCGCATTTTGATTCTAATCCAAAACGCAATGAGAAGTCACCCTTCGTTTGTATGGGGTGGAGGGGAAGGGGCATACAATGAGAAGTCACCCTTCGTTTGTATGGGGTGGAGGGGAAGGGGCATACAATGAGAAGTCACCCTTCGTTTGTATGGGGTGGAGGGGAAGGGGCATACAAACACATGTGTGAATAAAAAAGTTAACTGGCAGCAGAGCAGAAGATGAAAGTGGTTGGGGGGAGAGTGGATGGAAATCCCCACTTAGAAGGTGAAAGTCAGGGGTGGCTTGGATTAAGGGGGTGGCCGTGGAAAGAGAAGACGGCAACAGATTTGAGAGGTCAGGGCAGCTAGATTTGGTGAATGATTACCTATGGAAGGAAAAAAAGGAAAAAATCAATCATCTTCACATTGGACTCAAGAGAGCACAGGATTCAACACTGTTCTCGAGGGTACCCCTCGAGCCGGGAGGGTGCACCTGTGGGCCCATGGCAGGGTCAGGAGGTAGGGCTCCGAACTCCCCATTTCTGCCTCAAACACAGCAGCTCCAATTTATCAATTTGGTAAGGGGGGGGTGAGGGGAAAGGTACAATTCGTTTGAAGAAAGGATTACTCCTGAAATAAGTTTGAAAATCACTGCGCTCGAGGGACCTCTAAGATCTCCCCCAATTCCCAAGTTCATGGCAAAACCAATCTGAGCTACAAAGCTGGAGGACCTGCTCCTTGGGCTCTTCATCATCACCGAACTGTCCTGAAGGGAAGAGGAGGCAACACCCCTTTCTCTTAACTGAGAACAGGTGGCACCTGAGAACTTATTTTCCTAAAGGCTTTTCGTTGCCTGAAGGCTGGTGACCTAACTAGAGCTTTTCCCACTAGCCTGGTGGCAAGTCCCCGGTTCCTAAGAAAATTGAAATGATGTAAACCTTATCCCCCAAGACAGTTCTGGGGGTGAAGCAATGGGCAGTGGAGAGGGGGTGAATCAAGTTCAAAAAACAATATTTAGGGGTGCCTGGGTGGCGCAGTCATTAAGCATCTGCCTTCAGCTCAGGGCGTGATCCCAGCGTGATGGGATCGAGCCCCGCATCAAGCTCCTCCGCTATGAGCCTGCTTCTTCCTCTCCCCCTCCCCCTGCTTGTGTTCCCTCTCTCGCTGGCTGTCTCTATCTCTGTCAAATAAATAAATAAATAAATCTTTAAAAAAAAAATATTTCAGAATGTTCCCAGGGCACTTGCGTGGCTCAGTCCGTTAAGCGTCCAACTCTTGATTTCGTCTCAGGTCGTGAGATCGAGCCCCATGTTGGGCTCCATGCTCAGCACAGAGTCTGCTTGTCCCTCTCCCTCTGCTCCTCCCCCTGCTCGCTCTCACGCTCGCTCTCAAATAAATAAATAAATAAAAATCTTTTTTAAAAAATGTTCCCTACAAAATGTAAAAACAGTTTAGATAATACCTAAAAGCAAAAGTTAGGAAGACACCAAAATCAGGAGACACAGTCATTGAAAACTTCGAGAGAGGGAAGCAGAGCGCTTGAGGCTGGTTCCACCAGATCAAGATTTTTAATTCTCTCATTTGCACAGAGGCAGAAAAACTAAATCAGACGTTCCCTCCAAAGCCTCAGGCTTCAAACACAGCATCGAAGAAGTTACCTGGGAAGCTTTTTATAAAAAAAAAACAACTCACATCTCCAGTCCCATCACCTGAGCCTACTGTGGGTCTGCAATAGAGGCAGCAATGTGTTTTGTTCTTAAGCTTTCCAAGTGATTCCGATGCGCTGGCCAAGTTTTGTTCCCCCACCCCCGCCCCGAACTAAGGCAGGACCCCTCTGGCTCTCATCTTCCCTGATTCTAAGAACTCCTTTGGAGAACCCCAGTTTCAAGGTCAGAGTCCCTCCCTCTACCTCCTATCCAACCTGCTACTTTTTTTTTTGTTTTACAACAAAAATAAACCTTCTTGTAACAATTCCAACAATTACAAAATAAAGTGTTTAAGTCTCTACCTAAACACACTCATCCTCAGAGAAACTCACAGGTAATTTCGGTGCGTATCTTCCCAGACCCTCTTCTCAGGTTTCACACATACTACATACACATGAACTTCGAGCTGGCTGTTTCCGTTACTGTTGGCTTTGTTTTGTCTCACATACCGAAAAGGGACAGACCATACAAACTGTTCTGTGATTTGTTTTTGTTCATCACTGAAATCTTTCCATGTCAGAACACACAGACTACTTTATTCCTTATAATGGCCCAAGTTCTCTTCAACAGGATGGATACATCGTAACTTAGGGATTTTTTCCTACCGAGAACATGTGAGTAGCCTCCTTATCCATGTGTCAGGGTATTCATGCATTCTTCTGCATTCCATATTCCCCTCCTTGCCTTCCCACTCAACACCCCAGTTTCCCTTTTCTGTCCTTTCCACCCCCAAATGGCAGATACAACCATACTGCTTTCAGTCTTTCGAGAACCACTTTCTTCAATGGACAAAAGAAGTCTTTATATAACCCATAACTTGGAAGCTCTCACTCACACCCCTCTTCCCTATCAATATGAATCTACTATATTAGTGTTCTCAGCCTGTGGGAGGACCAGACCTGAATAAGAAAGAATACTTGGGCAAAGATTTAGAAAACAGAAGACGTGTTTTTGTCCAGGCTCTGCCTTAAGATCAGTTGGACCTTGTCTTACTTGCATGTAAAATTAGTATGTTAGACTAGGTCATACTGAACTCTAACCTTTGAGGTGCCTGCGACTATCGGTCCATTCCACCTTCCCCATGAAGGCTTTACAATGACTCCTAGACACCCAGATTCCAAGCAGATGAGCAAACTCTTCATCACATTTCCTGTTTCTGTTCTTCATTTCAGGACCTAATTACATCTTGCTGGTAATGTTTGTTGATGGCCTCACAGGTGCATATATTTATCTTCCCATAATGATTATAAGCAGCTCAAGGCCAGGGACAACCACATAGATTGCATTTCCTTCCTTGCTCAACCACCTCAATAATGAAGACCACGGAAACCATAAACAAAGCAGCCTCTGAGCCAGGGGTCAGCAAATGAAATCCCACATGCCACTTATTCTTATAAATAAGCTTTATTGGAATTCAGCCATTCATTTAGGTATTGCCCATAGTACCCTTCACACTGTAATGGCAGAGGTGGGTAGCTGCAAAAGAGACCATATGGCCCACAGATTTAAAATATTTACTATCTGGCACTGTACAGAAAAAAAAAAAAAAAGCGCCAGCCAATACCTGCTCTGAGCCGTCCAAGAAAATGTCAAAAAAAAAAAAAAAAATGCAGGGATCAGGGGGCCCATTCACAGGAACCCTCAGACCTCCTCTGGAGTCTAGCAATGAGTACTGAGCTCTTGGCTCCCTTTATTGACATTCCAACTCGCACACCAAATCTGATCCTTTTATCCCCTCTTAAAACTCAATGGCTTCGCATAGGACCTGGGATGAAATGCGAACTCTTTTCACAGAGATCAGACTTCCAGCGAAAGATCCTCCCTGACCTCCTCTTCCTAACTTAAAACGGGTTTCACATACTCCCGTCCCTTGTCTTCCTGTATGACTACCACAGTTTTGTAGTTGTACATTCATCGGTGTAGTCTATTTTACATACTGATGCTATCCAAGCCCCCCAGGCCAGTACCTGACTCGTGATATACCTGACAAGTGTTTGTTGATTGAATGAACAGATTGGCAGACCATAAATAATCAGAAGCAACAAATTCGAGGGGGATGGTAGAAGAGATTGCTGGAGCACAGGTATAAGAGCAAGTGTGAGAAAGACCAAAAAGCCTCTGCAATGTAGCCATAATAATTCAAGGGATAGAAGCTGTCTGGCACCCTTCAGTGGAAGGGCAAACAGTGCGTTTCACCTCCAAAGACCCGAAAGCCCCATCACTGTTTTAACAAAACCATAACTGGTTTACAAGAATTATGCTCAGCATGGTGCTTCCGATGACAAGCGCATGTAATGAAGAATTTAAAACCTCCCCCCCATCTTATAAAAAAAAAATGACACTAATTTGATACTTGGAATTGTTAGAAGTATAATGAGATTATGCTTCAGAAGTCATCTATGTTCCATCCTGGTTTAAACTTCAGTTATTTGGAAAATTTCATCTATCCAGGACACTGTTTTCACCGACAATAATGAATGAACTACCAAATATCAGTGTATCATCCCAAAGTGCACAGGATGAAGGAGGGCTATAACTGCTTGTTGAGTAACCAAAAGGTAAACCCCAGGACAAAGCAAATTTTGAAAGAAGGAAGAAGTAGCTCTAAAACGACCAGCTATAAAGGCCTCCAAGTCTTCCACACTCACCTTGGTGGCCCATGTCACACTGGTCCTGTTGTCATTTCTCCTCTAGGGCATTGGGATGGGACTGAAGCACCCAGACGGGCAAACACCTGTCAGATTGCTGATGCCTATTTATCTGTAACGATTCTCATCCCATGACCTCATCCTTCAAACAAATGGGAAAAAAATTCCCTGCAGTTTACGAGTACAGCACATTTATGCCCTTCTTGTTCTGTATCAAATTACAATAATTTTGTACGGAAAATGAGTAAACTCAAGGGCAGTGATAAACTTGTGTCTATTCCTAATGGGCAAGCAAGAAGACGGACTGTGAGTTTGCTACAGAAAATGTCTAATGGTGCATAAAACTAATATTTTAAGAGGGATCTCAGTTACTGTGATAAGATAAGGGAAAGATAAGGCAAGCAAATTATTCCGGAGACATTGGCCATAAATATGCCAGCTGATGATCAAAAGGCAACAGCCAGGCAGAGGGAGGGACCCCCAGAATTTCCGACCATTTTATTATGAGAATCACGTTAAATTTACAATAACAAGACCCCGACTGCTGGGAGTTCTCCATACTTGAAGGGAAAAAAGAACGGTCTAAAAAGGAAAACTCCAAGGGTAAAGCTTCCACAAAACACAGATGGAACTGTTCCTAGGTATGTTATATAAATGTGGTCAGCTCTTGCATTTCCTATTATCTTCCCTGACTTAAAAAAGTCTTCTGTTGCTAAGGCAAAAGCAGGGACTGCTGTTAATGCCGGAGAATATAAAGAACGCCAAGGCTAGAATGTGCTGACTCCGGGACTGGAAGGAGACAAGCTCGGGGCACACTGGGAAAAGGAAAAAAACAGGCTCGACTTAACCCAGATGCTGTCTTCCCTGGAACCGGCAACGCAGAGTAGCATGCGCACTCGGCCCTGAGTCCTCGGACCACAAACTTCATCATCTCCTCCCTTCCACACCCACGGCTACTTCTGTAAGCTAAGACCCCCGCCTGCCTGGAGAAGCCACGTTATAAACAAGACAGTGATAAAGGTTTAGGGGGAAACACTCTGCTGTGCTCGCTGAGAATTTCCAGAATCTGCATATAAACCAAGGCAAAGCTAACACCACCAGCCAGCACAGCAGTTCCGCCAAGAAAGCATCAACAAAACCTATTTTAGCCTGGCGTGTGCTCAGCACGCTCCGCTCTACCAGGTCCTAGCTGGGCGATCTTGGCGAGTGACCCAACCGGTGTCTCCATTTCCTCGTCAGCAGAGTGTAGATAATGGTAATACCCACCCTCCTAAGATTGTTTTCAGAATTGTTAAGACAGATCAAGCAGGTGGGACATGAGTGACCCAAGACCCCCAAATAGTTTAGTTATTTGAATGATCACTCCTTCTATGTTAATATTAATATGTTAGGGGCGCCTGGGTGGCACAGCGGTTAAGCGCCTGCCTTCGGCTCAGGGCGTGATCCCGGCGTTATGGGACCGAGCCCCACATCAGGCTCTTCCGCTATGAGCCTGCTTCTTCCTCTCCCTGCTTGTGTTCCCTCTCTCGCTGGCTGTCTCTCTCTCTCTGTCAAATAAATAAATAAAATCTTTAAAAAAAATGTTAATATCACTATAGTTTAGCTTCACTCCCTGAGGATCAGGCAATCTTTTTTCTTAAGATAAGTTTTTTATTTGGGGGGGAGAGGGAGAGAGAGAAAGAAGAAGACTCCCCACTGAACAGGGAGCCCAAGTGGAATCTCGATTCCAGGACCTGGCGATCATGACCTGAGCCAAAGGCAGACCCTTAACCGACTGAGCCATGCAGGCGCCCAGGATTAGACAATCTTTTAAAACACCCCGATTAAAATGCCACTGTCCAGTTCCCGAGAAGTGTATGACAGACTCCAGATTTTAAACATCCTGAAACATCCCCTACTAGACCTGGAGCATTCTACGGAACAAAAAACACAACCAAAATACAGACTGACGATGAATTAAAAGATAAACAAAGGCCAACCAACATTTCAAAAAAGGCTAAACAAGGCGCCTGGGCGGCACAGTCAGGCAACCGACTCTTGATCTCAGCTCAGGTCACGATCTCAGGGTCATGGGATCAAGCCCTCCCACCGGCTCTGCACTCAGTGTGGAGTCTACTTGTCCTTCTCCCTTTGTCCGCCCTCCCAGTCCCTCTCCCTCTCTCAAATAAATAAATAAATAAATAAATAAAATCCTCAAAAAAAGGCTTAGCGTATCAACACCACGCAGCAAATGACAAAGCACAAGGGAGAAGAAAGGATTTCCTATTAACAAAGTGCACTTTAGACAAATGGAGCAGAATTTCAGCAAGCACTTTCTGGAATGATTCTCCCTGACCGAGTCTCACAGGATGCCGAGGACCTCGGGTACGAAACACCAGCGCACAAACTCCCGCCAGTTGCCTGCTTTTTTATAGCCCGCAGGCTAAGAATGACTTTCACATTTTAAATAGTTGCAGCAGGGGGTGGGAATCAAAGGAAGAATAAAATTTTGTGACACGTGAAAATTTGAAATTCAGATTTCAGCGTCCACAAAGTAAGATTTAGTGGAACGCAGCCACACCCCTTCTTTTAGGTACTTACGCTCAGAGCTGCGAAGTACAAAGGCGGAGTTGAGTAGTTTCCACGGAGACCACACGGCCTGCAAAGCCGAAAATACTATCTAGCTCTTTACAGATAAAGTTTACCACGCCCTGGCCTACAAGTCGAGGAGATGCTCCTGATGGCAGCCCTCATGGAGGCACAATTAATACTCGCCTGCGGACGGCTCCAGGAGGCCCAGCAGGAGGGCTGCAGAAAACAGTGACTTGGTGGAGTCTGGCATTTCCCAAAACATATTTGTCCATACAATCCTTTACTCATGCAAGATGTATGAACACCCTGCAAAACACACACGGATGCAGTTTCCACCACCAACACGGTGCTGAAGTCCAGAAAAGTCAACAAACCCGCAACACACAGATACAAAATTCAAAGTAACAGGAATAGTTTACTTTGGCCCTCGGTACAGAGATCAATTTCTGCCTATTAAAATAGAACCAATGGCAACAAAAAAGAAGACACAAAAAAGAAGAGGTTTAAGAACGTTAACCTAAATTTTTGTTATTAAATGTAGCATGAAAACTAGAATATAAAAAGGTATGCGAGGGGCGCCGGGGTGGCTCCATGCATTAAGCGGCTGCCTCTTGATTTCAGCACAAGTCTTGAGCTCAGGGCCGTGAGTTTAAGCCCCATGTTGGGCTCCAAGCTGGGTGTGGAACCTACTTTAAAAAAAAATGTATGCCATACACAGCTTTATTGAGCCGGAGGACGACATGAGTAATTACAAAGGTAATTTTCACATGGATAAACTTAGGACATCCTTAGCAACTCCTGAAATGCACATGTGCACAACCAAGGACCCTTACATATCTATATTAAAGCAGCATAAATAAATGAAAATGATAAACTCCAATGTTGGCAGCCTTGTGGGGTAGAAGGCACATTTATAGTTTCCTGGTGGCACTCTAAATTAATTCGGTCTTTCTAAAGACAATCTGGCAACGTGCTGCTAGAGCCATAAAACCATTCATTCATTTCCTGTGACCCAGCAATCCACTTTGGGCAATATACCCCAAATATACCTCACTTCTGGGAACAACCCAAAAGGAAAAAGAGCCATTGATCTGTACAGAGACAACTTCATCAGGGCTGCTGGCTGGCAAAACAATGACGACAGCCCAAGTGTGCGACGACAGCCCAAGTGTGCGATGACATCAGGATGGCTCCACACACTGCCCACCCAGAGGAGACAGGGGGCTTGGCGGCCCGCAAGCTTGAACTGCAGGAATCACAGGCACCTCAGACTTACTAACACACCCCCAAATTTTGGGGCCTCCGACCCGCCTCACCCCGCCCCAGCTTTGCCCTTCAAAGTCGTCAGACCACCAAAGACTCCGCTCAGGAACCAGGGAGTCAGCCCTGACTACTGAGTGAAAGTGGTCATGCTTTCCTTCCACTCCTGCCCTCTCACATCTCACCGGCGGTAGATCTTCTTTAAAAATCTTTAAAATCTATAGTAATCCCCATCTTCACTGCCACTGCCCCCTGGAACGATCGGCTCCCCCCACCCTGACCTAACTGCGAAAGAATCCAACTGGCCTCCTGCATCTCTACTTCCCCTTTCGAATCCATTCTCCACAGAACTGCCAGAGTGATCTTCAAAAAAAAAAAAAAAAATCTCATTAAAACCATATTACAGGGGCGCCTGGGTGGCTCAGTTGGTTAAGCATCTGCCTTCAGCTCAGGTCATGATCCCAGGGTGGTGGGACTGAGTCCCCACATCAGGCTCCTTGCTCAGTGGGGAGCCCGCTTCTCCCTCTGCCTGCCGCTCCCCATGCTTGTGCTCTGTCAAATAAATAAATAAAATCTTTTAAAAAAATAAAAATAAAACCATATTATAACCTTGCCTACAATTGTATGCCTAGCAACACCCTGACACGGTCAGACCTTTAAAGGGCTTGTCCAATCCGGCCCCTGCCTGCCTGCGCAACCTCAATCCACACCCCCTTTGCCCGCATTCGCTGAGCTCCAACCACAGTGGCCTTCTTTCTACCCTCTGAGCACATAGGCTCTTTCCTACCTCTGGCCCACTGTACATGCTGTTCCTTCACACTGGTATACTCTTCCTTCTGCTCTTCTAAAACATCACTCTTTCTCCCATCCCCAATGAACTATTAACTCCAAAACGGAAGGCCCACGAGTAGCCTTTTACTATCATATACCCAAAGTCTAGCAATGCCTGACATTTTGCAATGTAATTTAGCAATGCACCAGAAACATTTATTAAATGAATGAAGAACTATAAATATATCTCTGTAAGATATAATAGCTACATAAAGAAAAGCAGAATACAAGCAAGTACACACACATTAGTTTTAACTGTACATAAATGTTGCACACTGCCAAAGAATAAAAATGAATTGGGAAGAGAAATCCATATCCACTAGGTTCTTCTAGTTGGCAATTCGCTTGAGGTGAAAATATTCTTTGTTAATAACTCAAATATCCTTCAGTTGTAGTTCAAAGTATTGAGATGTGGCTCAGGACCCAACTACCCTTTAACCTATCTAGAATGAATGAACAGTTAGTTTAGAGCAAGATCCTTCTGGAATTCATTCAACAATCCTTTATTGCTTAACTACTATGTGTCAGGGCATTAAACCAAAAACACAAAGATGAATAAATAGCACATTGTATGTTGTCTTTAAGAACCTGAAATGGGGATAACAACATTGGCCCTGAACATTCCAAATGAGGAATGAAACACACCCAAACCTTGTCTAATTTGGTATTTTTTTCCTGGACCAGATACACAAGATTCAAACCAAAGAGAGCGGGGCCATGGACTCCTAGAAGTTAAGGAAGAGCAAGGAGTGAGTAATAACCAGTTAAATTATTCCAGAAACCTGTCACCATGGGCCTCTGAATCTTCTCCATCCCCCGCCCCCATTTCTCTTAATTCTGGTTACACTGACCTGGCCATACCTAGTAGGAAGTCAGATAATGGTCTCGTCTCATGAGTTCTTTGGGAAAGCAGAAGTCCATCCTCTTTCCCCGAACCAAAGATTAAAATTTCTTCTCACTCTTTGCCTTTCTTTAATCTACTCAGCATGTGCTATCTAGGAAGAGACAAGTTTAAAAGGCTGCTTACGAGAATGCGAAAAAGTGAGTGGGATAAACCACACACAAAAACATGACTTATGGGACCACGCATATCGGCGCATTAAACCAGTTTCTATGAGACCCAAAAAGTGAACGAAGTAAATAGTAATAACAGATGATGCAAACCTATGCCCTAATCCTATACAAATAATCAGGCTGGCAGCAAAGAAAACCCGACCCCAGTCCTCAAGTTCTCAGGAGAAGTGAGTGAAAACTCCTTGCTAAGCAGAACCCATGTCACACTGTTACTCACTAAGCAAATATTTGTCAAAATGACCCGAGTAGCAGGAAAGCAAAGCATCCATTCCCTATTTTTAACATTTCAATTTGCAAGAGGATCTTTCCATCTTACCCATGGCACCATTGTCCGTCAGAGTCACACCATAGGAAAATGCTTGCCACGACTCCACACCCTCGGCTTTCAATCCGCACACACAGGTTGCTCTCACTTTATAATCGGCTCCTCTGGCTAAACTTCCAAGCGCCATCATGGAGCCAAACTGCTTCCCAGGAAGAAAGGGAATGTTCAGCTCTCAGGTAAAATCTTTCCCTTAACAAGACACAAAATTCCAGGGGCGCCTGGGTAGCTCCGTCGGTAAAGCGTCTGCCTTAGGCTCAGGTCATGATCCCTGAGCCCCTGGGGATCAAGACCGCATCAGACTCGCTGTGCCTGCTTCTCCCTCTCCCTTTGCCCCTCCCCCTGCTTGTGCTCTCTTTCTATCTCAAATAAATAGATAGAAAGAAAGAAAGAAAGAAAGAAAGAAAGAAAGAAAGAAAGAAAAAGAAAATTCCAGTAAATTAAGGTCACTTGTCGCCTACCCACATCTTGGCAGAAAAAAAGCTGTGTGTATCAAGCCACTCAGACCCAGATGTGAATCATCTCTCTGGAAGCTGCCAACTGCTCGACCATAACTTCTCTTACACCTCAAACCCTCATCTATAAAATGGGGCGAATGCTACCACATCGTGTACTTGAAAGATTTACTGAGATCATTTGTAGACAGTATTCAACACAATGCCAGGGGTAAGTAATCAATAGAAGCTTAGTAATTCAATATAAATGATCAATATTAACAGCCACTAATATTCCTCCCCTCTGGGCTCTCAGTGGTGAAGCCCTCTTGAATTCACAGTGGTTCTCATTTGATTCCAGGACTCACGGTCGCACCCCCCCCCCCAACTCCTAAATCCACTAAACTCCTGTTTTGTTTCCCAAAACAGATCTGCATACAGCTCCAAGCAGCTGCTCCCCACGCCGTTCTGGGGGCAGAAGAGCAAAGGGAAAATTGTGTGAAGATCGGAGAATGAGCCTGGCTATGACTTCGCTTACGGAGACTCCTCTCCTTTATGTTGTTTTGGTTTTGATCTTTAGTTTAGAACAAAGCCCTAGAGGGGCGCCTGGGCGGCACAGCGGTTAAGCGTCTGCCTTCGGCTCAGGGCGTGATCCCGGCGTTGTGGGATCGAGCCCCACATCAGGCTCCTCCGCTGGGAGCCTGCTTCTTCCTCTCCCACTCCCCCTGCTTGTGTTCCCTCTCTCGCTGGCTGTCTCTCTCTCTGTTAAATAAATAAATAAAATCTTAAAAAAAAAAAAAAAAAAAGAACAAAGCCCTAGACAGGATTTTCAAATCTTCTAAAGAGGAGATGGGGCTACATACAGCTCAGGGCCCTGCCTCCTCACCTACACCAGCCCCACCCCACCCTGCCTGAGGTCCCTCTGAGCAAACTCTCCCACCACTGCAAGCATCTGTCTCTACAAGGCCATGTGCTGACATCTGTGGAAAAAAAATCCAGACAGCCAGAATCCAGGAAGAAATGCACCGCTCCTGGCGGACTTTCCACCTCTCAAGAAGAATGAGGTCAACAGCCTCAATATCAGCTTTGAATCAACAGCCCGAATAGTAGTGCGCCCCACCTCTCTGTAGCCCCAAGGTGAGCACACACTCCCTGACATCTGCCAGGTTCCTCCCTGGTTATAACCTCTGCCGGGCTCCTCTCCCCTGGACTCAGGCTGGAAATGAGAGCTGGTAGGAAAGCCAGATGGCAGCATACAAGCCAATTTAGGATTCTTGTTTATTTTTTGGTATTTGACAAATACAAACACTGGGGCAAGGCCTGTATTTATTCATGATCTGCAGCCCCTTCCTAAAAAAAAAAAATCAAAGCTCAATAGCCACTATCCCAGCGGCGACAAAGCCCAGTGTCTTCACACTAAAGGGAGATTCAATTTGGGGGAACAAGTTGACTCCTATTAAGGCTTCTGTCTTCATTCCATCAAACACATGTATCTGCGCCTGATGGGCCAGACTGAACGCTTCAGACGGTCATCGGGCACATGCCCAAAGGCGATGACATACCCGGGGCTCCTCCTGTCACAGAACAGCAAGCATCTGAGTTTTCCAGGAAGTTGCCAGTGACCTGGCCTCCCCGGAATCTGCCAGGCCTGTTTGGGGGAAGAAGGCCAACAGCGTTCAGCGCTTACTGGAAAACACACATTGCCATTTATGCAGTAAAAAGTCACTCAATTCATATTGGCTCCTGAATAGCCTGGCAACGCATCGGACCATTTCCCAGCATCAATCAATCAATCAATCAAGTTTCCTTAAGCCAATTATGCTTTATAAAGGGCCGGTGGGGTACAAAACCAATTTGCAGCTTGTCTATGGAGTGACCGAAGAAGCTGTACCCCTCATCTTCAGAGATGGAGTCAAAGGTACAGCTCAAGTGTGCTGTCTCCACATCCTCATCTACAAGGCACAAGTACACAGACCACCTGTTACTTAGGCCACGCCTCCTTGCCTCTATCCAATAAGGCGCACCTGGAGAAGGCGCCTTCCGCAACATGTCCTGGAAAATAGGGCGTTAACTGTTCGGACCACATCCAGCTTGGCAGCCTTTGTGCAAATGCGGCCACACTAAAATATATACTTTAGCTGGCTGATGGATCCACGTCTATGTAGTCTCGGGGTTTTTCTCAATATAAGGTAGTATAATATACATTCCATTACAAGGAATTTGTTTTTCTTGCTGGTTAGGTTTGCTTGTGTATTTTATTTATACTGGAGGTCTCTCTGTTTGTTTTGGGCTGAACCTGAGGCAGATACAGCCACACGCCTTTAGAAACAGTTCAGATCGAGAAAGCTCGATCCTCTACTATACATTTTGAGATCAGGGATGGGAGATTCATGGGGTAAGTCAGAAATCCTGCATTCCAGGACATGTCCGCCCTCCCTATTCTGAGTGTAAGTGGCTCTCCCTACCAGTGCTAATGTATGTTACTCTGAGAATTGTGAAGGTTTTTCTTCTGCTGGCTTTCAAACTGGCTAAACTAGCCCAAAGTTACTTTAAGCAGTTTAAAGATTTTAACATCAACCACATTTTGTGTATTACTTTGAATACATTCATCCCCTGATTCCATAGCAGCTCATGAAACCCAGCCCTCACTCCTGATAGCCAGGTACGTTTTACATACCATAAAAACTGTACCTGTGGGGCAAGATCCAAATCCTAATTCATCCCTGGGCTCCCACCGCCTCGTACAGTGTCCCTCTCAGAGCAGGCGCTCAGTGTAGGTTTGCGACATGGAACCTTATCCACTATGGTTCCCTTCTCTTCTGACTGCCTCACTACCAACACTCCATGGGTCCAGGCAAAGCAAGCTCCCCGAGGGCAAGAGACGTCTCTGAATGTGTCCTGTCGTGCTGGACAAGCCCTTCCGGGCCATTTCTTAACACTGGCACAAACTTAAAGGCTTCCCTTATCTTCCCTCCAGACTTTTGGCCTGAACACATAACATTTTATCTTTCTGTTTGTGGTTTACTTCCCAGTATCATGCAGACACTTCAACTCATCAGAAACAGAAGTACAAGGAGCAAGAACGCTTTCTTCCAAAGGCACTCATGTAATTCTTATTAATATTCTGCAACAAACCAAACCACCAGTCTCAACTTTGCTCCAGGGAGCCTTCTCTGTTGCTACATTTCATCCTCTAGCAATTCGGAGTTGTGAAATAGGTAATGTGGCACAGGAGGGAGCAAGGGCATGAGCTGAGGAGTCAGGCGCCCCCAGCTCCCGGCCTGAGCGCCACCAGTGGCGAGCTGTGAGGTCGGGGACAAACCAGTGAAGTTTGCCCAGCCTACATCTTCTCATCTGTAAAATGGAGATAACACCTTCCTGCTTCACAGAGATGTTGGGAATAAATGAGACACTGTATATAAAGCATCTGACACACACACACACACACACACACATATATATAACTATGACATTATATGTTTATATACATGTGACATTATATATATATGACATTATATGTTTATATACATGTGACATTATATATATATGACATTATATGTTAGGCATCATATGTTTCTTAAAGCTTATTAAAGCCATATGAAAGTTCTCTTTCATACAGTTATCCGGTCATCCCAAGAAAAAAAAAAGTGTCAAAAATGATGACAATAACAAATATTGGCACAAAAAAGGAGATACTTGAAAAACAACAGTACCTAAGCCATTATAAACAGGACACTTTCTTGAGTTTATTTTTTCTTAATCTAACCGCAATATATGGGTAGGGCACTAACTTTCCCACTTCCTGCCCCCCCCCCAACTGTTCTGAGCACCTGCTGTGTTTAGCTGGGCTCCAGTGCCTGGTGTCGGTCATTTCCACATGGCTAAGAATCCCAATGGGATAAATAAGCCTTATACCAATATCGTGAGAGCATCATTTTACACATAAGTAGTGTCTACCCTGAGGAATGGAGCTTGCAGACTGGGGATGGAAAAAAGGAAAAGACATTGCCTCCCCACCCTGGTTCCGGATTACAGCGAAGTCCCTGGTGCTCCCTGGTACACCCTCTCCATCACTCTTCAGGACGACAGGATCAACCCCAAGCCATTCCATGGACTGAAGTAGAGCCCTTCTATGAGTTAACCAGGAGAAGACGGATTCTTATTTTAGTTAACAACTGGAGACTGCTTCTAAGCTCCATTACAAATTTCATTTTTTTTTTAAAGACAGCCAAACCTAAATTCTCAGGTCTTTAGTGGCAAATCCAGTGCACAATTTTTAGATAAACTGACTTTAATGATTTAAGAAAAGGAACTGAGATCTTTCTCAGTTGGTTAAAGCAACCTACACTTTCATTACATGGAGACCTTACTTTTAAACACCTACCTATCTCATGCTCAATTGTAAAATGAATGAAGTATCACACTAACTTAAGATTTAATCTAGGAGTGGACTCTGTAGGGCATGTAATAATCAGATATGTTGGAGGGATGGGATGGGCATGGGGGTGGGGGGTAGACTAGTAGATGGAAGGAGGAAACTCGAGGATTGATTTAACTCCACTGATGTTAGTGTTCCGTAGACTGAAATGGCTTTTTCTACACACCAACACTATCAATCCAGGTTCAGGGCTGGAAGAGACCCCTCCTTACTGCTCAGCAGCCCCCACACTTGTTTGGAGGGTACAGATCTTGATTTTGCCATTACTATAAATGGGCGGAAAAGACTTTTTGAAAGAAGACTCATTATAAATGCTAACAGCACCAAACTTTTCTTCAGTGTCTCTTTCCCCCTTAAAACCCACACTCACACAGGGAACCAGAGCGCCTGTAGGATGAATTCCCAGGCCATAGCAACTGCAATGCCCTGAGATCTAAGAGATCTTGGCTGACCAGGCATTAAGCCCTTTTTGGGAAGGAGACAGCAAGCCTGCCTTTCCCTTACACAGCCCTGCCGTGAAAATAGGCTGTTGTCTTTTGTTTTCGTTTGGGTTTCAGCTAAGAATCTGTCCTCCCTGCAGAGACAAAAAGATAGGCATGGGAAGCTTATGGTGGCTCAAGGGTTAGCTCTCAAATTTTCTTCCACCTAACTCGGCCTCTCCCCTCTAACTTTTGGAAAGGGGAAGGGATCTGGGGGAAGTTGGGGATAAGTTTTTGGGTCAAGGGTGGTTTCAGGCTTTGACCAGGTAAGTGAGGGAGGACGAGGTATGGGGCACGCCTTGGAGCTGAATGCAGCTTGGGTGCTGAAGAACGAACCCGCTCCACTTTGCAGGGTCACCTGCCTCGCCACAGGTAAACGAGGGATCGGAAAGACTGGAGAAATTCATCTTCCTTTATGTAGCTCCCTCTCCCCCTCCCCCCACTCAAGTGCCAGCGTGCTGGCTGGCTGGGAGCCGGCGCTTTGGAGGCGCCTGAGAGTGGGTCGAAGGGTTCTTTTTTTGGCCTACAGAAACTGGGACCCACCCGAGCCAAGGAGGCGAGGTGGGGGAGGGGCTTCGCGCCCTGCTGGGGAATGCACCGCGCGGACGCACCCGGGTCCCCGGCGGCCGGCGCGCACCGGTACCGCTCTCCCACTGCGGTAGCATCCCGACATGACACTGCAGCTGCAACAAAGCGGCGGCCGCCGCCAGCCCTCGGCGCCCCGCACCGCAGCCCAGGCCCCACACCACGCGGAGTGGGCAGCGGCCGGTGGCTGTGGGGGTGCGTGGAGGGGGGTGGGGGCACCAGGGGTCCGAGGAGAGGGGAAAGCCCTGAAATGCGCAGGAAGCCGGGTGGCCACCTCTAGCGCCTCCTCCAGCGCAGCCAGACTGCAAGAAACACAGTTCGCCTCCGTTCCTGAGTTCCCGGCTGAGCCCGGTGGCTCCCCCAAACGACCCGGGTACCTTCCCCTGCTTGCAAGCCCCCCAACCCAGCCTGGTCGACCCCGCGCCTCCCGCAGCCCCGGCCGGTGGACCCGCCCCGCTCCCGGAGAGCGGCGCCTTCGGCTCCGGCGCGGCCGCCGCCCCCGGTCCCCCAGCGCGCTCACCAGGAGAAGGGAGCCCGCGATCATCGTAGCTCTGGCGACGCGGCTGCAGGAGGCGAGGGCGGTGCTGCTGCTCGCGGAGGTCCCCATGGCTGAGCCCGGGGCTCGCAGGGGCGCCCGGGGCGCGTGGCCCCCCGGCAGCTGGAGTCGGCGGCTGCTTCTGTCCAGCGCCGCATCCACCGCCGCCTCCCGGGCCGGGAGCCCATCTACCTCCAACACCCCATGTGCACTGCGGCAGCGGGGCAGCCGAGCAGAGGAGGGAGGCGGCGAGGGAGGCTCCGGGGGCGCTCAGCACCTGCCCAGCGGCGCGGCCGCCCGGGCGGGGAGAGGCAGCGGCCGCTGCAGCCCGCGCCTCCCCGTGCTCTCCTCCGACAGCGGCTGCGGAGAACCAGGGAGGAGGGCTGGGCGCGAGAGAGCAAAGGAACAACTTCCCATAGCGAAGCCTCCAGCCACTGCCAACCACCCTCCACCGCTGCCCAGACCGGCCGGCGAGGGACTGAGTCGGGTGGCCGCCGGGCGCGGGGACACACGTGGTGGCGCCGAAGGGGCGGGGGATCGGCCCTTTGTGATGTCACCCGGGAGGAGGCCGGGCTCTTTGTGCGATCAGAACTGGGAAGGCGTTCCAGGTAGAGCGAGGAGGGAGAGGGTGCCCCTTGGCGTTGGCTGAAGAAATTGCAGCTGCTTATTGACCCAGGGAAACCGCTGCGGAGGTATGCACCCCTGACCCAAATTTACTTATTTTTTCTAAGATGATTCTAAGTAAATTATTTCTGCGACAGGCGCCGTTCTGCTGTTTTTGACAGTGATTAAAAACAGCCAACGACCATGGAACATATAGATCAACTGCGTGCCAAAAATATACGGGACTTGGTTCTCAAACCTGGCTGCGCTTTAGAATAACCTAGAGAGTTGAAAACATATGTATGTATGAATGGTCCCACCCCAGAGAGTCTGATTTAATGGAAAACGGGGTGTGGCCCGGGCATTGGGATTTTCAAAGGTTCTCCAGGTGATTTTTCGGATGGAGCAAAGTTTGAAAACTTCTAGGCTAATGAATGCAGTTAAGGAAGTCCAGACTAAGGGCTCCAAACTCAGAGTCGGTGGAGTTGGTTGCGTCCGTGGGTGGTCTTTGAGAAGCCTCGGAAATCCTTGAAATGTGTGGGCAGTTGCATCTTCCTAATTAAGGATCCAGTGTTTTGAATCTGATTATCACAGAGATTAAAAAAAAAAAATTCTTCCCCCCAAAAAGCATTACAATATTTGAGTTGAGTTTCAAATGCCTTTGTGGGCTGTGGGTGGGTGGAAAGGAAGGTAGCACGCTGCTTCAGAAGTAAGAAAACCAGAACGTGATCCTGGCTGGTTGACATCTCCTACATTTCTGAACGTGAGCTAGGACCTGGCATCCCCTTCGTTTCACCTGCAGGGAGTCAGTCCCCTGACCATGACCACCGTGTGGGGGACAGTGGTGTTCGTCATCTGGCTGCTGACAGTTCACAGTATGCTATATTGAAATTACCACTTTCACCATGTCAGCCCACCACTTCCTGTGAGCCCTGGTGGTGCTGGGCTTACCGTAGGTTTCCTCTATTTCAATATGAACACACTTTCTCAATTACCTGCTTCAAGAAGCACTACCAGTACTCCTGGGTACTCTATAAAATGCAAGTGTGAACTATTAATTTTCTGATGAATATATTTTGTGTTGGCCTTTGTTCTGTGCATACTTCAAAGATGATAAAAAAATATGAACATTCATTCCAATCTCTTATTTCAAACATCTATTAGGAAAGAGAAGGATTATCCATAAATATTGGAGGAGGGAAAAGCCATAATATAAAACCTCGGGGGAACTCCAAAGAAGTTCTGAAAAATATTATCACTAAATATGTGGTTTTGGGGAGAGGGTTATGTTTGGACTTGAATGTCTCTAGCTATTTCCAGGAGTTCAAAAGAGTGAGGGTTATTTGTGTCGCCATATATAACAGCTTCAATTATTTCTTTAAAAATTCAAACGACTGGTCAATATCATCATGTTTTTTAAAAAGTTACATAGGTGTAAAAAGGGGGGGTGGAGGGTGAAAGCCCTTGTTTGTTAGCTAGTTTTGTAACTCCTTACAACCAAACCTACTCAAAGTTGGGTCTGATCGATGTGCTCCATGAAGTTAGCAAATTTCAAGTTTAGAATTTGGGTTACTATGCAGGCATGAGGAGTCCTTTCTTAACTATCTCTCTTCCTGAAACCTAAAAGAAGTTTGAATTGTGCTTTCACCACTTGGGAATTTTGTCATTTCCTGAATTAGTATTGATCACATCAAGTTGAAACTGAATATCCATTTTGAGGGATGAAAAATTCCCTCAATCCTGTTTGCCACTAACAAATAAAATGGATTATGAATAATTTGAATCTATCAGGGTGTGAAACTTTATTACTTTGAATTAAAATATATAAATGTTTTTATTTCACTTTGTAAAAATTCTTCAACTATTGATAAACTCATTGCCACATTTTCAGTATGGTCACTTAGACGTGGTTATTTTCTGGAAAGGGATGGAAATCCAATAATCCATAAGGATTATTTTTGTCATATCTTTGCCATTATATCCTTCTCCAGCCCCCGTCTCCTGGCACACATTCCCACTTTGGGCTTTTTTTTTAATTTCTGCCAGTGCTATACATTTCTCCTAGTCTCCTAGGTTCAAAATCACTGCTGATTCCTTTCCCTCCCTTAATGCATTTCCAGCCAATCTGCTTGTTCTACCCTCCAATTTGTCCATTTTCTCTGTCTTTCTAGCTAAATCCTTATTACATATTTGGACACTGGAGAAATCACCAAAATTACCATCTTGCCTTCAGTGTTGCCTTATACTTGCATTTATCCTGTACACTTTGGGCAGTTCTAATAAACTTTCAATTTTCAAAAATGTGAGTACCCAGTTTTTATAATGAAAATAGCTGTTGTCCGCATTCTGAGTAGTGCTTGCTTTATGGCCAGCATCCTGAGCTGATCCTTGTGATGGGATGGCAGGAATTGACAGGAATAGATGTTAGTGTGCAGAAGGTACAAGAATCTGCTGAAGCCAAGCTCAGAGGGCAGAAGAGCATGAAACTTGTCTAAGCAACAGCAAGATTGTTTCATTGCAACATGTACCAAGTATCTATTATGCGTCGGGTACTGCAAAAACAATAATAAGAAATGATCCTGGGGCGCCTGAGTGGCTCAGTCGTTTAGCGTCTGCCTTCGGCTCAGGGTGTGGTCCTGGAGTTCTGGGATCGAGCCCCACATCGGGCTCTTCCGCTGGGAGCCTGCTTCTTCCTCTCCCACTCCCCCTGCTTGTGTTCCCTCTCTCGCTGGCTGTCTCTCTCTCTCTGTCAAATAAATAAATAAATACATCTTTAAAAAAAAAAAATGATCCTGTCTTTGAGTTGACAGTCTCAGGGAGGGGAAATAGTATGGTGGGTGTGGGTAGTAAAGGTCGCTATTGTACCCCCATTACAGGTGCACACCTATTTCAACGCTCATGCAGCTGCCCAGAATAAAAGATTACCTTTCCTAGCCTCCAGCGCTCCTGAGCACCTGACTCCTGTTTCTGCCAAGCAGAACCGTCATGCGTGTCTTCTGGAAAACATTCCCATTGACTAGAACTTAGTGATCCATCACCCCTGCTATTCAAACTTTACTAAGCTGTCTCAGTCAATTCTGATCTGATTCTATGTCAATTATTTTCCTCTTCCTCCTCCTCTATATCCCTTCTGCCCTTACCGATACACAAATCTCATGACTGGCACCCCTGCCTCTAGTTTTGCTTGGCCCTCTCAGGTCCACGATAAATCTCTTCTTCACACCCTAAGGAAAATGAGCTTTTTACAACCCAAGTCTGATCATGTCATTCCTTTGCCAAAAGCCCAACAAAGAACCCTCATTATACTCAATTTGAGTTCAAAGTCCTAATAAAACTATTCATATTGTGAACTCTGCTTATGATTCAACCCTCACCACTGCCACAAGGTTGAGTAAACATCACAAAGCCTTTCCTTCCTACATCCAGCTCAGTTTTCCACCCCCGTTGCTGCCAATCTCTACAGACCCCAAGGTCTACATCCTAATCCCATTAGATCACTGTGTTTCTTGACTACCTCGTCCCTGTGATTCTTCTAGACCTTTGTTAAGTATTGTTTTCTTTTTATTTCCCCTCCTCTGCTTTGGAATTCCTGTGAATCCACCCTTTAAGACCCATCTCAAGTGGTACTTCATCTAAGAAGCCTTCCGTGATGTTCTCTCTTCACCTTCTCTACTCTCATTCGGAAAGAGTTGTTCCTACCTCTCGTTTTTTCCCAGATGGCTCTGTTACAGCATATATGACATTGTACTATAGTTTGCTTACCTCTCCATGTCCCTAGCCAAGTTTTGAGCTCTTTGGGGCCAAAGTCCATATCTTAATCATCTTCATATCTCCATAGTCAAGATTCAAGATATGTACCTAACTCAGTAAATATTGGTTGAGTGAAGCAAACTTGGAAAATTTGACAAGCAGCAGAATAGTTAACACACCTGTTTGTACATTTTCTTTTTCCAAGCCTTAATTTAAACATCCTGAGTTGTGTGACGCAACAATAGATTTAATGTTGTATATTACCAAAGTGCCACATCCTACACTTGGGTTAAACCTTTTGTCCGCAGCTCTGTTTCCTTCAAAAATTCATTTACGAGCTTGCCGTTCTTTGGCCTAAGAAAGAATAGCAGCCATTCAGCAACAGATTGCAAGATTAAGTGCGTGAGCATGAGTTTGATCAAGTCTCCATGGTGACATTCTACAAAGAAGGCACTCTTGGATAAGATCAAATGGGAATAGACTTGCAAAGTAGACACAGTTCCAGAAGCTTCCTTCTCTCTTGGATGATGAGAGGGATGATTTGAAAAATAAAATAGACAATCCTTTGAAGGTTTGACACTTGGTCTCACTCGCAAGAACAGTGAGGTGATTAAATTAGTTCATTTCCCTGAAGGAGAGAATGTTGGCATTGGGGAAAGTGGGGCTCACCTTCAATTGCCGTCATCCACGCACTTCAGGAGTCCATGCCTGTAATGTTGTCATTTTGCCATAAGCTTTTTTAAAAATAATTTTTCACTTCGTGTGAGAGTTGATGAGAAAGTTTAATAAGTTTAATATTTAATTTTTATATTTACATACTTATATAATTTTAGGGATCATATATTATATATATTTATAAAATATATTTTTATATTTGTCATTTAATAGTTTAATCAAAAGACGTTGGGTTTGAGGAGTCACCAGATATGGGATCAAATCTCTGTTATACCACTTACTGATTGGGTAGGTATAAGAAAGTACCTTAATTTTTTTGAACCTCTCCGTTTGTAAGACATAAGAGCTATCTCACAGTGGTGATATGAGGAATAAATGGAATAAAATATGTAAAACCCCTAATACATTGCTTGTCCTTTAGTATGTACTCAATAAATCAACTCCCCTTCTCCGGTCCCCTTTTGAGAGGATAATCTTTCAAAAACTAATTACAGGAAACTGGGGAAGTGTAATATTTCTTCATAGACACATTAGAATTTAGGATTAGAACAGATTTTTAAAAGTTGCTTACTCTGATATAATGCAATGTAGTGTCAAGAAAGATACAACAAGCAATCTGACTCCTGGTCTTGGTTCCCGCACGAGCCAGCCGTGCCCATTCGGACAAGGCACTGCACTGCTCGGTGTCTGTCTGGGTTTGTTGAAGCTTCCTGATGTGCAAAGTGATAAAGGTGAACTAAGTGATCATTTGTGGCTCTTTTGACGACCAAAGTCCTGGGATTCTAATTGGCTCCAATAGCATACTTTCTCCTGGCCCAGAGAGGTTCAAGTGGTTTAATGTCTGAAGGCAGAGAAGATTGAAGAAGAAAGTATTTGGGGAGGAGGAAGTCCAATCCGATGCGGGGAGGCGTGGAGGGAGCGTGATGGAGCACAGTTTGCTTCTGTTCAAGAGTTGCTTGTCCATTTGGGGATTTACCAAGTCGTGGGCTTCTCACCTTTCCTCACTTGCTCTCTCTGCCTGACCTTTCATCCCCTTAGCGACTAAGTACTTATGGTGAGTCTGCTCAGTCGTGGCAAGCAGGCTTTTTTCTCATACTTCTCTTGCCCTCAAATCCTCTCCCCACCCCCCTTCACCCTCATCAGACCATCTTGCTGATCCTGGTTCTGCAATGTAAGCTTCTCCACGAGCCTGAATTGTTCTCTGACTTCACCCCCTTTTCCATCACTGTTACTTCCGTTTCAGTGTTTGAGGCACCTGTCCTTGCCAAGGCTGACGCTTCCTTTTATGCTCTTGAGCTCACTGTTGCTGCCTCTAAAATCATGACTCTTTCTCCCTCTGCATCTCAAAAATCTCTCTTTTCTGGTTTTCCCCATCCTTATAATATCCAAGGACCTTCATCCTTAAATACGTAAATACAGTAAGTAAATGTATAAACAAAGAAACCCTTATATTTCTCCATGTCTTTCCTAAATACACCAATGCCTCTTTTTGCAATCACTGCTTTGTTAATGGCACCACACTTTTCTCGCCCACAGGCCTGGATTCCCAAACCCTCCCTGACTCCTCCTTTTCTTCATCTTCTGTCTCCCACCTCCCAACCTTCGCATCTACTTTGCTGCTAAGACCTGTACTTTACCAAAGTCCCCTGTGTCTTTGTATCTTTCCATTTCTCTCTACGAACAATGTAATCAAAGTTCTTAACATCTTTGCTTAGATGAATGAATGTTTGATTATTGGCCTACTTCTCTTACGGCTCACCCGCCCTAAGACTCTTACATACGGTGGCCAAAGTCGGCTTCCTAAATCACGGGTTTAGTATTCCTCACATCTGCTGAAGAACAATCGATGGCTCCCCACTGACGGAAAAATTAAGTATAAAATTTTTGTTTTGGCCTTTAAGGCTCTCTACAGTATGGCCTCAACCTCCCTTTTCTGCACCATCCTTCGCCACTACCTTAGCTATAGAGAAGAAGAACTTCTCACCGTTTCTAGTACACACCATGCATTTTCCTAAGTGATTTTGTGAAGTCCATTTTCTCTGCCTGGAATCTCTACCAGCTGAAATCCTCAATTAAGACTCATCTTAATATTTCGCCTCTCTTATTTAATTCCATTCAATTCAGCAAACATCTATCGAGGACCGACTATGTTCAATGCAGTATGCTAGGCAACATAAGTCATACAATGGTGAATAAAGGTGACTTCTGCCGTCAGGGGCTGGCAATATGCTCGAGAGACTTGCTATTGGAAGCATATAAATACATTCAGATTTTGACACTCTGCCTTCAATAGCTAGCTAGAGCCTGGCACACAGATTATGCGATACATGTTCGCGGAATGACTAAATAATTATTATGTGAGATGCAAATGTAATGCTGTAGTAAGGTATAGGAAGCAAAGATTCATGTCAAGTGGGAGCCCATCTGGGAAGGCCTGAAGAGAGAGTTAGATTTCCAGGAGAGGAAGGCCCTGCAGTGCAGTGGGTACGACCAAGAGCACAACACACAGTTAGATTACGTGCTGTTGTTCTGAGGTCCCTTTGCCTGCTAACGGGAAGCTGAGCCAAGCAGCCTTCTGTCTCCTGAAGATTCCCACTTTGCTTCTTGGGCCAGCCTTCTCTACAGGGTCTTTTATAAATAGCATCTTTCCTCTTCCCAGCCTCCCTGCACTTCCCCAAACCTTTCTAAGGTCTATCCCAAGAGAACTCCAAATGATTTTGCATGGAAAAATCTATACATCCTAGGGAAGAAATATGTTCCATTTTCTGTGCAGCCCTTTAGTGTCCTTTGTCTTGACACTGAGAACCTTGCCTTTCAATGAGGCATTTTGCAAAACAAAGAAGCGGTTTTCTCCTTTTGCCAACCTCAACTGGAGAAACCTGATTCCATTTCTGATGGGAGCAGGGAGAGGGTTTGGGGCACTGCAATCAGAGTGACACTAACAGTCAGCAACACGTATTGAACAATTCCTATATACCAGGCGCCATAGAAGCCCTTCCCATGCATTATTTCATTTGATCCATACAGCCGACTTCTGGGGTATGTATTATTAAAATCATCATTCCCTCTTGTTGTTGTTTTTTTTTAAGATTTTATTTATCTATTTGATAGAGAGAGCAAAGTGAAAGAGAGAGCACGAGCAGCAGGGAGTGTCAGAGGGAGAAGCAGACTCCCTGCTGAACAGGGAGCCCACGTGGGGCTGAATCCCAGGACCCTGGGATCATGACCTGAGCCAAAGGCAGACTCTCAACAGACTGAGCCGCCCAGGCACCCCTCATCATCCCCTTTGTACCAAAAAACTGAGTCTTATAGAGGTTTTGTAACTTGCCGGTGGTCCCATACCCAGACATTGATGGAGGCGGGATTTGAACCTAAGTCTTACGGCTTCAGAGCTCCCCCACTTAGCCAATACATAACTTAGCTCACAAGAGTAGGTTGTGGGTTGTAGAAGATTCCTTTGATTAACAGATCCTGCAGCACCTCTCTTGAGCCATTCTTTCAGCTTTTATAAATGACAAGGGCAGCATTAAAAGCCTCTGACAAATGGATGGAGAAACAACTTCATCGGCAAGAGAAAACTGGGTCCTGAGTCACTTAAGTGATGGAAATGTCAGTAATATAATCTCATACCCCAATTCCCCACCCCACACACACCCTGCCTCACCCCTTCAAAGGCCTTTACAGTTTTCTAGATGATTGGTCCTTGGGGCCTGCCTGCAGCAACTGAGCTGAGGAAAAGGGGATTTTTTTTTTCTTGAGAGGAAATTTCCCCTTCTGATTAAATCTCTTTCTCTTTTATTCCTCACAGCACTTACTATACAGACCGTTTTCCAAGGGGTGCCCCCAAAGTCTTAATGCAGTTTCAAACATCAATACTTACAGAAGTATCCATGTTCCAAACTGACCAAAAACATTTGAAAGTTTAATTTTTAAGCTTTTTTCGTATAGCTACGACATTTTTTGCTTTTTGGAATAGTGCACATTTAATTTTAACTTTTGTCCCTCTAACTGAAGATGGTGAACATTGACCCCCCCCAAAAAAAGGAAAAGAAAATTAAAATAAAACATTGATTTTTCAAAATTCATAAAGGTAAAAAAATTGAAATAACAGCATTTTCAAATGATTTGTTGTTGTTTGCAACATATACACGTTTCCAGTAATTAAAGCTTCAAACTGCATTAAGAGTTGAGGACGTCCTGGGGCGCCTGGGTGGCTCAGTCGTTGGGCCTCTGCCTTTGGCTCAGGGCGTGATCCCGGAGTCCTGGGATCGAGCCCCACATCGGGCTCCTCCACTGGGAGCCTGCTTCTTCCTCTCCCACTCCCCCTGCTGTGTTCCCTCTCTCGCTGGCTGTCTCTCTGTCAAATAAATAAATAAAATCTTAAAAAAAAAAAAAAAAGAGTTGAGGACGTCCTGCACATATTATGCCTTAAGCTCAGTTGAAGTAATTTGCTTGAATCCGAAGTCAGTTCTCAAGCGACATGGACAACCAGAGTTGGCTCAGAAAAGAATCATTTCACTGAAATATTTAAAATAGTTAAAAGGCTTAGTTTAACCAAAAATGTTGTTTCAACCTTCCCTCTTCACAGCAGTAAAACTAATACTAAATAAAGAATTCATAATGATGAGCACAATAGATATTTTATCTTAAAGCAGTCATTTCTAGAAATGACTTATGAACACTATTGTTTGAAAATCCATCCACGTACATGCCTACTCCACAAATCAGTTAAACTCTGTCTTTAATATAGAGCTGTTTACTATTTTTTTTTAAAGATTTTATTTATTTATTTGACAGAGATAGGAACAGCCAGCGAGAGAGGGAACACAAGCAGGGGGAGTGGGAGAGGAAGAAGCAGGCTCATAGAGGAGGAGCCTGATGTGAGGCTCGAACCCATAACGCCGGGATCACGCCCTGAGCTGAAGGCAGACGCTTAACCGCTGTGCCACCCAGGCGCCCCAGAACTGTTTACTATTTTAAAAAGCAAAGGTTGTACATGATTTTATTGGTTGCTAAGTTGGTATTTTATTCAATTCTTCTCTTCGAAGTAGTTGTAAAAATGAGTTTCATTTTAGGCATTAAATTACTGTTTCTCTAATACAATAATTTATCTATTTACAAGCCACGAAAAAAAACCACACCCTCATTTCCATTGCTTTGTTTTCAAATTCTTCTGTCAGTGGGCTGAGATGGAAGGATTTAGAAGGCAGAGAACAGAACTTAAGGATGGGGAGGGCAGGGTTAAGGGGTGGAGTATTATGTCTGTAGAGCTCTGAGAAGGATATAACTTGAAATTTCATGGATCAGAAACTTTGGCTTGAATGAATACTATATGCCAGACATTTTCACAAATATCTCTTATTAATCCTGTGAGGCAAGAATCCTTAACCAGATTTTGCAGATGAAGAAACAGATTTTCAGAGAGGCAAGCAACTGGTCCAAGCTCACGTGGCCAAGTGATAAAAGTAGACTCTTTCCCAGCCCCTTGGGGAGGACACCTGTTGGTGGCAGGAACAAAGACACAGTTTGAGAAATGCAGCGCTATCCAGCCAAGAACCAGCTCAGATCTGAGAAGAAGCTGAGATCTGTCTCCCCCTGACCAGTTGACCCTCACTGAAGACAGCTTTCTCACTTCGCAATGTGTATTGCCCCCAGCCATTACGTATCCAAACTTTGAAAGATTACTTCTGCTTTCTTCTCTATTCCTTTACTATCTATTCATTTCAAATGTTGATTAATCATCCACTATGGGTCAGCCATTTTTCTGAGTTTTGGGTACTTGGCAACAAACAAAACAGACGATACCCCTTCCCATCTTGGAACTTACTAAGAAACAGATAAAAACAAATACTTAAGTTATTTTTATGGGCTGGATTGTGTCCCCCGCCCCATACCTCAGAACATGACTGTATTTGGAGATGGGGTCTTTAAAGAGGTATTTAAGGTAAAATGAGGGCATTAGGCTGAACCCTACTCCAGTACGACTGCTGTCTGCATAAGAAGAGCTGAGGACACAGGCGTGAACAGAGAGAAGAGCAAGTAAAGACACAGGGAGACAGTGGCCATTTAAAGCCAAGGACAGAGACTTCAGAAGAAACCAATCCTGCGGACACTGTGATCTCTTCCTTCCGGCCTCCAGGACTGTGAGAAAATGAATTTCTGTTATTAAGCCACCCAGTCTGTGGTACTTTGTGACGGCAGCTCCAGCAAACTGATGGAGCTCTGCAGTATGATAGCGACAACGCAAAGCAGAGAGAGAGACTGCAGTTTCTAAGTAAGGTGATCAAGGAAGACCATATTTGCATAAAGATCTGAGGAAAGGGAGGGAGGGAGCCAAGTAGGTGTCTGGGAGAAGCAACACCTGCAGAAGCCCTGGCAGAAGTGTTCCCGTTATTTTAGAGGAACCCTAAGAAAGCCAAGTGCTGGGGTGCCTGGGTGGCTCAGTCCGTTGAGTGTCTGCCTTCGGCTCAGGTTATAATCCCAGAGTCCCGGAATTGAGCCCCACACTGGGCTCCCTGCTCAGCAGGGAGTTTGCTTCTCCATCCAACCCCACCCCGATCTCATGCTCTCACTCTCTCTCTCTCGAATAAATAAATAAATAAAATCTTTAGAAAGAAAAAGAAAAGGAAGGAAGGAAGGAAGGAAGGAAGGAAGGAAGGAAGGAAGAAAGGAAGGAAGGAAGGAAGGAAGAGAAGGAATGCAGGCCAAGTATTAGAGAGTAGCAGGCGAGAGGACAGAGGAACAAGGACAGGATGTGGAAGGCCTTGAGGACCATGGATAAGACGTTGGTTTTCCCCCAGTAATTCAGGAAGCCATTGAGCAGTTTCATGATCTGATTTGTGTTGTCTGGATCAGTCTGGCTGTTGTGTTGAGGACAGACTGGGGGGGGGGGGGGTGCGTGGCATACCAGTCAAGAGGTTCCTGAAATAACCCAGACCGGAGAGGGTGGTGGTTTGGATCAGGGTTGGTGTCAAGAGCGCCAGCTTTGCCCCACATCCTCCTACCCGCAAGCACATGTAGAAAGGACAATTAGGTTATTTGGTTCTAACACATGCTCTTTTCATGCATGGCTGTCTGCATTGCATTATAGTTATTGTACTTCCATAAGATTATATGTGAATATAGCTAGAGTACTAGCCCCTTGGAAGGAGAGACCTTTCTTATTCACGTTTGTATCACCTCACAGCACCTGGAACAATGCTGTCCCTACAGAGGCTGGGAAAACTTTTGCTTACTTAACTAATGCAAGATTAACAGTAAATCTACTTTTTTTTCTGGAATACATTTCTTGTGTTGATATAAAAGTATATAAAAACTTGCCCTCCGGGAATTTACATTCTGAGAGAAAGAGACAAACAGAGGGAGAGATGGGGGAGGGGGGAGGAGGAAGGAGAAAGAGGAAATTATGTAGGCTTTTCCTTCCTTTTCTTCTCCTCCCTCTCCTTATCATTGCTACGAGTTTCATATGACACCTGCTATAAACACTGACACGTTTTCTTAGAAAAATATCCACATTTTTATTAAAATTCTTTTTGGACACTTGTACTTTCTAAATATCTTTGGAATGCTATACAGCTCTTTAAGCAATCAGAAGGAAGAGGGGGAGAGAGGAAGGGAGGAAGGAAAGTTAAGAAGGGGGCAGGTTAGGCAACTTGCTAGATATATCCCATTAGTTAATCCACCCATTGATAAGGTGGGTATTTTTATCCACATTTACACACAACAGAAACTCTGGTATGAAGAAATGTAACCATACACCCAAAGTTTTACAGTTGTTAAGTATCAGAATTAGGACTTGACCGCAGCCCTGACCAGCAAGCCTACTCTTTGCACTCTTTTTAAGTGATGAGACTGGTCAAAAACGAAAAAGTGCATTTTGTTTTCATTATAATTGTTATTGTTAATACTGTGTTTTATCTTTAAGTTTTCAGTTTTCACCAGTGAATGGCCAAATTTAAAACCGGAGGCACAGATATACAGACATCTGTTGCATTTCTATAAAAAACTGTCAAAGAGAAATGAAGAAAAAAAATCCCATTTGTAATCATATCAAAAAGAATAAAATACCTAGGAATAAATCTAACCAAGAAAGTGAAAGACCTGTACACTGGAAATTACAAGACATTGATGAAAGAAATCGAAGACACAGGGGCGCCTGGGTGGCACAGTCGTTAAGCGTCTGCCTTCCGCTCAGGGCGTGATCCCAGCATCCTGGGATCGAGCCCCACGTCAGGCTCCTCCTCTGGAAGCCTGCTTCTTCCTCTCCCACTCCCCCTGCTTGTGTTCCCTCTCTCCTGGCTGTCTCTCTCTGTCAAATAAATAAATTAAATCTTTAAAAAAATAAAGAAAAGAAAAGAAATTGAAGACACAGATAAATAGAAAGATATTCATGCTCATGAATTGAAAGAATTAGTATTACTAAAATGTCTATGCTCCTCAAAGCAATCTACAGATTCAGTGAAATTCCTATCAAAATTCCGATGACATTTTCACAAAAATAGAACAAACAACCCTAAAATTTGTATGGAACCACAATAGAACCTGAATAGCCAAAGCAATGCTGAGAGTAAAGAACAAAGCTGGAAGGATCACACTCCCTGATTTCAAACTATATTCCAAAGCTATAGTAATCAAAACAAAAACAGAGTGTTGGCATCAAAACAGATACATAGATCAACAGAACAGAATAGACTCCAGAAATAAAACCACACATAGTCAATTAATTGACAATAAAGAAGGCAAGAATGTACAATGGGGAAAGGACTGTCTTTTCAGTAAATGGTGCTGGGAAAACTGGACAGCAACATGCAAAAGAATGAAACTGGACCACTATCTTCCATTCCACAAAAACAAACTCAAAATGGATTAAAGATTTGAACGTAAGACGTGAAACCATAAAACATCTAGAACAAAAAAGGCACGAAGCTCCTTGACGTTGGTTTTGGTGCTGATTTTTTGGGTTTGACACCAACAACAAAGGCAACAAAAGCAGAAATAAGCAAGTGGGATTACATCAAACCGGAAATCTTCTCCACAGGAAAGAAAACCATCAACAAAATGAAAAGGCAACCTACCAAATGGGGGGAAATGTTTGCAAATGAAATATCTGATAAGAGGTTAATATTCAAAATATATAAAGAACTCAAACAACTCTATCGTAAAAACAAAAACAATCCAATAAAAAAAAAAACAGGCAGAGGATTTGAATAGATATTTTTCCAAAGAAGATCTACAAATGGCCAACAGGTACGTGAGAAAATGCTCAACATTACTCATCATCAGGGATATGCATCTATCAGAACTGACCTAGGACAGAGCATTAGTTCCTGATTCGTGGCTCTGGCAATGGCTCCCTAGTAGAGACCCCAGGAAAAATAATAATCGGCATTTTACAAGCCTACTATGTACCAGACATACTAAATAGACTTTCTGATCTCCACAACTATCCTACATTGTTGGTGTTATTACTGACATTGTACAGATGAGAAACTAAATCTCAGCTAGATTAAAGGACTTGTTCAAGGCTATCTAGCTAGTTTGTAAGTAGCTAATCTCAGATTCAGACCAAAGCTTAATGGCACAGTCCATGTTGTTTCAATTACACTAGGCCACTTTCTGATATTACTCAACTACCACAAACAGAGGCCCATCATCAGGTCCATTCAGGCTTACACCCAACTTTGACTTCAGTATCTGGTCTTGTCTTCATTTTACTCGGATTTCAATGGGTGCTCTGACTATTGCAATTCGGATTTCTGCTGAGCTCGGTACTTAATAGAGTCCGGGCCTTGAACCGAGATCACAGCTACCCCAGCCTTGGGCTTGGTTGGCTATTTTGCCAAACAAACTTTGGTATTTCATTCTGAAATATTCAGTTTCCAGGGATGAAGACATGGACATCTTTGGGGGACATTATTCAACCACCACATCAGGAAATGCAGATCAACCCAACCTTGGACCTGTAACCCGAGTCCCTCCCTTCAAAATCTGGCTTTAGATTCCACATCTTGTCTTACTATACACTTTGTCCCACTGCCACAGCTGGCCAAATTCATCAGAAATTCAACAACAAATAGTCACGCAATGCCTACTACAAGCCAGTCACTGTATTAAGCTCCAGGGATTCTAGATTTTCCATGGTATGCCCAGAACCTGCTCTTCCATCACGCATGAGAAGGAATGCTTAACACTGAATCCTAAAGGAAAAGAAAGAGCTAGGTCATGTAAACAGTGTGGGAAAGAATCTTCCAGACAGAGAGAAAAGGCTGAACTAAGGCTTGTTAGAGAGCTTGGCATGTTCGAGCCACTGAAGGAAGCTAAGGAAGGGAAAAGTGGGGGGCGCCTGGGTGGCGCAGTCGTTAAGCGTCTGCCTTCGGCTCAGGGCGTGATCCCGGCGTTGTGGGATCGAGCCCCACATCAGGCTCCTCCGCTGGGAGCCTGCTTCTTCCTCTCCCACTCCCCCTGCTTGTGTTCCCTCTCTCGCTGGCTGTCTCTCTGTCAAATAAATAAATAAAATCTTAAAAAAAAAAAAAAAGGAAAGGAAAAGTGTCACAAGATGGCAGGAAAGGCAGTCAGAGGCCAGGTGGTGTGGATGTTGTGGGCTCTGGATTCTATTCTAAGAGTAGTCAGAAGGCCATTGAAGGGAGAGTACGGTTTAAGCAAAGAATGGGAGGTGGCCAATGATGTTAGAGGACTGACTTGTTCTCCAAGCTCTGGTCTACATTTCTCCAAGAAAAAGGTGGACAAAATGGAAGTAACACCTCAAGTGGCTCCCTTCCCATGATAAAGGAAACGGAGTGTTGACTCGTAAAGTTTTCTCCATACTTGCAAGAGAGGGTCCTGGCATTTCTCCTAGATCGGCCCCTGCATCTTCACAACTCAGCCTCAAAGATAATTTTTTTTTAAGATTTCTGTATTTATTTGTCAGAAAGAGAGAGGGAGAGAGAGCAGGAGCGGGGGGGGGGGGGGGACAGACAGAGAGAAAAACAGGCTCTGTGCTGAGCAAGGAGCCTGATGTGGGACTTGATCCCAAGACACTAGGATCATGACCTGAGCCGAAGGCAGATGCTTAGCAGACTGAGCCACCCAGGCATCCCAAAGATGACTTTTTCTTTACTTGAAAAATCATCATGTTCTTTGGCCTACTATTTCTAGATCTGAGAATCTATCTTAAGGAATAATAATCAATGCATATAAGGATTTATGTAAAAGGATATTTACAGCATCATTGCAATAGTGAAAATTTGAAAACGACCTAAATATCCACCAAGAGGGAAATATTTAATGTATACAATGTATCAAAGTGGTGGAATATTATGTAGTTTATTAGGATAACATCTTTTGAGAATAACATCTTTCCACATGTTCAGTTATATGAAAATTCCTGTAATATAACATGAAATTAGACACATAGAAGATAAGTACATACATATGCATATACATACATGCACATATTCTCAATTTTATTTGAAACACATATGAAATAAATGTGAAAATAGAAATATTTACAGTGGATATCTCCAAAGGGGCCCCTCACTCAGTACTGGGCACTAACTGGTACTTCTTAAATCGTACCCAGTCTGTAGTAGGAATGAGGATAACACTGTTGATTAATAACTCTCCAGGAATACAAGACAACTAATTCCAGCTCGGTGAATAACAATGTACTTCTGCCTTGCAGGAGTGCAATGGGTAATAGAAAGTTTGAGAGTTCTTTAAATTAGAAAAAATTTCCCTTATTCAGGGTCTTTTCATCCTTCACCTTGTGTTGCATAAGCCTGTTTTGGACCATAAAAAGTGGTTCTATGTGCCAGTCTCAACATCCCTGATCTGGGTTGTACCCAGAAAATGTATTAACTTCTTAATCTTCATCAGTGAAATAAAGGTGGTGGTGACAGAGGAGATGATGTATGCAGAAGAGCCTGGAAGCTCTATTTATTGGCATACAGAGTAAGTTGCTGTTTATGTGGTAATTGGAGCAGCCCTAGAAAATTTGCTCCCTCCCAAATTCTTCTTTCCTTCTTGAGCAGTCTGAAATGCCACATTAGAGGGTAATTTGCTCAGCTTAAAGCATCATTAAAATGCAAATACCCAAGGAAAGAGACTAAGCCATTCTTAGTTATAATTACTTTATCCGGTCCTTTTCAGTCATTTCAGGATCTAAGCGTGGGCCTTGCTCTACGGGAGAGTGAAGGCAATAGGATGCCACGCACAGCCTGAGAAGCGAAGGGGTAGGCACGTGGTGAGGAAGAAATACACAGAACCATCGAGAACCCAGGCGAGTTTGGCATAATGGAAAGGGCACTCATCTAGGAGTCTGAACCTGGACTCAAGCCCTATCTTCGTAACTAATAGTTACGGAGAGTCTACTTGGAGCGGACGTTCAACACTGCCACCTGCCCAGTCCCATCTTACAAAAGCAAACTCCTGCCACCCTGGTCACAGGTGAAGAGCCAAGGACAGCGGATCCACAGGCCAGGTGGCTGTCTCCAAGAAGGGCTGGCACAAGAATTTTGACCACAATAAAGAATAGCTATGAGACTAAATGAACCAATCAGTACCTCTCTCTTAGGGAGTTTGAAGGCTAGACAAGGAGAGAGAGTTAGCAATGGGCACGAGCCGAATTATCCACAGAGAGAACCGACAAGCAGAAACCACAATCAGGAGAAGCCAAGAGTCAGCATAAGCCGTAAAGAAGACAGATGAGGTTTTTCTCAAGTCGTTATCCTGAGATAGAAGCCGCAGCTGTAATAGCAGAAGCAGAGATCAAGAGGAATGGGGATATCAAAGGTATAACCCTTAAGTAGGAACTAAGAGCTCCTGATGCTGAGGGCATGGCCAGATGGCCTAGATTTGGGGCTCATTCGACTCCTGCAGAACCTAAAGAATGTTCCAGCATCCATAAAGCCCGGCTGCATGGCTGTTGGGATTGTGTCTTACCTTTTCCACTTTCCCACATAGCCCTGTGGCTTCCTACCACACACTCCTCTTCGACACACATGCATGCACACACATACACACACACACACACTCGTAACACTCACACGTATCCCCCATTGATTGAGAAACCAGAAAGTGCTTGTGTCGCTTTCAACTCCAGAGCTTTTTTAACTTCAGATAAATTTCTCTGAGACACTTTTTTTTTTTCTAAAATGAAGGAGGTATATTTCACTAGACAGTCTCTAAGATCCTGTCCAGATCTTGCCTTTACAATTTCATGAATCTAATAAAGATGTGAGGAGATTAGAATCAGACTCTGTTTCTTTTCTTCTAGTGCCTTCCCCTACATTAAGGGAGATAGGTCCTAAGAATTTACTATCTTAGGACCTATCCAGCGATCCAGTGACTATTATGAGTTGTCCTCACAAGAACTAAGACAACAGGAGAGAGATGGAGTTGGGCAATGTGTGTGTGTGTGTGTGTGTGTGTGTGTGTGTGTGTACACATGTGTGCACATGCACACTCGTGTAGGGGAAAAGGGAATGAGGGGTGGGGAGATGGGGGAGTAGAAATTCCGTAGGGAGACAGCCTGAGCAGCAGAGTGGGCTGAACCAATCAGGACTGAATTAGGAAGGCCTGGAGTTTGCTGCTTTCAAACTAGTCCTAATCATGTTATTTGAGTGTGTATAATGGGTCTGGTGCCTTTTCTCCAAATGATGTTGACACATGTCTGCTCAAATAAATTAATGCTCCTATCTCCACTGACTCATTTGGTGGGAATGACAAGCATGCATGCTTACTGGAATACAGAGGAGGAGAGGGCACGGCCGTGGGGCAAAAAGAAGGCAGAGACATTGCACAATGAATGAAACCTTCCCGTCACCACAGGATAACACCCAGACTCCCAGCTCTGTGCCTGATAGGCCCTGCCCCATCTCCTTCCATCTTTGGCATCCCACTGCACATCTTATGAGCCAACCATATTAAGTTTCTTAGGGGTTTAATTATATTTCATGCTATTTCTTTCCTTTATGCCTTTGTATGTCCTATTCTCTCTACTGGAAGCCTTGACTTCCTTACCTACACAGAGAACCCCTATCCTTCCTGCAAGACATGAATCAAAATTCACATCCCCCTACCAGCATATAAACCCTGGTAGGGCATAGCCCTTGCTGTCTTGTTCATGACTATATGCCCAATGGCCAGACCAGTATCTGGCCCATAGCTGGCTCTCAGTCAATGTTGGATGGATGGATGGATGGATGGATGGATGGATGGATGGACAGATGGATGATTTCTCATACAGCTTTCCTTTAATCCCCACAAGTACCTTTGAGTGCAAGTCTCTCCTTTCCTGATAGCCTTCCAGCACTTAGCACATATCTTTATTAGGCCTTATTCCCAAGAGACTAAAATCTCCTAAAGGGAAGATATCGTGTAACAATAGAAGTGGAGAGTGAACGGATTGGAGGGATCCAGGGAGACCTGCTATTTACAACCACAAATCGCCAGCTAAGAAGGCTGGATTCTGTTCGGTATAGACCCCTACAGTGCTGTTGAGCTCTTGAACACCCAGTGGGTCTGATAGGGTGGGCTGTTGGGAACTTTTCTCAGAAAACAAAGAATTTCAAGGGAAACTGGGAGTCTGTGCTGAGACAGTGGAAAATCAGTGTCAGTGATAAGGTTGAGCGACTTGTAGATTTGAAGAGATTTGCCTTTCTGCAAGATATATCCTCCCTTTGAACCCCTAGGTCTTTAGTGAGTCCTATATTGCGTGCCTGGAGCGAAAGGTTGAGCAAGAAGAAGAGACCCAGAATTTTGCTGGGTGATTCGTCAACCTGTGAGCTCAGAGAAAAACGGGAGCTCGGATCAGAACACATTGTATGCCCCCTGGGGATAAAGGCATCTTAGAGTGGGCTTTGAAGTCCTATTGGGCGTGGAACGGGGTTCAAGACAATCAGTTCTAGTAATTGGAGGAGACGGAAGGTCCAATTCATGACTAACTCATAGAAACCTCATTTGTTGGGGGAGAAAAGGGGAGGGTGCTGAAGATAGAGGAAAGGAGAAGATATAAATATTTGTATCTTATTTTAAGAACTGAGTCCTTTTTTATAGTCAGATTTTTATTTTAAAAATCTGATCTGCCACTTTGGTGTCTTCCACCAACTAGGGGAGCAGAAACCTTCCCAGGCTTCGCAATCTTTTGCATAGGTGCTGCCTTTGTGGGGGACTTGCGGGAGCCATTGTTATCTTTCGCAGGTGGTTCTTAGCCTCTTCTGTTTCCATGCCAGCCCCATTCGCTTGTTCTAGGTGAGCTTCTGTGAGTCCTCTTGGCCATTATTTCAGCAAAAAGTGCACCCTGACGGCCCTCTGGGATCTGCGTGCACCGTGAGTTCTTTTCTTCTGAATTTCTTTAGGCTGTCCCCTGTTTTCTGTAGCGGGCAGTCCAGTTTGTCTGCCAAGGATTCCTCTTGGAAAGGATTGCCAACTTTCACTTTGCCTTAAGAAATTGGAAACCTTCCAGTCAATCCTGGTAGAGTCTCCCATATCCAGGGTAGACCTTCTACCTGGGTAGATTTTGACCTCTCATTCACTTTCTCCCTAGATGGCAGACACTCACCCAAAAACATTTGCATTGCTGAAAGGCAACTTTCTAATGCTAAAAGACCTCTAAATGAAAACATTTCATGTGTGATAAGGGAGGGAAACTTGAGGATTCTCTTCCTTTTCTCTGGGTTCATGAAGCTGCCACTGGATTAGGGAATAATTAGAGAGATTCAACCTGGCATCTCATACCCTTTCCCACTGCAGTCCTCCTGCCCAGTAGAGAGCACATAGACGATCTGAGTAACTAACTGCATGTTCACAGTGCACATATTCTCCACCATCTCCCCGCACCTTCCCTTCCCCACACTCATGGCCCTAATTTAGGCCCCCAGTGTCTCCCATCTTATTCTCAGGCTGCTATCATAACTTCCTGACTGGACTAACAATTTATCTCCTTGCAATTGATTTCCATCCTACCATCAATGAATCTTAAAATGCCATTTGATTCTGCTTTCACCTGTGCCCTGTTATCTAAAGAATTAAGAATAGACTCTGCACTCGGCATGTCTCCTGGGCTTGTTCTTCAAGTCTCTACTACCTTGGGCAGAATTTAGTCCTTTCTGTTCTCTAGACGGAGTGCTTTTTATGCTTTCCTACTGTTAGAATTAATTGCTTTTGTGTCTGCTTCTACACAAGATTGTGATTCCCCCCCAGACACAACCATGCCTTAGTCCTCTGCAGCTCGGTGGCTCTGGTCCACAGCATGCACGCCATGACTACTTGTTGAGTGAAGGATGAGCATGAAATCAATATTTTCTTAAAGATTTTATGTATTTATCTGAGAGAGAGAGAGAGAGAGAGAGAGAGCATGCGAGCGGGGTGAGGGGCAGAGGGAGAAGCAGACTCCCACTGAGCAGGGCTTGATCCTGGAACTCTGGGATCATGACCTGAAGCAGAAGGCAGACGCTTCACCGACTGAGCCACCCAGGTGCCACTGAAATAAATATTTTTTAAGTAATTTGAAAGCTACACTATTCAAAGCTCCCTACAATTACGAGGTAGTGGAAAAATCAAGATTTGGGAATAGACAAACTCAAGTGTCCATCTAATCTGTGTGACTCAGTAGCTATGTTGGGCAAGTTCCACACACTCTCGGAGCCTCAGATACTTCGGTTCAGTTGGTATGAGGATGAGATGCAAGCCTGTTTTCAAATCCTGGCTTGACCACTTGCCAGCTACGAGATCTTATACAAGTTACTCCACCTCTTTGCACTTGAGTTTTTTCATCTATAAATGAGAAAATAATGGTACTTATCTCACAAAGTGGTTTGAGAAGATTAAATAAGATGATATATGTAATACGCTTAGAAGAGTGCCTGTAAATGTAAAATAATGTTAGCTTTTGTTACTACGATACCCAGGCACATGTTTAAGCCTCATTTTCCAAGCCAGAATTTTTAGCTAGCTTATTTTTTTAATACTCATTTAGTATTTATGAACACACCATAACGACCATCCCCAAACTTGGATGACCACAGAAATCATTTGTGGCACCTGGAGAAAGTACAGAGTCACAAAACTTCCGAATCTGTAGATGTGCATTTTTAATGACGTACCAGGTGGCTCCTCTGATGAGCAGGTTTAAGAAGCACTGTCATAGAGCACAGCTCCCAAATACTCTGGCTTTCAAGTCAGACCCATCTGCTTCTTGAGGCTTCCTCTTTACCAAACTCCCAAGACCGCGGTAAGTTCACCAACTTAAGACTCTAAGTTTCAACTTAAAGACGTACCCAGATCTGTAAACTGGGGATGATCATTATCCATAATTAATAAGATTGTAGTAAAGATGAAATGTGATATTATGTAATGAATTTACCACAATGTCTGGCAGAGGAAAGGTCCAATTAATGTAAGCCTCTATCAAGTGCCTACTGTGCGCTAATTCTTGGCAACGCCCTCTACACTTCCTGCCAAGGTGTCATTACCTTCATTTTGCAGATAATACTAAGCTACCTATATACTGAATGGTTGCTATGAGAAAATAGGTTCATAAAATTTGGCTACCTTTATCCAAGATCATAAAGCCAGCCACTGGCAGAGCCAGGATATCAGTCTAAACATTTGTTGCTCCAAAGCCCACCATCGTTGACCCTGTACCACACTGAGACACACAGGAGAGCTTTTCTTCTTTAAGCCGCTACAGCATTTTTTTTTCTTTTTTTTTTTTGTATCTCTCATGGTCTTACTATGTTTCTGTCAAGTTTTCAATGTATTTCTGGTCATGTCTTGCTGCCTCTGTAATCCATTGGTTCTCAACTGGGGCCAGTTTCCCCCGGAGGACGTTTGGCCATGTCTGGAATTATTTTTGGTGGTTACGATTTGGGAATAGGGGGAGACAGTGCTACTGGTGTGTAGAGGCCAGCGCTGCTGCTAAACACCGTACAATGCACAGGAGAGCCCTTCACAACAAAGAATTATCCAGCTCAAAGTGTTGCTGGTGCCCAGGTTGGGACGGCTGTAGACCATAAGTTCCCTACGAGTGGGAACTAGGAACGACCCATCTTTGTATCTTCTGCAGCAGTCCTTCTCAACATGCTGCATTCCACAACCACTTGGGAAGCTGCCTAAATCATTGCAAAAAGTCTAACTACATGTATCCTGGTGGCCTGGGCATCCAAAATTTTTTAGGCCTCCTGACATGATGGAAATGTTCCAAACTTGCATTGTGACAGTGTTCACACAATTCTGCAAATGTCCTATAAATCATTGAATCATACCCTTAAAATGGGTCAATTTTATGAGTATGTACATTAAATCTCAACAAAACTGTTCTAAAAAAGAAAAAGAAAAGCTCCCCAGGTCGTCTTCTATTCCCTCCATGAGTGAGAACTGCTGGTCTTAAGCATTTATATAATGCTTTGTTCACAGTAGCTGCTCCGCAAATATTAATAGTGTTTATAGTGTAAACTGAAATCTAACTGGATTGATGCAAATGTGTGGAACAAATGACCTCTATATTGAAGTCAAAATATAATTGCTTTCACTTCCTTTGAGGGTTCTAAGCTCTTCATAGACATTTGTATTACATGAAGAGGGATAAAGACCTTTGACTGGTGAGCTTGGCAGTTGGACCCCCTGGAGCTGGCTGAATGACAGGCTTCCTGGGGACCACTATGGCATGGAAACTGAAAGGGCACCCCACGTGCATTCCCACCAAGCAGAGCACCCAGCTTTCTGCACCCAGAAAAATAGGGAACATCTCTTTTCCCGGTGAATCTTAAGGATTCACTAGGAAAATTCACTGGGAAATTGGAAAGCCATGAAATCATCCATATGGCTTAAAGATTTTGTTTTAAGATGTATTTATTTATTTATTTATTTATTTGAGAGAGAGAGGGTGCATGTGTGCAAATGAGTAGAGAAAGGAGCAGAAGGAGACAGAATCTCAAGCAGACTCCCTGCTGAGCATGGAGCCCGACCAAGGCTTGACCTCACTACCCTGAAATCATGACCTGAGCTGCCCAGGCACCCCTGGCTTAAAGATTTTATTTAAAAAATTTAGCTATCACTACGCCCCCTTACCAATTAAACTCTATTTCTCTGATTGGGAGCAGTAGGATGAAACGGACCTATTTTTGTGGTTTGGGATATCATCATAGGCCCACGGGAAATTATGAGTTTAAATGAACCCTTTTGACCGCAAATGTTGCCCTATTATCTGGAGAAAAGAGGGATTATCTACTTTAGATTTATCATAGAAGAAATAAATTGTCCACTTCCGTTGGTAGCAGCAAGATGAGGAGAAGTTGGGGTCACGGGGGAGGAGAAAAGAGAAACCAATTGGAAAAGGCCTCTGGTTGCCTGAGGTTGGTGCTATAAGGACTAAGGTGGCTTTGGGTACACACGGAAATACTTGGCACTACCCTCTGCGTTAAGACTGTCGGTCCAACAGTGACATTTTGCTTCACTTTCCGATAATGAGCTTTTCCTGCACACCCATACAGACATTTTGCACCTGGAGGCTTTTGGGAAGGCTGAGAGCATCCTTATCATGATGCCCACAAGGGTTTAATAAGTACCAGGTCTGCTAAGCACAGGAGGGGGGATATGGGGAGAGGAGGCAGGGGGTAAGGTGAAAAGAAGGGAAAGAAAGTCCATGCCAAGCTCTTCCTGGTGAGGTAAGACTTACACCATGAAATGAGATTACAATCAAGGTAGGAAGTTATTGAGGGGCGCTTGGGTGGCTCAGTTGGTTAAGTGTCTGCCTTTGGCTCAGGTCATAATCTCAGGGTCCTGGGATCGAGCCCCGCATCAGACTCCCTGCTCAGTAGGGACCCTGCTTCCCTCTCTCCTTCTGCCGCTCCTCCTGCTTGTGCTCTCTGGCTCTCTCTCTCTCTGTCAAATAAATAAATAAAATCCTTAAAAACAACAACAAAAATAGGAAGTTATTGAGTTGCACCTACATGTGTTGGGGAAGTTCCAAAAAGGGAGCCATGGGCAGGGACAGGAGTAGTCAAGGCACGTGAAGAGGAAATAATGTGTCAATATTGATTCAAGCATCTGCACTGATTTTTTCATTCTCACAACAACTTGAAAGTTTGGTATTCCATACACGCCGCCATTTTACTCAGTAAATCACAGCACAGTGAAATTTAAAACTATGTCCACGTGCGGTGCCTGGGTGGCTCAGTCTATTAAGCGCCTGACTCTTGATTTCAGCTCAGGTCATGATCTCAGGGTTGTGAGACCAAGTCTTGTGCAGGCTCTGTGCTGGGTGTGAAGCCTGCTTGAGATTCTCTCTTTCCATCTCCCTCTGCACCCCCCACCCCCTCTAAAAAAAAACCCAAGACAAAACGAATGAACAAAAAAAAAACCCTCAAAAAAAATCATACAACTATGTCCAAGTTCATGTGGCCAATAAGAAGTTGATCTAGATTTGAACCCAAGTTAGTATGTAGCCAATGCCCTTTCTTGTTCCACTCTCTCTTGGACTTGAGATGAAATTTGAAGAGCGATTATGACTTGGATGGGTGGTGGTAATCAGGTAGAGACACTCCTGGATTTAGTTCAGTAAAAGTAAGTTTAGTTTGGGCTGGTGTTTTATGAAGGAAAATCCTCATTTTCTTTACTTGTGGGATAGCTGTGCAGAAACAAGGCAAGAAGAGTGAAAGCGTCCCCGTGGCCTTCTCCCCTTGGAAATGCTCCTGGTGATCCGGTGCCGCAGAATTTTGTGGAGACAGTCCAACCCCGTGCTGGCAAGTTCCAATAGCCTCTCCATGATTTCATGAGCAGATGGCACCATTTGGACCATATTTCCAGACTTACAGATTTTGTCCAGGAATTTTTTGTTTTCATTTTTTGTGAATAATTCATATGTACCTTGACCGCTTTCCTTGTTGAAATATTTTCTTTCTAAACTCTGGCTTCCCTGTTGATCTCTACTTGACTCAACCCTTGGCCAGTTTAAAGGAATGAATAGTCATTTTTATAATAGTAATTCATACCTAATTTTTACAAAGGTAATTCAAACTATAATTTTTGCAGGAAGCTGCGAAGTCTATCTTTTTTTTTTTTTTAAGATTTTATTTATTTATTTGACAGAGATAGAGACAGCCAACGAGAGAGGGAACACAAGCAGGGGGAGTGGGAGAGGAAGAAGCAGGCTCATAGCGGAGGAGCCTGATGTGGGGCTCGATCCCACAACGCCGGGATCACGTCCTGAGCCGAAGGCAGACGCTTAACCGCTGTGCCACCCAGGCGCCCCTGCAAAGTCTATCTTGAGTGTTTATCTCCCAAATTCTGCTGCTATACCTGTGAGGTATTCAGAAATGGAAGGAGAACTAGCAAAGATGGTAGCATTGCTGGTCACTCATACACATGTTATCTCATTTTATTGTCATCAAAAAACATTATTGGACTCCTGGGCACACAGAATTGCGTTAATGGGACCAATCATACTCCTTAGTTTGGGACGTATTACTGACATCACTACCTGCACAGTCTTTTTTTTTTTTTCCTGTGCCCTTGCATCGTCCATTTTTAACTTCATTTTTATGCTTTTTTTTTTTTTGGTCATCTTCACCTCCCCTACCCACTGCCATTTGCTATCTTATCTCCCACCATGTGTACCCATGCTCCCTTATTTCAGGAGTATTATTCCACCATCCCTCTTTATTCACAAATTTGTGTAACAATGAACTACATAAAGTATTATTTTATGTTCCACATCGTTTTGCTTTGCTTTCACTTTTTATACTCAATATCGCGCCTGTAAACTATCCTTATTGATATATCTAGTTCACTTTTTGATTGATACACGGTATTTGATAACATGTATATACCACACATGTTCATTCATTCCCTGTTGATGCACTTTTAGGTGGATTTCAGGTCTTCACTCTGACAGACATTAATAACAATGCTGCCATGAATCACCTTCCCCTAGTTTCTTTGTGAAGATTTTCTAAAGTATTTACCAGAGCACGGAATTTCCTAGGTCATAGGCTAAATGCATAGTCAATTGTATTAAATGCCGCCAAATTGTTCTCCAAAAGCTTACAATCTCACCAACAGTATGTGAGGCTCTTGTTCCCCATTTTTCATCAGTATTTGATAGCAAATAATTTAATTTGCCCAATGTTGGGATTAAAGTAGAATCTTATTTTAACTGCATTCTTGGGCACCTGGGTGGCTCAGTCAGTTAAGCATATGTCTTTGGCTCAGGTCATAATCCCGGAGTCGCAGGATCAAGCCCCACATCAGGCCCCTTGCTCAGCGGGGGAGGGGGGTCTGCTTCTCTCTCTGACCCTCCCCCATCTCATTCTCTTTCTCAAATAAATAAATAAAATCTTTAAAAAAAATAACTACATTTTTATGACTACTCGTGAGGCTAAGTCTCTCCTCATGAACTTATTTGCTCTACGAGTTTCCTCCTCCTGTGAACTGCTTATTCCCATCCACTGCCCATTTTCCTATAAGCTTCCCCATCATTTCCTTGCAGATTTACAGGAATGCCTATATATTCTGTATATTCCATTAAAAATATGTAATATCTTATTTATCGATGTCTTCTCTAAATATTTTATCACAGTCTGCCACCTGATAGTGACCAGTCAACTTCTTATATGCCACCCATTCTTGAACAAAAACCTTTTATTCTAATACAGTAAAAACCAATAAATGTCCCCTTTATGGTTTTGGAGTTTTGTTTAAAAAAAATTATTACTGCATCCACTTCCACAATGGCAGCATGAGGAGCTCTGTGGACTCACTCCACAGGAAACAACAATGATTTGGCGAAAATAATATAAAAACAACCATTTAGGGTTTCTGAAAGTTGTTATAATGGCATACAACAGATGAAGAAACATTTATTCAAGAAAATCTACTAAATCTCAGTAGTCTAGGTGGTAACACCAAGGATCTGTGGTGCTTGAGCCAACACCACTCCTTTCTTCCCTCAGCTGCATCTTGGTGCCATGACAGAAGCTCCAATCCAGATAGGTGTGGCCAAGAAAACAAGGCTCCCTTTCCTCTTATATTCCAAACAAGGAATACACCAGTTTTCCAGAGGGGGCAAAGCTTTGGCATTTCGCATTCCCTCCAGCTCCAAGTTGCTGAAGCTAAATTCCTGTGAGTGTGACCAAAAGATAGGGGACTCCCTTCCTCCATTCATCTCACACTTACAAGGGCCACAGGCTTGGCCCCAGATGTGGCAGGTGGAAAACATGGGGGCCCTGACCAGCCTTGCCCTAGCTCACTCATAGGGCAGAGATTCCACGCTGGGAGAGGCAAACTGAAAAGACCAGAAGCTATTACCTTCATCCAGTGCCCCGCTTCTTTTTGTTTTGTTTGTTTGTTTTGTTTTTTCCGTTCCCTGCTTGTTAAGCAGCAGTATCACTGCAGAAGTGAGCCACTGTTTCTTCATCCAAAGCAGAAGCTCAGGGATTTTGCCCAGGGCGAGAAGCAGTCCATAAGAACAGAGAGTTCCAAAGCTATTCCCGGAGGAACTGACTTTATTTGAAACAAAATATGGGGAAACTCAAGCCTTGGAGATTTGGGGGGTAGCAATTAAGAGGAGGCTGGCAGTTCCTTTAGAGTAACAAGTTAAACCATCAATCAGCTAGTTTATCAAAAAGAACCAGGCAAACAAAGAGCTAAGAAGAACCCTCCGGGGGTCAAAACAAACCTCAAAGTCTTCCCTCAAAAACTACCTCCATAAAGGACTCGAATTTAGCTGGATCAGAAGGAGAGCAAGCTGACAACCAGGGCATTGTCTAAGCAACAGCACAATCAGCCTGCAATCAGAGGAGCATGGAGGCTGGGTGTGAAACCTCCAGAGGCAGACAGCTTAACAGGGACATCAGGGGCAGGGGTCAAAGCCAGTCTTGATGAAATCACTGTCATCCCAGTGTGACAATTCCATTTACAATAGAATCAATAAATAAAATAAAAGTTCTTGGGAAAAGATTTAACCAAGTTTTTGTGTACACTGAAAGCTACACAACATTGCAGAATGAAGTCAAAGAAGACCTAAGTAAATCTTCATGGATTGGAAGACTTAACACTGTGAAGATAGTGATATTGCCCAATATTCTAATCTACAGATTCAGTGTTGATCCCTATAAGAATTTCGACTGCCTTTTTTGCAGAAATGGACAAGCTGGTCTTAAAATTCACATGGAAATGCAAAGGACCCAGAATAGCCAAAACAATCTTAAAAAGGAGACTTGGGGCGGCTGGGTGGCTTAGTCGGTTTAGCGTCTGACCCTTGATTTCAGGTCAGGTCATGATCTCAGGGTTATGAGATTGAGCCCCTGAGTAGGGCTCCATGCTTAGTGGGGAGCCTGCCAAAGGCACAGAGAAAATATTTTCAAATCATTTATCTGATAAGAGTCTAGTATCCAGAATAATAAAGAACACTTATAATTTACAACAAAAAAACAGACAACCCCATTTAAACACGGGCAGACAATTTGAATAAACATTTCTCCAAAGATATACCAATGGCCAATAAAAATATAATGTGAGCCCAGATGCGATTTTAAATTTTCTAGCAGTGGCATTACAAACGGTAAAAAGAAACTAGTAAGATTCATTTTAATAATATATTGCATTTAACTCAATATGTCCAAAATATTAATATTTTGACATGTCATTAATATAATAAAATTATTTGTGAGTTAGCTTACTTTTTTTTGTTTACTGAGTCTTCAAAATTTGGTGTATGTTACATTCACAGCACATCTCAATTTGGAAAACCACAATTCAAATACTCAATAGCCACATGTGGTTAGTGGCTGCTGCATTAGCCCACACAGTTAGTTCGAGAGCAACCTGGGCCCACCCTTGTCATACACATACCACACAGGATTGTTACTCTGCTTTACCAGCCTATCACCCCTTAGACCATAAGCCCCCTGAAGCCGGAGACTATCTTCACCACTATTATATCCTTGGCATTTGGAATAGGGTTTATATGTTTGTTGAGCTTCTTTGGTTAGAAGGTAAGTGTGCCAACCTTATTCTACTTGAGATTTTCACTCTTGTGGTCCTTCTACCTCCTCGGGGTATTCAGAAAAAAATGGGTCTTGAGAGCGCTTCCCTGGAGGAAATGCCATTAGCACCTTCTCTGGCTAACATTAATATTAATCATTATTACTCTCAGTCATTTTCAGGTTTTCGTTGTTATTTGACACAAAATCCCTGTGAGATGGGTAGAATGTGTTTATTCTCCTTCACCTAAAGGTGAAGGAACTGAGACTCAAAGATGTCAAGTTACCTGGTCAGTACCCAGTGGTGTACTGATAAATATGTACCAACAAGCTCTCTAGGGAGGGGAGTGGATAAGAAAGCCCTGACTGATGGCATTTGCCAGTTTCCATGGTGTAAATAATCCCACCATAGCAAATTTCGAGTTACCAACATGATATTCCTGAAATTAAAGTGGGGCAGAAATTCATGCAATTGACCCTAGCTCTAGTGTGAGCCAATTCCAACACATCGCTATAGAAGAAAGAGGATCTGTGCAAGGATGCGTCAGTTGATATTTTTTACTGCCTGTTAAATACTGGGTAATCTACAGGGCACTTCACCAACATTATCTTACTTAATCACAGTAATAAACATTTGAGATAGATATTCATTACCCTCATCTCAAAGCTGTGGAAAATAAGACTGAGGTTAGGTAACACGCTCAAGGTTCCTTGCTAATATATAGGATGATATCTTGGCTAAACCAATAGTAACCTCCCCTCTTCTCCTTTACTTTTCAACTCTCCCCTTATATATTTGGGTTCTCCATTCCTGACCTTTGTAAAAGTCTTATTTTTACCTGAACTTCATTTCTATGTTAGCTCCCTTGAGGCTCTGCCCAAAACCAGGGTAACACCCATTTAGTTCACACAAGATTCTGATGGCCGCATTTCTTGCCCCAAGAAACTTCATGGGTTCTTCTAAAATATTTAAGGGTTTCCACAGAAGAGAAGGCTCACAGTTACTGTGGTGAGGACCTCTCAAGGCAGGCAAATAGAAGGGCTCGTGTGGTCACTCGAGAACCTCCTTCTGCAGGCTCGAGTCCATAGTTAGTGTCCGTGTAAGCAGGAACATACAGAATAAGCCAACATCACCAATGTGCTCGGGATGGGAGAAGAAACCCATCAGGATGAGACAAGTTTACATTTCATTGTTCATTCCTGCCCAGTAACAGCTACACTTGAGGGTAAGTCTGTAAGAGATGTTTCTGGAGAAAAGCAAAACTAAACAAAGCTGATGGGTAAGGGAGGCAAGGGACTATTTCTGAAGCAAAATTTCATCTTCAAAATCTACCTAACAGTAACTAGTAGTTAATAGTTTTTCCTAGCATGTGAAAGAACAACTGCTACCTTCTTCCACCTGAATGTACAAGGGGAGTTACCAAACCTTACCTTCTCTCTCCCCAGGGTGCCAGGACCAGTATCAGCGAGTAGTAATTGAGTGATACGATGGAGCGTGTAGTTTACATACACATATCTGATTCCCATGGCAACCCCAGAACGTTTGCATGACGATCCCCATTTTAGTCTTGGAAATAGCGCTCAGACTTTTGAGTAACTCACGGAAAGTCCTTCATCTGGGATTTGAAGCTGAGCCCACCTAACCTCCAAACACATGATGTCTCAATCACACCATCCTGAAACACAGGACCCGGACCAAAGCTCTGCTACTCAGCAGCCTCTCTCGGGTTCCTTTTTCTGCTTTTTGTTTCTATTGCTCCATGTTTCTTTCCTTGGCTGGTCTGTTTGATGCCAATCTCCGTCTGAAAGCTGGATGAGTGAGCATGTGAGCAGACAGATAATTAAAAAACACTTTCCACCTCTCCTGTGTTCTTTTTGGTTAGGCAAACAGCAGCTAATGAAGCTTGCTGACGTCAAAGTTATAGTCCTTAGGGAAGGTGTGGTGTTCACACACCCATTTCATAGATCAGGCAAACAGAGGACTAGGGAAAGAACCAGACACACTCAAAACAAACAGGTGGGGAAAAGCCCAACACTTTTTCCCGTTGCCTCATCGTGACATTAGTACCTGTTCACATAGATTACCTTTGAGATAATGTCATTATTCTAAAGCTTGATATCTGGAGGTACATTTCAGAACTTTTCCAGAGGGACAAATTATCTCGGCTAGTTGAATGCTTTTTGCCCAGACTGTCCAAGACCTCGCTAATATGATTCGGTGCTCCCTTTCATGGCAGAGAATGGTTTATTTACTCATGGAGGGGACTTCAGATATGTATTTTTGCAAAGAAATCTGATGATAGCAGTGACACTGGAAAACTTACAAAGGCAGATGAGAAAAACTCCCAGGGAAAAAGAAAAACGTTCACAAAACACCCCGGGATCCATGAGGATGCACAACACAGTTTCCACGATGTAGTGGTGACATAGCCTGTGGCATAAAGAATGGTGTGACATCAGAGTACCAGCTGTTCTCTGACTTCTGTGTCAAGGAGGCCAAAGATGTATGGTTTCACCCATCTCTGCTGACTCTGAACCACTTCAACTTCAAGCTCCTTGGGAATATGAGGTGATACATGCTTCATTTATGCATCAAAACAAGTGTTTGTTGAGTCTCCTGTGTGCAACACACTCCATCACAATCTGAGGATTCAGGAGAGCACAGGGCAGACAGCGCCTGCCCTCATGGAGCTTATGGTCCAAGGGAGAAGACAGGTATTATTCAAGCAGTCACCGGAATACTAAGTTTGCTAAAGATAGCCACACCTGATCTCATTGGGAGAGGGAGAGTAATCATTTTAGAGATTGAAAATCCAAGACTCAAGAAAGTTCTGAGTCACAAATCTAGAAAATTGAATTGGCCAGGACCTGACCCAGATTTTTGGACTTTTGCATCCAATGCTGTGTCCAAGTGTGGGGAAATTGGGTCCAATTTATATCAACTTAATTGACAGGCTATACTAGGAATGTACCGACGAAATAAATGGAGGGGCTGCGCTATTAATTTGTTATGTTGGGTCAGGATCCCAGTGCCTGCTCAGGGTAGCAGAGCATAGCTGAGATCAGTGGGTGGTGGGAACAGAACATGCCACTTAGCCTGACTGCACATCAAAACTGGGTTTGTCCTTCTCACTTCCTTCCTGGGAAGGTAATTAAGTGGCGCCCATCTGCCACCCTCCAGGTGCTCAGAAAGAGGTGGGTAAACAGTGAAATGTAGGCTGGAAACTCCACCCAGACCTGCTTCTTCTGCTTTTGATTCTGTCTGCATGACCAAAGCCCCAAGTGAGCCTCCTAATGTCAGACATAGCTTGATTAAGGCATTTTATGGCCACCTACCAAGTAAAGTTGGCAGGGGACACGGTTCAGATCATGAACCACCGAAAGCCTAGAATGTGCTTTTTCAATGCCTTCTCTCCCTGATCCAACCCCTGGTCCATCATTTAGGACACAGGCCAAGGATGTCTTGAAAGATTTTTCCGACTATTCTTTGGAGCCCACATTGATCTCTCAGAATTAATTTTCCTTACGATGAGTTCAGGCAAGTCCTTTATTCTGAGTCTGCATTTATGATTTGAGCCAGGGCAGTAAAAGAGGTTATAATTTGGCAGTACTTACTGAAGAGTGGATTGTTATATAAATATAAATCATTATATAAAATTAATCTTCACCTAATCACCCCACCTTGCTGATAGGAAACTGCTCACGTCCCAAGCAAAAGCCCTTGGTGAATAGGATCTGGCAGAGAACTACTGGCCTACAAGAGAAGAAGAAAAGATAACAATAATGACAGGATCAACCTGTCAAAAGCGATTGATCAGAATGCCAAAGGATTAGGAAAGGCTCTTAGAAAAATTGATGGCAACTCAATTGTTTTTATAATAATTTTTTATTATGTTATGTTAGACACCATACAGTATATCCTTAGTTTTTGATGTAATGTTCCATGATTCCTTATTTGCATATAACACCCAGTGCACCATGCAGTATGTGCCCTCCTTAATTCAATTGTTTTTTAAAAAGAGCCCCTGGTGCATGCATTAGTTCTTCACAAGGGAGGCGACTTAAAACTACAGAAATGTATTTTCCTTCAGTCCTATAGGCAAAAAATCCAAAATCAAGATGTTAGCAAGGCCACACTCCCTCCAGTGGCTCCAGGAGACAATTCATTCTTTGCCTCTTTTAGTTCTGAGTAGCTGCTGGCATTTCATGACTTGTGGTCCTGCCACTCGTTGTCTCCTCTTCTCCTGGGTGTCTCCTCCTCTGTGTTTCTCTCTTACGAGGAGCGCGTGTCAGTGCGTTTAGAATGTACTTGGATAATGCGCGATAAGCTCCCCTCTTAAGGTCCTTAACTTAATCACATCTTTTGACATAAAAGGTAATAATCTCAGGTTCTAGGGATTAGGACAGAGAAATATATCTTGGGGTCTACCACTCAACCTATTACAGTGATCACACTGCAAAAATTGATCACACAGTAAAGAATAATTTTATTGTTCTTTGTGAGGAAAGAGTTTTAAAAGCAACACTTGAAGAGTTCATCCCTTCTTACTCTGAGCTGATGACTGATAGTGTTAGCTAAGTTCTTCCAAAACTAAGATAAAATATATCAGTGAATCTAAGAATGTAACAATAGGGCTCTGAATTATTCTGCTGATAACAAAAGCGTGAAAGAAAGGCATATGCATAAGAAATATTACCCATATTGGGGTGCCTGGGTGGCTCAGTTGGTTAAGCGTCTGACTCTTGATTGATTTCAGGGTCATAAGTTCAAGACCTGTGTTGGGCTCCACACTGGCTGTGGAACCTATTTTAAAAAAAGAAAGAAAGAAAGAAATATTACCAGTATTACTTTCCAGAGTACCCTCCTGCCCCCTCCCCAATGGCAGTATCCCTTCTTTCTTTCTGTGATTTATTCAAAACATCTGTTGAACCCCAACTATATACTAGACACTGTTCTAGGTCCTGAATATACAGAGGTGAGCAAGAGAGACAAGATCTCTACCCTCATGGACTTACAGTCTAATAACCAGTAATTATACTATGATAACCAGTAACCACTGTTTTTCCCAGTACAGCATAAATAATAAACAATTCAAGGAGTCTACATTCCCATCATCTGCTATAAATCCCCTTACAATATTCTATTCATCTTGCCCATGTTCAATGGTCTAGGGTTGCAAAATTTATATAAGGAATTACCTGAGTCATGTTTGGAGGCCTTCAAAACCTAGCTTACCTCCATAGCCAAATTTCTAACTAGTTCTTTAAGCCATGACAAACAAATTGGTTGAATGGGAAAAAAAAAGCTGATCAGACAAAGCTATTTATTAACTATCAAAAGGAAATCCATGAAATAAAACAAAAATGGAAGGCAAATCTCTTGCCCCCGGAGAAGGGTATCATTTAAATCACAAAGAAAACATGCAGAAGGGACATATGAATAAGTATCAACCAGGAATTCTAGATCTGGTAAAAAAAATGTAAATTAAGAAAGAATGAACAAATATTTAGTGGGAGCTCACTATGTGCCATCCTGTTCTAGGCATGAAGGATAAAGCAATGAAGTAGGCAATGTCCCTGCCCTTGTGGGTCTTCCATTCCAGTGGGAGACAAGAGTAATAAACAAATTATCAAATAAATGTGTAATAAGATGTCAGGTGTTAAGATGAAAAATAAAGTAAGGTAAAGGAATCCGATTGGTTGGGAGGGCTATTTTATATAAAGAAATCAGAAAAGAAGGGTACATGACATATAAAATATGGGGCATGAGAAAATATCTGGGAGAATAGAGTTCCAAGGGGAGACACAGTCAATAAACCATGGTTGACCTTTCAAGAAGCAGGATAAAGACACTGAGGACAGAGGGGAGTGGGTGGGGAGGGTATGGCAGGAAACGAGATTTTGTAGAGTCTTTTAGGCAGTGGTAGAGATTCCATTTGAAGGCCACCATCCACCAGGAGCTGCATCTTTCAGGCCTTGGGTTCCCTGGTATTCCTTTTCCAATTCTTTCGAAAGATAATGTTTTGACACTCAATCTGAGAGTGGGAGCAGATGTTAAAAACATAGGTCATAGTCTACCATTAATGGAGTTAATTATAGGAACGTCCCTGGAGAGTTTGGTTTTGAAGATGGATTATTATCCTCCCCCAGTTTCTTATCTCCAAATACCTGCACTAGGAGGCTGTGGGACAGAGAAAGACACCAGCCTTGATGAGCTTTCCTTCTGTTCAGAGGGTTCCTAATTCTCAATATCTCATTAGTATTTAAGTATATCCTCATAACTTATTTGGGGATAATTTGAGTAATCAGATTAATCTTCAGACAACAATCACTTGATGTATGACATTTCTATATGAAAAATAATAAAATTAAGTTTCGTAGAGCCTGGTCACCATGTTCTAGGGCCCCACCCAACCGGACTCCATACGTAGTACTCCACTCCCCATTCCAGGAGCTCTAGATGGTTCCCAAGGCACTGCCATGAACTGCGGTTGAATCCAAGTATGCATCACTCAGGGAGAGACTGACAGCTGTAATTACTTTAGGAAATGTTAATAAAATACTCCCAACTAGAAAATTCACTTCAAAGATTTGAGCGCAACACCTTAGGGGGATTCTTTTTTTTTCTGTAGGTGACTTTCAGCCCTATCAGACCCAGTAACTCCCTTTTACAATAAATATTTTGTAATGCCCCTTTCACTACTCTGAAATCAAGTTCACAGGTGATCTAACCTCCTTGTTGTTCATAAGATGGAGGTATGTGCTTGACCCAGACAATGATAAATAGGTTTTTCACCTACAACAGTGACCTAGGGGACATACGCAAGTTGGGTAGGATTTTGAAAAGTTGTATAGAACATGGGTCAGTCCTCCTTTAAGCCAGAGTGTCCCATACATAGCAAGGCAGTAAGCATCCCAAACCCTTGCCCACTTTTCCAGTAGCACCCCAATCATTGTCACTCGCAAACTGTCAAAACTGACCCTCCCAGGTGACATTACATTTCACATCAAAGTTCTTTCCTTTTGAAAATTAGCATATTTGCTCCATGTAAGAAAGCTGGAACCTTTACCTTTAACTCCTTGTAAGGTGTTAATGGTAGGTCCCCAAAAGATACTCCAGTGTTTTATCCTCTGAAACCTGTCAGTGTGAGCTTACTTGGAGAGGAGTTAAGATGGCAGAGGAGTAGGGGACCCTAATTTCTTCTGGTCCCTGGAATTCAGCTAGATAGTTAGCAAATCATTCTGAACACCTGCAAAATTAACCAGAGATCTGAGAAAGGAATTGCCGCAATTCTACAAATAGAAAAGTGACCACGTTTTTCAAGCTATTTTCTCATTTCTCTTTTTTTTAAGTCTTTTTAAATTTTTATTTTTACATTTACGTTATATATATTTTTTATTTTGGGTTGCTTTTCATTGTGTTCGATTTTATTTTTGTGTGTATATATGTACGTTTTTATTTCTTTCCTATTTTGGGATCTAGTTTCTTCTAGAACAAATAGACCAAAATACACTCAGGATCTAGTTTATTGTTGTGTTCTGTTCTACTTCTGGTTTCATTTCTCTCTCTCTCTCTCTCTCTCTCTCTCTCTTTTGTTGTTGTTGTTTCCGTTATCTTCTGATTTGTTTAATGTGTATTTTTCTGGTGTTGTTGAGAGCTTATTTGGAAAAAGGACCTTTGCAGATGCAATTAAGTTAAAGAATTTCAGCTGAGATCATTCTGGATCACAAAAGTGGGATCCTAAATCCAATGACAAATGTCCTTATAAAAGACAGAAGAAAAGACACAAATAAGAAGAGAAAAGCCGTGTAACAACAGTCAGGGATAGGAGTTACGCTCCCCCAAGCCAAAGAATGCACAGAGCCACCAACAGCTGAGACGGGGCAAAGGATTCAGCCTTAGAGCTTTTAGAGGAAACATAGCCTTGCTGACACATTGATTTTGGACTTCTGGCCTCCAGAACCATGAAAACCCACAAAGAGCCCTCAGCTCTCCTCTGCTGAAAAGAGCTACCTAACCCAGCTCATGGCTTTCTACAGACTACACCCAAGGACAGACGGGCATAGGATATAAGGTCTGGCTCCCTTGCTCCAGCTTGGGACAACTCTGAAGGGCCATCTGAATTTTGGAGCCCCCTATGGAATTGGCTCTGGCTTTTCTTGAATCTGAATCACACTCTGCCGACTTCTCCTGCTGCTTAACCCTACTTTCCTCCTTTCCCTCAACAAGTGCTGATGCCAAAAGCAGTCCCTAAGTAAAAGAAGAAAAAAGAAACACAGAGAGAGAGAAAGAGAGAGAGAGAGAGAGAGAGAGCTATACGTCTTCCTCAGATCTACATTTCAGAGAATGCCAACTGCAACGCAGACATAAAGGATACACAAAGATTAGTGGGTAGAAGTAAATTGAAAGAATATCAGGTGATCCAATTTCTCAAATTCTTTTTTTGCTGCAGAAGTAATGGACTTTAGACTGAGATCTCCCTACTGCAACAAATGAAAACAATCATAATGCTGAACAAATAAACTTAGGTTTACTGAACATACATTTACAATACATCAGATGTTGCAGTGATGTGCAATCAAAGGTTGTCCCATCCTATGAGGAACCTTGGAAATGTATAAGGGCATTTTTGTGGTTACCATGACTTACAGATGCTACTAGTATTCAGTGTTGAGGTTCAGGGATGTTAAACGTCCAGGAATGATCAAAGGAGTCCCAACAGTGGATGGATCTTCTTTGCTAAAGAGGACATAAAAAGATATAAGATATAGTCTTTTCTACTTGCCCCTATGGAGCCTATTTTTTTTTTCATCATGGTAAAAGGGATAACATGATAATGTGATAAGTGTGCCAACAGTATGTATATTATGTGATGATTAATTTCATGGTCAATTTGACTGGATTACAAGGAGGCCAGATATTTGGCTACACATTGTTTCTGGGTATGTCTGTGAGGGTATTTCCAGATCAAATTAGTATCTGAATCGGTAGACTCAATAAGTTGGTTCCCTCCCCAGGGTGGGTGAGTGTCGCACAATCGGTTGAGAACCTGAACAGAACAAAAAGGTGGAGGAAGGAGGAATCTGGCTTTTCCTGTCTGATTGCTTAAGCTGCACATCCGGCTTCTTCTGCCCTTCGTTCCCCTGGTTTTCAGGCCTTGGTATTCAAACTGAATTTTGTCACTGGCTTTCCTGGGTCTCTGGCTTGCAGAGTGCAGATTGTGGAACTTCTCGGCCAATTTCCTTATAATAAATCTCTTCCTATATATATCTAGTTGGTTCTGTCTCTCTACAGAATCCTTACCAATCTGTATTAAGAGCCAAATTGTTTGTGTAGGTGCTAAATACAAAAATGATTTAAAGTTTGAAGATATTAACAATGGGTTGGGGGCGCAGGAAGAGCTACAACATTTTAGAAATTGACAGAAGAGTGAATTTTTAGGAATTTCGCTCAATGAAAATTTTGGGTCTCAAAATTTGTGTCTCATAATTTTGTGACAAATTATGTATGACTCTGCTAGTAATTGGGGAAGCCTCGATTTAAGCTCAGGGCTGTCTGATCCCAAAGCCCATTTATGCCCTCTCTACTCCACTCTGCTGCCTTTATTTATGATATTTTAGTCTTGAAAATGCCCACCCTCACTTAACAGTGAACCTGTCCCCCCTCCAGATTGATAAGTAATGGTTCTTCAGAGTTGACCCCATTCATTTCTGTTGGCCACTGCAGAGGATGCCAGAGGCCAGCTCTCCCTAGAATGCACTGGCAGGAAGTGTCCAGCTGTCAGCTTGGATGTTCACCAGGTCCGGCCTCCATGATCTCTGTAGTTATCTCCCGTCCCTATAGATACCAGGGTGCTGGAGGGATGGCCACTTGGGCATGTTCCTCCTCACAGCTAGAAATCAAAGTCACTATGGTTATTCTAGACTCCAGCTTCCCACACTGCTATCCACCTGAATTTAAGAAAAAGAAGTTGCTGGAATAACAGGAAGAGCAAAGATGCCTGAGAGTGGGAGTATAGCATACCATTATGCCATATTTTTAGGTTGTTAACTTAATGCCAGAAAGGTTATTTCCTCTTGAGCTATGTTGCTTACTGAAGGTCTCTAGACACCAGGAAAACAGTCATGGGTTTGGTTAAGCTCCTGGAGAAACAGGAATCTTTTGCCATGGACGTGGTTTGCTCAAGTTGGAAATTTTGGCATAAATAAAATAAAAACAAAACCACATATAAAAATAGCTAACTCCTTAAAGTATTACTAAACTATACTAAGTCTGTCAACAAGGGATTAAGAATAGAAACAAATATTTTGTCTTTTCTTCACTCATTCTTATTAAATTCTTATGATCCTAAATCATTCTGCTTTGGTCCACTTTCTTCCTCGGGTTCCAAAGAGAAACAGTTAACCTTTTGTTCTCACTCATTTGACTCGATTCTCAGAATTTTTCTCAGTTACTTCCTCAATTCTGTGGAATTCTGGGGAGTAAAGACCCAGATTCTCCAGAGGCTTTGCAACGAGCTAGCTCTCGGTTTCTCCCTCCCTTCTTGGCAGTAGATTTGCTGGGATAAAGACATTGCCTCTCCTCTGTGACTTCCACTTAGCCCTTTCTTAGTTTTCCTTTACATGACAGAAGCTAAAGAGCTAACAGACATATGGTACACAGAAGCACAGTACACAGAGACAGAGGATAATAGGTTATATTCCCTTTCCGCGGGTTGCTGGACAGTATGCCACCTTGGAAAGAATCAAATGACTTTTCTTGTCTTAGGTTTCCAGATGCCATTAAGAGTTTATTGGTCATGGGGGGGACTTGGGTGGTTCAGTGGATTAAGCATCTGACTCTTGATTTCAGCTCAGGGCATGATCTCAGTGTCAGGAGATTGAGCCCCACATCTGGCTCCATGCTCAGTGCAGAGTCTTCTTGTCCCTCTCCGTCTGCTCCTTCCCCCACCCATCACCTCCGCTAAGGCTCTCTCTCTCTAAAATGAACAAAAAGGCAAAGAAGAAGTCAAACTCTCTCTCTTCACAGATGACATGATACTTTATGTGGTAAACCCAAGAGTCCACCCACAAATTACTAGAACTCATACAGCGATTCAGTAATGTGGCAGGATACAAAATCAATGCACAGAAATCAGTTGCTTTTCTATACACTAACAATGTAACTGCGGAAAGAGAAATTAGGGAATCAATTCCATTGACAATAGCACCAAAAACCATAAGATACCTAGGAATAAACCTAACCAAAGAGGTAAAGGAACTATAGAAACTACTGAACACTTATGAAAGAAATTGAAGAAGACACAAAAAGATGGAAAAACATTCCATGTTCATGGATTGGAAGAATAAACATTGTTAAAATGTCTATGCTGCCCAGAGCAATCTACACTTTCAACGCCATCCCAATCAAAATACCAATGGCATTTTTCCAAGAGCTGGAACAAACAATCCTAAAACTTGTATGGAACCAGAAAAGACCCTGAATCACCAAGTAAACGTTGAAAAAGAAAAACAAAGCTGGGGGAATCACATTGCCTGATTTCAAGCTATATAACAAAGCTGTGACCACCAGGACAGCATGGTGACTGGCACAAAAACAGACACATAGACCAATGGAACAGAATAGAGAGCCCAGATATGGACCCTCAACTCTATGGTCAACTAATCTTCAACAAATCAGGGAAAAAATATCCAATGGAAAAAAGACAGTCTCTTCAATAAATGGTGCTGGGAAACTTGGACAGCTACATACAGAAGAATGAAACTCGACCATTCTCTTACATCATACAGAAAGATAAACTCTAAATGGATGAAAGACTTCAATGTGTGACAGGAATCCATCAAAATCCTAGAGGAGAACATAGGCAGTAACCTCTTCGACATTGGCCACAGCATCTTCTTTCATGACACGTCTCCAAAGGCAAGGGAAACAAAAGCAAAAATGAACTTTTGGGACTTCATCAAGATAAAAAGCTTCTGCATAGCAAAGGAAACAGTCAACAAAACTAAGAAGCAACCCATGGAATGGGAGAAGATATTTGCAAATGACGTTACAGATAAAGGGCTGGTATCCAAGGTCTACAAAGAACTTCTCAAACTCAATACATGAGAAACAAATAAACAAATCAAAAAATGGGCAGAAGATATGAACAGACTCTTTTCCAATGAAGACATACAAATGGCTAACAGACACATGAAAAAATGTTAAACATCATTAGCTATCAGGGAAATTCAAATCAAACCACATTGAGATACCACCTTACACCAGTTAGAATGGCAATAATTAAGGCAGGAAACAACAAATGTTGGAGAGGATGTGGAGAAAGGGGAACCCTCTTACGCTATTGGTGGGAATGCAAGTTGGTACAACCACTTTGGAAAACAGTATGGAGGTTCCTCAAAAAGTTAAAAATAGAGCTACCCTATGACCCAGCAATTGCACTACTGGGTATTTACCCCAAAGATACAGATGTAGTGAAAAGAAGGGGCACATGCACCCCAATGTTCATAGCAGCAATGTCCACAATAACTAAACTGGGGAAGCAGCTGAGTTGCCCTTCAACAGACGAATGTATAAAGATGGTGTGGTTCATATATACAATGGAATAATATCAGCCATCAGAAAAAATGATTACCCACCACTTACATCGACGTGGATGGAACTGGAGGGGATATTGCTAAGTGAAATAAGTTAAGCAAAAAAAGAGACAATTATCATATGGTTTCACTTATATGTGGTACATAAGGAATAGCATGGAGGACATTAGGAGAAGGGAAGGAAAACTGAAGGGGGGTGGAAATCAGAGGGGGAGATGAACCATGAGAGACTATGGACTCCAGGAAATAAACAGGGTTTCAGAGGGGAACAGGGTGGGAGGATGGGTCAGCCCGGTGATGGGTATTAAGGAGAGCACATATTGCAATGAGCACTGGGTGTTCATGAACACTGTATTCAATAATGAATCATGGGACACTACATCAAAAACTGTATGATGAATAACAACATAACATAACTAACTAACTAAATAAATAAATAAATAAAATCTTTTTTTAATAAAAGAGTTTATTTGGTCACATAAATACTTTTTTTATCCTCTGCTGACAAGATTAGGCCTAGCAACCTGTTTTCACATATTAACAGATACAGTTACTGTTTGAGGCAGCTTGTCCTCAGGAACAAATTCAAGCAAATACCAGGACACAGCCTTTTACAAGATTGTTGAAGTAACGTTTAACAAAGCATCTTTTTTTTTTAAAACAAATGTTTGGGGTTTTTCATACTTTGCTGCCAAGCAGTTATCTTGTTCGTTGGTTTTAAATCCTCGATCTGCATACCTATGCAAGTACTGCCTAATATTTCTTCTCATTCCCTGAGTTAATTCTACCCATCACCATCCACTCAGATGGGCTGCCGGGTTACGGAATGTCTAGTCCTTTAGAAGTTCCACATGGGGGCACCTGGGTGGCTCAGTTGGTTAAATGTCTGACTCTGTCAGCTCAGGTCTTGATCTCAGGGTCGTGAGTTCAAGCCCGACATTGGACTCCACAGAGCCAATTATAAAAAAAAAAAAGTTCCACACACATGTGTGTCACACCAAAGCCTCTTGTGGTTCCAGGAACTACAGGGGACGCCTTGTCATGAACTGGCCAACTTCTAATATAGCACAGGCTGTTCCTTAACACCCCACCACTGTTCTCCCTCCCTCTTCCACCCTGGAGCGATAGGCAGACTCTCCTCCTGTTTTCTGCAGAATAGTGCTTTCTTCAGATCCTGGAGGTTCATCTTCTTTTAGGGAGTGGCTTTAATCGAGCATTTTCTCAACAATGGCAGATCTCACCCTATACAGAATCTTGTACTAGCTACTAAAAAGCTGCTATAAAAATAAAGACCCTCCAACTCACTGTAAGAAGTAGAGAGGTTCCATGACGGGAGTGTCTGGATATCTCTGTGCGAAGTAGAATCATAAGGCTCCTTTGTATAAGACTGGATTACACAAATGTAGGGGGTCCTCTCTGGGGGTGTAAAACATTTCTTCCACTGGTCTGCCACAGCATCTGTAGATCCCAACTTTATGTTAAAATATGTATATATATAAATAAAAATACATATAATAAATATATAACATGAAATAAATATATATTATATAAAATATATCTTCTTAATATATTTATTATGCATATAAAATATATGTTATATGTGTATAAACATGTTATTGGAAAAGACCAAGCTGTGAAACATCAGCGTGGGTGATGTTGGCCTCCCCTCTGGAAAGAGGAGAGAAGAACCCGAGAAAAGGCACCAGTGGAGGCCGCATCCTTTGTGAAAGGACCGGAGGAGAGTAATAGAGAACTATGTGAAAACTGGACTCCTCGCACAAAGGACAGGCAATGATGGGGCAGCTTAGTGAGGGAAAACTCTATTAGCCAGGGCTCTTTAGATCACAAAAGACAGGCGTCCGACTCAAACTACTTTAAAAGGGGAAATAAAAAGGAAAGATGTTGGCTCACTCATCTGGGAAGGATACTGGGGCAATTCACATGCCTGAAGAGCGAGCTGCAAAAACCAAGCCTCAGGAGAGAAGGACTCCCTAACACCGGGGCTCATTCTCTCTTCCTCCATCACCCGTCAGGCATCGTGCCTGTTTCTGCACACAGGCTCACTCCACCTTGTAGACTAAGCCGGCTTCGGGGAGCCCTGGCCTCAGGTCCACACACACAGAAGACTTCTTTTCCACATCCCTTAGAGGAACTTCAGAGAAGACCCTGATTGGTCCTGCTTTGGGTCACGTGACTGTGGGGACGCGGAGACTCCTCCGGATCACAGGGGGAATAAAGGGAACGATTCCCCCGAACAAGAGGAGTGCTATACCCTGAGGAAGGAAGATGAGAAAGTGTGAGAGGCAGACAGAACAATTGCTAGCCATCACCAACCCCCCAAGAGCTGAGATTAGGCTTAAGAGCAGGAGGCAGCCAGGAAGAGGGTGTGCGGAAAGAGGGTGATGCTAGGAGCCTGCGCCAAACCGTGGAAGAAGCCACAGCTCTCCTTGGCCAGACGGAGGAGGACGGCGGGAAATCTGACGATGTGGCTTAGCTTCTTTCGTGCTGCCCATGGAAATGCCCTGCGGGGTAGTTCACCGACAAAGTTCGGAGCCGTGGAAGCTGGAGTGGAAATTTCCTAGTGGGAAACAAGTACTGAATAGAAGCTGGAAGCTCAGGCTGGAAACCACAGTTCTACAGTCCGGAAGGTCCGGGGATTTTGACAACTCCCTCCACCCTTGCTGTGCAGCCAGGAACAGCTCTGAGCCCAGAGGCAGGAAGAGCGTGCTGTCATGATTTTGTCTATTTACTGCCCTTGTGCATCTGTGAACCAGACTCTCCTAAGTGAACTGCAGGTACTGTCCTGCCACCTACTATTTTCATTCGGCCCTCTGCTTCTGAGATCTACCCACGATGACCTAGACAGTTCCATGCCATTTCTTTTAATGGCTCTATGGTCTCCCATCAAGTGACTATACCGCTGTTTATTATCCACGCCCTTATTAATGGTCACTTTGGTTAGTTGTAATTTTTTACTGTTTTACTGTTTTTACTATTTTTGCTTTAAGGAGGGCTAAACTGAGCGTCTTTGAATGGTTTTCTCTCTGTGCACATGTTTCTCCTTAAGCATACATTTTTCCCAGGTATTCCCAGTTGGATTCCAAAATGTTTGTACTTTATGTTCTTACACTTAGTCCCTGAAAAGTCGGGAGAAAACTGTAAAACATTTACATTAGACTCTCTAAAGAGACTCTCGTTCCAGCAGTACTAGGAGGCAAACTCCCAGACTCTTTGAGGTAGAAAATGAGGCTGAAGGGTCGCCTGGGTGGCACAGCGGTTAAGCGTCTGCCTTCGGCTCAGGGCGTGATCCCGGCGTTATGGGATCGAGCCCCACATCAGGCTCCTCCGCTATGAGCCTGCTCCTTCCTCTCCCACTCCCCCTGCTTGTGTTCCCTCTCTCTCTGGCTGTCTCTATCTCTGTCGAATAAATAAATAAAATCTTTAAAAAAAAAAAAAAGAAAAGAAAAGAAATGAGGCTTAAGTTAGCCCAGGCAGTTTCTAGGTTTGTCGAGTGAGGCTAAGAATGAATACGGCCATTAAAATTCAAGTATAGAAAATGGTAATAATATGTGTAGCTTAAAGAAAGGACACAAAACTGTCTTACATTATGTCCCAATTTTGTGAATGCATATGTATATGTATCTGAAAAATGGAAGAACTAAAATAGAAGAACTAATAACAGTGATAACAGTGATAGTAGTCTTCCTTTTTGGGTGATTTTTTTTTTCTTCTCCATTATTCAGTCTCAGCTGGGAACATATTCATCAGGTGACTCCAAGTTTTCACCCTGTACGCACGTCTGTAAATGACTACAAAAGCACTGCGAATATTGATTTGGCGGTTAAAAATAAATTTTAGCAGAAAAGCAAATTTGCAAACACAGAAGCCATGAATAATGAAGATGAGCTATATATACTTATGCAGATCAGTGACACAAATGATACATGGCAACAGTATCTAAACAAGACCCTATAATTAAAACCCAATGCTTTTGGGTATCTATTCAAGTGACAGACATCAACTGCCTTCGGTCCTGCCGAAACTTATTCTCCTCATGGCATTTAACTTGATCACGTCACTCAAAGACCCCATCGACTTAGCAGGTAGAGATTTTGCGGCCCTGCCTAGAACACCCAAGCCTCATGGGTCTCCCTTTTCTCTTTCAATGTAAAATACAACCAGGATATTTTGTTTTCAGCTATCTTTTTCTACTTAGAGAAACGAGAGCTATATAGGCTGGTCTTTGCTTTGGTTATTAAAATTCCACTCTACTGTTTTTTTGTTGCAAACAATCTGAATTTTAAAGTCCAGAAATGGTCCCATGTGTACACTTTTAAATGCTTTAATTCATCCCTGTATAAGGGAGAGTAAATTTTAAGAGAAGCATTTTTAAAATGAAACATTGAAGACAGGCGTTAGCATACCAAAATCAAACCCACCAGGTTAAAAGCTTTAAGAGCTCATATCTACTATTTTCAGGTGTAGCCCTTAAAGATGGATTACTGCAAACATTCTGCCAAGAATGTGAACTAAGAGATGTGATTTGGAAAAAACTGATCATTGTCTCACAGCAGACCTCTGTCTACCTGCCAAACTAATAACAAAACCTCAAACACTATATTTTCTGAAATTTTCTAAAATTACAAAATACTTGATGAAGATGATCTTTTAAAACCAGCTTCATTTTTTAACAATTTTAATCATATCCTAGATGGGTAGCTTTTTTTTTTTTTTTTTTTTTTTTTTTTTTTTTTTTTTGGTCTTATGATTATTCTCAAGTCCTAAATCATTCCAAGATAAAATTGCAGGAAAATGCACTGGCTCCAAGAACCTTGTGGAAAGTCTCCTAGAAACTCGTTGATATGGAAAGGATGAATATTGAACGCGATGAAAGCAATCAGTTTGGTGGAGTCCCAGAAGATTTAAATGCAAAAACATAAGCCTTGTGATGTTTGAGAACTACAAGAGCCAATATAAATAAATCATCTGTAAAACGGTAACCTGAAGGGAAAAAATGCAAAAAGAGATAGGAAAATGAAAGAAATTACTTTTGCCAATGTGTTTCTCAAATAATGGGAGGGAGGACGAGGAAATAAATAATAGATTGGGTGTTTTTAAGAAAGCTTAGTAACAGCTGAGCACACTGTTTTAAATTTCTGAAATTTCTACCACAGTTAGAGCTTATATAATCCATGTTGATGAATTGCTTGCCATTTGAATTAACACACACACACACACACACACAGACACACACACACACACACATGCATTTTTCAAGCCAGGTCTTTTTAAATCTCTTAAGAAGAGCTAGGAAATGGAAAACAACATGAATTATTGGCTTACTTTACCCAAGCAATGCAGACCATGCAAAATGCTTACCTTTTTGAAGCAGACACAGCTCTGGTGTCAGACCCTCCTCTTTAGATTCAAGGGCAACAGCGCAGTCCTGTCTACAAAATCTCACGTGAGACATGGGCAATAGGACTAAAGGAATGGACTGCCTTTGACGGCAACATCAGAAACTGAAAAACACCATGACAATCTCACTTTTAAATAGATACGGGGGCGCCTGGGTGGCTCTGTCCATGAAGCATCACACTCTTGATTTCGGCTCAGGTCATGACCTTGGGGGTCCTAGGATGGAGTCCCGAGTCAGGCTCTGTGCTCAGTAGGGAGGCTGTTTGTCCCTCTCCCTCTGCTCCTGCCTGTCCCTCCCCCACTCTCTCTAGCTCATAAATAAATAAACACATAAATAAATAAAATCTTTTTAAGATAAATAGACACAAAATGATTTAAAAGACCATTGCCGATTCTCGGTCGGGGAGTTAAGATGGTGGAGGAGTAGGGGACCCCTTTTTAGCCGGTCCCCTGAGTCAAGTTGAATACGTACAAGACCAGCCTGAACATCCACGGAATCAGCCTGAGACTCAGGAAGATGCATCTGGATCTCTACAAATGAACATCTCCAGCGCTGAGTATTGAGGTATGAAGCGGGGAGCCGTGAATCCGCGCACAGATATCGGAAGATAAACAGAAGGGAGAGGGAGCCACCGCGTTGGGGCGCTGGGAAGCGGTAGCCACCTGCATGGAAGAGCGGGCGGGCTTGCAGACCGGCACCCGCGAGACAGCAGACTGAGACCGTGAGCCAGGAGCGCGCGCCACCAGACTGAAAACCGGAGCTCCAGAGTGCGCGTGAACCACACTGAAACGGAGCTCGGAGCGCGCGGGGGCGGCTGGCAGCTGGCGGTGTTAGAAACACAAAGGACAGAGATGTGCCCACCCTGGAAGTGAGGGCTGGGACTCCGGGTGTGGGGCGCACATCCCGGGACGCTGCAGGGTTGAACAGCACCAACAGAAACAGAGTTAGAGTAGCCAGAGGAGCTCAGTGGAGAGCGGACTGCGATCTGTTCTGAGACACAGGCTGGGATTTGGCTACTGCTGCTCTGACTCTCAGAAGAGGCACAGCAAACTTCCAGGGAAAGCCGCCAGAGAACAAAAGCCCAGAAACACCGGCTCACAGTGTGCCCATCCCCATCCCCCCTCGCAGGGGACACAGAGACTCTACCCAAACAGGGTTGCCTGAGTATTGGTGTGGCAGGCCCCTCCCCCAGAAGGAAGGCTGAAAAATCAAGAAGCCCACATCCCTAAGATCCCTATAAAACAAGGGCGCACAGCCTGGGTCCTGGGCAATAATTTGGGCTCTGCACAACCCTGCAACCTCTCCTCATCAGAATGACGAGAAGGAGAAATCCCCCCCCAGCAAAGAAAAGACAATGAGTCTGCGGCCTCTGCCACAGAACTAATGGATATGGTTATAACCAAATTATCAGAAATGGAATTCAGAGTAACAACGGTCAAGATGATGTGTAGACTTGAAAAAAGTGTTAACAAAAATGTTAGTGAGAATATAGAATCTCTAAGGGCGGAAATGAGAGCAAATCTGGCAGAAATTAAAAATTCTATAAGCCAAATGCAGTCAAAACTAGAGGCTCTGACAGCCAGGGTGAACGAGGCAGAAGAACGTATCAGCGAATTGGAGGATGGGTTAGTAGAAGAGAAAGCTAAAACAGAATCTGGACTCAAAAAAGTCCACACTCAGGAATGTAGGTTACAGAAGATTACTGACTCAATGAAACGTTCCAATGTCAGAATCATTGGCATCCCCAAGGGGGTGGAGAAAAACAGAGGTCTAGAAGAGATATTTGAACAAATTGTAGCTGAAAACTTCCCTAATCTAGCAAGGGAAACAAACATTCGTGTCCAAGAGGCAGAGAGGACCCCTCCCAAGCTCAACCATGACAAACCTAGGCCATGTCACGTCATAGTGCAATTCGCAAATATTAGATCCAAGGATACAGTATTAAAAGCGGCCAGGACAAAGAAATTTCTCATGTACCAAGGCAATGGTATCAGAATTACATCAGACCTGTCTACACAAACCTGGAATGAGAGAAAGGGTTGGGAGGGGGCATTTTTAAAGCTCTTTCAGAGAAAAACATGCAGCCAAGGATCCTTTATCCAGCAAGGCTGTCATTCAGAATTGATGGAGAAATAAAGACCTTCCAGAGTCACCAGTCATTGACCAATTTCATAACCACGAAACCAGCCCTACAGGAGATATTAAGGGGGGTTTTACAAAGGTAAAAAGGCCCCAAAGGTGATACAGAACAGAAAGTCACAATTGATAGAAACAAAGACTTTACTGGCAACATGGCATCATTAAAATCATATTTCTTAATAATCAGTCTCAATGTAAATGGCCTAAATGGTTCCATAATGCCACAGGGTTGCAGATTGGATAAAAAAGACATGACCCATCCATTTGCTGTCTACAAGAGACTCATTTTGAACCTAAAGAGACATTCAGACTGAAAGTAAAGGGATGGAGTACCATCTTTCACACCAATGGACTTCAAAAGAAAGCTGGGGTAGCAATTCTCATATCAGACAGATTGGATTTTAAACTAAAGACTATAGTTAGAGACACAGAAGGGCACTATATTATTCTTAAAGGATGTATCCAACAAGTGGATATGACAATTATAAATATATATGCCCCCAACAGGGGAGCAGCAAGATACACAAGCCAACTCTTAACCACAATAAAGAGACATATAGATAAAAATACATTAATAGTAGGGAACCTCAACACTCCACTATCAGAAATAGACAGAGCACGCAAGCAGAAAATCGACAAAGAATCAAGGGCTTTGAATGCCATACTCGATGAGTTGGACCTCATAGATATATATAGAACACTACACCCCAGAACTAAAGAATACTCATTCTATTCTAATGCCCATAGAACATTCTCAAGAATAGACCATGTTCTGGGACACAAAACAGGTCTCAACCGATACCGAAAGACTGAAATTATTCCATGCATATTCTCAGACCACAGCGCTTTGAAATTGGAACTCAACCACAAGGAAAAATTTGGAAGAAACTCAAACACTTGGAGACTAAGAACCATCCTGCTCAGGAATGACTCGATAAACCAGGAAATCAAAAATCAATTTAAACAATTTATGGAGACCAACGAGAATGAAAACACAATGGTCCAAAACCTATGGGATACTGCAAAGGCAGTCCTAAGGGGGAAATACATAGCCATCCAAGCCTCACTCAAAAGAATAGAAAAATCTAAAATGCAGTTTTTATATTCTCACCTCAAGAAGCTGGAACAGCAACAGGGGGACAGGCCTAATCCATGCACGAGGAAGTAGTTGACCAAGATTAGAGCAGAAATCAATGAATTAGAAACCAGGAGCACAGTAGAGCAGATCAACAGGACTAGAAGCTGGTTCTTTGAGAGAATTAATAAAATTGACAGACCACTGGCAAGACTTATCCAAAAGAAAAGAGAAAGGATCCAAATTAATAAAATTATGAATGAAAAAGGAGAGGTCACAACCAACACCAATGAAATTGGAAGGATTATTAGAAACTTTTATCAACAGCTTTATGCCAATAAATTAAGCAATCTGGAAGAGATGGAGGCCTTCCTGGAAACCTATAAACTACCAAGACTGAAACAGGAAGAAATTGATTTTTTAAACAGGCCAATTAATTATGAAGAGATTGAGTCAGTGATAAACAACCTTCCGAAAAACAAAACTCCAGGCCCAGACGGTTTTCCTGGGGAATTCTACCAAACATTCAAAGAAGAAATAATACCTATTCTCCTAAAGCTATTTCAAAAAATAGAAACAGAAGGAAAGCTACCAAACTCATTCTATGAGGCCAATATTACCTTGATCCCCAAACCAGGCAAAGACCCCATCAAAAAGGAGAATTACGGACCAATTTCCCTAATGAATATGGACGCCGAAATCCTCAACAAGATCCTGGCTAATAGAATCCAACAGTACATTAAAAGGATTATCCATCATGACCAAGTGGGATTCATACCTGGGATGCAAGCATGGTTCAACATTCGCAAATCGATCAGCGTGATACATCATATCAACAAGAAAAGACTCAGGAACCATATGATCCTCTCAATTGATGCAGAAAAAGCATTTGACAAAATACAGCATTCCTTTCCTGATTAAAACCCTTCAGAGTGTAGGGATAGAGGGTACATTCCTCAATCTCATAAAAACCATCTATGAAAAGCCTACAGCAAATATCATTCTCAATGGGGAAAAGCTGGAAGCCTTTTCCTTAAGATCAGGAACACGACAAGGATGCCCACTCTTGCCACTATTATTCAACATAGTACTAGAAGTCCTTGCAACAGCAATCCGACAACAAAAAGGGATAAAAGGTATCCAAATCGGCAAAGAAGAAGTCAAAATGTCTCTCTTCGCAGATGACGTGATAGTCTATATGGAAAACCCAAAAGAATCCACTCTCAAACTATTAGAAGTTATAGAGAAATTCAGTAATTTGGCAGGATACAAAATCAATGCTCAGAAATCAGTTGCATTTCTATACACAAATAATGAGACTGAAGAAAGAGAAATTAGGGAATCCATCCCATTTACAATAGCACCAAAAACCATATGTTACCTTGGAATTAACTTAACCAGAGACGTAAAGGACCTATATTCTAGAAACTATAAATCACTCTTGAAAGACATTGAGGAAGACACAAAAAGATGAAAAAATATTCCATGCTCATGGATTGGAAGAATTAACATAGTTAAAATGTCCATCCTACCCAGAGCAATCTACACTTTCAATGCTATCCCAATCAAAATACCAAGGACATTTTTCAAAGAACTGGAACAAATAGTCCTTAAATTTGTATGGAACCAGAAAAGGCCCCGAATCACCAAGGAACTGTTGAAAAGGAAAAACAAAGCTGGGGGCATCACAATGCCGGATTTCGAGCTGTACCACAAAGCTGTGATCACAAAGACAGCATGGTACTGGCACAAAAACAGACACATAGACCAATGGAACAGAATAGAGAACCCAGAAATGGACCCTCGGCTCTTTGGGCAACTAATCTTTGATAAAGCAGGAAAAAACATCCGGTGGGAAAAAGACAGTCTCTTCAATAAATGGTGCTGGGAAAATTGGACAGCTACATGCAAAAGAATGAAACTTGACCACTCTCTCACACCATACACAAAGATAAACTCCAAATGGATGAAAGACCTCGATGTGAGACAGGAATCCATCAAAATTCTAGAGGAGAACATAGGCAGCAACCTCTACGACATCGGCCAAAGCAACCTTTTTCATGACACATCTCCAAAGGTAAGAGAAACAAAAGATAAAATGAACTTGTGGGACTTCATCAAGATAAAAAACTTCTGCACAGCCAAGGAAACAGTCAGAAAAACTAAGAGGCAGCCCACGGAATGGGAGAATATATTTGCAAATGATGCTACAGATAAAAGACTGGTATCCAAGATCTACAAGGAATTCCTCAAACTCAATACATGAGAAACAAATAAATCATAGAATGGGCAGAAGATATGAACAGACACTTTTCCAATGATGACATACAAATGGCTAACAGACACATGAAAAAATGTTCAAAATCATTAGCCATCAGGGAAATTCAAATCAAAACCACACTAAGATACCACCTTACGCCAGTTACAATGGCAAAAATTGACAAGGCAAGAAACAACAATTGTTGGAGACGATGTGGAGAAAGGGGATCCCTCCTACATTGTTGGTGGGAATGCAAGTTGGTACAGCCACTCTGGAAAACAGTGTGGAGGTCCCTTAAAAAGTTAAAAACTGAGCTACCCTATGACCCAGCCATTGCACTACTGGGTATTTACCCCAAAGATACAGACGTAGTGAAGAGAAGGGCCATATGCACCCCAATGTTCATAGCAGCATTGTCCACAATAGCTAAATCGTGGAAGGAGCCGAGATGCCCTTCAACAGATGACTGGATTAAGAAGTTGTGGTCCATATATACAATGGAATATTACTCAGCCATCAGAAAGAAAGAGTTCTCAACATTTGCTGCAACATGGACGGCACCGGAGGAGATAATGCTAAGTGAAATAAGTCAGGCAGAGAAAGACAATTATCATATGGTTTCTCTCATCTGTGGAACATAAGAACTAGGAAGACTGGTAAGGGAAGAAAGGGATAAAGAAAGGGGGATAATCGGAAGGGGGAATGAAGCATGAGAGACTATGGACTCTGAGAAACAAACTGAGGGCCTCAGAGGGGAGGGGGGTGGGGAAATGGGATAGGCTGGTGATGGGTAGTAAGGAGGGCATGTATTGCATGGTGCACTGGGTGTTATATATAAACTTTACATCAGAAACCAGGGATGTACTGTATGGTGACTACATAATATAATTTAAAAAATTAAAATAAAAAAATTAAAAAATAAAAATAAAAGACCATTGCCATGTTTTTCAGCTTGGGAGAGAAGTAGTAAGGTAGGAATCTGAATGTAGGAAAACGAGTATCCAAAGAAGCTAAGATCACACAAACTTTAAAAAACCACAAGTCAAATGAGGGCCAACAATCATAGTGCAGAGCTGCAGGGTCAGATCTGGTTTGCAGAAGATGTCATCCTGAAGAATCAACCCAAAAGATCCCGAAGCTGAAGGGTCAGAAAGGCCAGGCAATGTCTGGGATGTTCTGCAGTCAAATTGCTCTCCTTACCCTGTGATTCCCTTAGCTCCAGAAGTTGGTTTTATTAACCCAGTTTCAGTCCAATTACCTTTTTAATTCTTCAAATTTACTCCTGGCTCAGGGACCCAAAAGCTTTAATTTCTTTCTAAAATTACCTCATATTTTAAAAGTGTCTTTAAAATCTCAATATCTTTAAAAGATCTGTATGAACATCAAAATGTCTCTCTCTCTCTTTTGCAAATCTACTAACAAGAAATCTTGGGAAATAGCCCTGAGTTTATAACCATCAATATGTGACCAGCATAAGCAAAGCACAGGTGCTCGGCCAAGTTCTCCTAATGACATGAAAGGCCACAGGCAGCAAGTCAGCATCTATGCTTAGTATCTTTAGTGTCTTAGTGACTAGATTTTAAATTACAATGTATGGGGGGCGCCTGGGTGGCACAGCGGTTAAGAGTCTGCCTTCGGCTCAGGGCGTGATCCCAGCGTTATGGGATGGAGCCCCACATCAGGCTCCTCTGCTGGGAGCCTGCTTCTTCCTCTCCCATTCCCCCTGCTTGTGTTCCCTCTCTCGCTGGCTGTCTCTATCTCTGTCAAATAAATAAATAAAATCTTTTTTAAAAAATTGCAATGTATGCTCATTTTAATAAATAAAAGCCTACCAAAGTATGCTTTAAAAGTATAGCGAAGTTAATAATCTTAACCCTCATCACCTCCATTTCAACCCCAAGCCCACCCAACACAGCCCACTCCCACTTTCATGTCAACACTTTGAATGGCAGTCAATCCAAGCCTTCTTGAGCACCTGCAAGTAGCATTTAGTGCAAGGGGGAACCCGGGGCAGAAGGGAAGCAGTTATAAGGGCCCCTCCTTCTCTTCTGTGGACCGATAAACTTGGGCTGGGTGCAGCTAGACACTGCATGGGGCTCTGCTCCAGAAGAGGGGTTTCACCCTCTGTAACTCTTCCTTTTTATGGGGCATGTGCTTGCAAATAGGGAAAAATAGCCTCGAGCTTGGGGACCCAAAGGATGAGTGTGGGTGTCCACTCCGTTACAAGATTCTAGGACCATTATTTGCTAGCAACCGATAGTCGTGGGGGACACTGAGTTGGAGTGCAGGTTCACCACCCTACCCAGGGGGAGGAGTCATCCGTGGCCCAGCCAGCTTAGTGCCAGTAATGAAAAAAAAGACTCGGGCCAAAGAGCCAAGCATTCAGTGAAAAGCTTGCTTTGTGTTTACCCATGTATATTTATCTATATCTTTACATAGATCTAGGCATGTTATGCATAAATCCTCTATATATCTATATAGTATATGCTTGTGACACTCACAACACAAACTGAAAGGGCTTGTTTTTCATATTATCAAGGCAAATAAGGAAATGGGATCCTTCTAGAAGCATTAATTTGCAACCTGTTTTTTCGCTAAATCTATCTTGGCTTTCCCTGATCAAACTTGAGGAAATTAAGGCCCAGAGAGGTAACATGAGAACTCTAGGCCTGGGAATCATTTAGTGACTGAGCAGAACTGAAATCTTTATGCCTCCATCCATGCCACCGCCTGGCCTAGACTCTACCCTCACAGCAGCGCCGACATTCCCGAGAGGGGTTTGGTCTCTGGGAGACCCTTTCCCGGGCAAAGCTCCACAACTTCTGGTTCCCTCCAGAAGGGCACTTTCATTCCAGATCCTTGAGGGCGGAAGCATCTGACAAGAGAAACCGTCCTTTGTGTGCCTACTTAGCAAAAGGAAGATAAGTCCCTGGGAGGGTCCTTAGGCCTAAAAGCATCAGATGTTCCGGAGGCGGAATAAATAAGTGGTGGCAAGGAGTTGACTCTAAAAATTCTGTCCTCTCTCATCCTTGTCCCCCAAGTCTGTATGTGTCTAATACAGATACCTATTTGCCGTAGTGGAAGATGGTGGCTTTGTTTCGTGAACCTCAAAGACGATAATACAATAAATATGTCTCATCTTAGCCCAGCGCTATTGCTCCGTGCAGGGGAGTGTTTTCTCAGTGTCTTTATCTTGTTCTGTATAATTTAGACCAAAAAATTCAGAGGACAGTTGTCGGATAGTAGACCGTATTTCTCAGGATTGTTTCAGACTAGAGAATGCGCATGCCGATAATGAACTCCTGGTGCCTATTGTTAAATGGATAATGATATGAACATGTGTACAAGATCTTCTACATGAACTGTGACCTATTATACTGCAGCCATTGAGAAACAATGTTCAGTCAATAACGAGTCTCCTTGCTTCCTCTTTCACATCCTTCAATACATTCTCAACATAGTAGCCAGAACGATGCTGTTAAAATGGAAGACGAACCAACCCATTGACTCCCAACTATGCTATAAGGATGGCAATGCTGAGTGCTTCGAAGAAAAATGAAACGGGATAAGGGACTAAAGAGGGAGAGGCGCCATTTCAGACAGAGTAGTCAGGGAAGGCCTCACTGACTAGGCGTCATTGGAGCAGAGTCTGAATTAAGTGAGGAAGTGAGATGCGGATAGAAGAGGGGCTGAAAGAAAGACAAGATTTGAGTCCGTAGCGAACAAACACTGCCATCTCACCGGCCTACGTAGAGAAGTGTACTTCTGCGTAAATGGGTGTTAGTCACTTTCCTTGCCTACACAGCCACACCATTGCATCCATCATCAAACGGTATCAAAGGAAAAATTCCTGTGTAACTGATGCCATCAACTCCTAAAGTTCTTTCAATGGCCCAAAAAGTCCCCCCTCCTTCTTGCCTCCATCCCTCTCACCCCCTTGCCCAATTCCCTCTCTGACTCTCATTCCTCCTACCCACCACCCCATCGCTCAACTCGGCCTCTCTGGCCTCCTTAGTGTTCCTGCAACTTTCTCCCTTCAGGATCTTTGCACCATGTTGTCATTGGTCCAGAATGCCCTTCCCCCACCTGGTTTTTATGACTTGCTCCCTCACCTCTTTCTGGTCTTGACTCAAATGTTGCCTTCTCAGGAGTCTTTCCCTGGCTAACGTTTCTAAAATTGCAGTGCCTCCCCACCACACACACTCTATCCCTTCTCTCTCTCCCCTGCCTTATTTTTCTCCTTCTGGCTTCACATCATCCATCCAGCATACTATAGTCTATAATAGTCTAATCTAATTCTCTTATCTCTCCATGAGGTCAAGGATTTCTTGTTTGGGGGGGGGTGTGGGTTTGTTTTGGGTTTTTGGTCATTTTTTTCTCACTACGTTATCACCAGCACCTAGGACAGTACCCAGCAACACGTAAGGCACTCAATAAATACTGGTTGATTCGTTGAATGAATGATGAATGCGTGAGTGACTCAACAAAATGATCAGCTTTTTGACTCTACTTAGTATTTCATTGAGTCACATCAGAGTCATGGAGACTTGAAGCCAGTTTTTCCAACTGAAAGCACCGCAGGTGACAGCAGAATTAACTCAGGTTTAGTTTAGGATGGGTCAAATGCACTGTGAATATCCTATATCAGCGATTGCCAGGGTCCAGGAAAGCCCAACAAGGTTGAGATGTTAAGCCAGCCAAATATTCCAAGGGGAGCCAACCTACAAATAGACAGAGCTTGTGTACTGAGTAGCTCCAGCTGGAGGGCTGTGTAACTCACTACGGAGAAAGGCCTCCAGCTCCTCAGTAGAGACTTGCTGGAGAGCGGGCTGGACATTCTTATGTTGGCTTCCAACAGAGCGGCTCTTCCAGCCTTCCATCTAAGAACTGCCACTGTAGTGGGTTCACATCTGGCCTTTTCCCTCCTCCTCCTCTGTGCTTTACAACCAGAGTCCTCTCAACTCTGCTCCCCTTCAGGAACTGTTGCTGGCCTCCAGGGGAAGCGTAGTTAAGAACTGTTTGTCTTTATTGCAATGGGAGCAGGGCAGGCCCTGGTCATCCTATGGCTTCTTCACAACCAGACAGGAAATTGGCCCCACCCGCCACTGGGAGAATCCTTTGAAGGTCTTCACCCCCTTGTTACCATCCCGTGGCATATCTAACACTCTTGGGTTTCAGTAAATGCTGGTTCATGCATTAATGATCTATTATTTATGTCTCTGGTCAATATAGAGCACTTATTCCAGAGTTCCCTGCAAGACTGTGGGCATCATACCTTGTTGGTAATTAGATTATGCTCTAGGGATCTGTGGATAAAAGTAAGTCTGTCTCAAATATCGTGTTTCAGAATCTTAAGTATCAAAATCCATAATTGGCTGCCTCGTTAAGAACAAAGAGAATGATGGCTTGTCTGCTCCAAGAAGGATATGCAAGAGGAACACAAAGAATTGTTGCTGTAGGGAAATGAGATTTTAAAATGACCTGAGAAAACCCGATGGTAGGGTGCACTGGGGTGAATGCTGCCAACGTGCAAACCAAGCTGGGAGCCTGGCTAATCAATGCTTATGCAAATGCTCTCTGGCAAGTGCTCTAAAATGCCTGTCAGGTCCCTCAGGACACTGGAGAATTTTGAAGATAATCACCTGTGACACTCAGCCTTTCCTTGAGACACAATTTTAAACAACTGACCTTATTTCTGAGCTGAGTGGATGCCAAAATTGAATTTTTGCTCGGTTGGAACCAAATTCATCCCTAGCCATCTCTCAAGTGAGTTGGCAGTTGTCGCTTTGAATTCTTTGTCCCACTTATGCAGAATTAATTTGGAGTCATTTTGAAGTCTTTCACCTTTGGACTGGGAAGTGGCGTGGAAGCCCCGTGTGGTCAGGTCTCATGTCAACCTCTCTGTCTATGAGTCTGCTTGGCTTTCTGTTTCCTTTGAAGGTTTGCTCACTTAATATGGGAAGAAGGCTCCACTGGGGTTCACTTCAAGTCCACGTGTATTTTTGTTGAGTAAACACCATAGGCCGGATACTCTGTGACCCTCGAGGGCAGTGGGGCTGGGGTTTATGGAGGGTGTAATGCAGAGAAGAACCCAAGCTCTGGAGTCAGACTGGCTTCCAATTCTGACTCCACCACCGACCAGCAGGGGGACTGGGGCAAGTTATATATGCACCGTAAGAGGGGCACCTGGCTGGCTCAGTCAGTGGAGCACGCGACTCTTGATCTCAGGGTCGTGAGTTCAAGTCCCATGTTGGGTGTGGAGATTACTTTAAAAAAATAATAAAATATAAAACAAAAACAACAACAACAACCCTCTTAAAAATATGTATATGCACCATAAGCCTTTGCCCCTTCAACTGTAAAATTGGGATAATAACCCCAAATCTGAAGACATCGTAAACAAATTCAAAATAGCATAAAACAGAAGAGTGAAGAGCCTTACACGCAAGGCATAATCAGATACAGTCATTAGACTATTTTCAGGGTATTGTTAATCCTGAATCTCTAGAAGCGGACAGCTGACAGAGGAAACTAAGCCTCACGCAACCAGAACAAGCAGAGGATAGCAGAGGGCAAAGGAGGACATTCATAGAGCCAGCGCAGGAAGGAGCAGAAGGAAAGTAGGCACCAGTTTCAAAATGGATGTTAAAGGAAGTAAGTGCTTTGAGCACTGGGAAAGCACATCACGGTTCCTGCCTCGAGGTTTCATTCCCATCATCTATCATCCAAGCCTCGGTGCTCACATAATTAGAAAATGCAGGGTGTTTTGTTCTCTCTGTGGTGAGCATGCCTAATTGAAATTCCATTGCATTCCAGTCCAATCACATGAGATCAACGTATAAATTAAAGGCGGTTTGAATCTCTGAGATGAGATGTAACTTTTGACTTTTCTACTTGAAGGAACGGAATAGTATCATTGCCACTCTACTGAATAACCACCCCCCCAAAAAAAGCTTCTCCCCGCCCTCCCCACACTCCCATGGTCTGCAAAACAAAAAGGACAGGGAAAATCATGCCTAACGTTTGACAGAGGAGTAATCTGATTTATTAATAAAATTGCTCCCAGTAGGTACAATTTTATGATGCACACAAGTCTGTCTCTCTTTAAATATATATATAATATATATGTACTTGTCATACATATGTGTGTACTGATACATATGTAAGAGTGATCTGTGTATGTAATAATGTGTATGTGTACGCACATATATGTAATCGTATAATAACGTAGCAACTATCCTCAGTGGGCAATCTATTTAACCTCACAGTAAACCTTTTGCCCACATGAAGTCCCTTAAGTTCTGTGACCCTCTAAATATAAACACAGTCCATGCGAAACCCCACTTACGGTTGTTCAGAGCTTCCGGAAACAGGTGACATGGGAGTGAAGCAGATATTGAAGGCATCGACTACCCTCCATAAGTGAGCATTTCTGGTTTTCTGACTTGAAGATGTAGATATTTTCAACCTTTTAATTCTAAGCTACCTTCAGCTTGGTCTCCTCTGGTGGGGCACATACCCTGTGCAAAGGGCCTGTCTCATCCAAGAAAAACAGCCCCGAGCAGGCCACTTCCTCACATCTCACCTGGGGCAAACCAGCCTGCCTATCTTTGCCTGACATCCACATGTGGAAATGTACACAAATGGTCACTTTACTGAAGCTCCTAAAATGGCCATTAAAAACTATTTCTCTCTTTGTTTAATAACACCAGTCTCTCTTTTAAAACCAGTTTCTGGTCAATAAATGCTTGAGTCAAATGATTGTGTAATAAAATTCTTTCCATATCCCACTAACACAGCTTGCTGATTTTAATTAATGATCGCTTTTAACTCTTTCATGCAATATTTTTTCCTAAAGCATTTATGATGCCAGTATTTCGAATAGAAATTTCCCCTCCGGGCAACTTTGGCAGCCCATACTTTTTTTTCCCCCTTCCAAGGTGAGCTTATGTTGATTCATAATGTGATTTCATAATATCACTGATATGGTGTTCCCTTTTTAAGGAAGTGGATTAATTGAAGGTGGGGGAGAGTGCAGGTGTGTAAAGGGGAAAACATTCTCTTTTTATATAGTTACTGAGTAATATGCAGAAACCATTTACATCTCTGTAAAAGGAGGGGGCTGAATTGAATTTCCTTTGTGTCTCCCCCAGCTTTAGCATTTCGTAAGTCTAACATCCACTTGACTTTGAACTCCTAGGGAGCAGTCAACAGATATTAATCATCAGCAATTCCAAAGCTTCTCCTGAGGTCTGGCACCCAGTAGGGCCTTCTGTGTTAATAAATAAATTAATCACCTTACCTTTTTATATGCTTCACTCCAATTCCTTAACACAATGAGAATCATATGTTGCCATTAATGGCTCACAATTCTGTTCTAAGGATCACAGAATCTTAAATGGAAACTTTCCTATTTTGTGTTTTATTCTGTTGCCAGAGGACACAGACACATACACTAAGAACAGACGTAGTGCTGACGCTTTTGCTCGAGGTGAACCCGTTCGTTAGTTCACACAATAAATATTTGCAGAACACCTGCCAGGCGACGGTATTATGATGCTGCACCGTACACGGTTCTTTCTATCAAAGGACTTCCAGTGTAATAAAGAAGTCAGAGAAGTTAATATAAAATAAGTGTTACGAAGGGTAAGCATAGGTGTCGAGGGAACAGAGACGCTGACCTGGTCTGAGGACTTCAGGAAAGGAAATAATAAACAAAGCCAGAGCTTAGAGCTAACTAGGAGTTCACAAAGTCCAGGTGGGGAGGAGGGTGGATGGCATTGAAGGCAGTGAGCAATACAGTGAGCAATGCTGAGTTGGTGTTTATTTACAGGGCAGCAAGGACCCTGCGAGGAAGTTCAAGCAGGGAAGTGACATGATCTAAATTCTATTTTAGAAAGACCTCGCTGGCTGAAGTTAGACAGTCAGAAAGGGACAAGACCAGAAACCAGAAGGATAGAAAGGCTTTTCAAGGGACACCAAAGATAAAGATGGTGGCAGCAGCCATGAAGAGAATTAGGTGGATTCCGGATATATTGAGAAAGATAGAAACTGAATGTTTATGCGTGCATGTTGGAAAGTGATCAGGAAAAGACAAGTCAAGTCTGATTTTCCTTGGAGAAATTGGGTGAGTGGTGTGTCATTCGCTGTGATAAGAAACATCTTCTAAAGCAGCAGTACTTTGGGGGCGCCTGGGTGGCACAGCGGTTAAGCGTCTGCCTTCAGCTCAGGGCGTGATCCCGGTGTTATGGGATCGAGCCCCACATCAGGCTCCTCCGCTGTGAGCCTGCTTCTTCCTCTCCCACTCCCCCTGCTTGTGTTCCCTCTCTCGCTGGCTGTCTCTATCTCTATCAAATAAATAAATAAAATCTTTAAAAAAAAAAAAAGCAGCAGTACTTTGGGAGGGGAGAGAAGTGATGATGAATTCTTTAGAATAGCCATGGATTAGCCAAGATAAGATACCCAACAGTCACTGGGTCAGATGGGTCTGGATCTCAGGAGAGAGTCTGGGGTTGAAAATATAGAATTGATAGCCACCAACATGCGATGGAAACTGAAGCTATTAGAATGTCTCGAGGAGGAGAAGACGGCTGAGGAACCCTAAGAAATACCAGTCTTTAAAGTCATTCGAATACTTTGCTTGCTGATTAGTGTCACCTGCTCAGTCCCTAGAGCTAAGAACCAGATTGACTCTAGGTCTTATAGGATCTGGCAAGTCACTTTCCATTGTGGTCCCAACTGGGAGCTCTGTGGAGGCCAAAAACAAGCCCTAGGTACTTAAGGATGTCTCGCATATGTTATCAATTATTCAACCAAAAGAATTGGCGAATATTGCTCAGTCGTATGAGTGTGGAGAATAGGAAATATTACTATGAAATACATGGGAGCTAAAGCATGTTCCTGATCTTAAGGCAAGAATGTTTTTATTGATTTCATTGAGCACTACAGACAAGAGGAACAATATAAAAAAAATCCATCTAGGGTAGAGATCCCTTGTTTGTCCTTAAGCTGATACGGGGGTGGGGGTGGGGCAGAGCAAGCACACTTCTCTGCTTTTACCAACTTCCCCGGTCACAGACACAATTTAATCAAGGTGGAGGAGAAGATGACAGCTGTGATGGATAGGCAAGAGTGATGTCTATGAAGAGCCACAACCAAAAAGAGCACTTAGACCCCTGATAAACTGAAATCAAGAGCTTTCGGCATCACACTTGAGTAATATATGCATGATGTCTCAATAGTCATAAATGCTCGTCTTAGAGGCATTTTAGTAAGCAGGGTTAGGCTGAAATTCATAACCAAGCAAACAATTTTTTTTTATAATTTTATAAAACCCTGGGAAGATTGGAGTTATTTTTTTAGTTTGTTTTGTTTCACATAACTGAAGTATTCCAGAGCCATTTAAGATCCCATCTGTTGAGAATTCCCAAGCTCTTGTCAACTTTAGAACAAATATTTTGATTTACGAAGGAGCTTCAATCAGATAAGAGATCGGGGGGGGGGGGGGTGCAGAACCATCCAAAAATTGTTATCTTAAAAGACTTAGTTATTTTCTTAATCATGCATCTGCTACAAACTCACATTTTAAAGAGCTAACTTTTTGCAGGCACTCCAGTTCTGAGGATATAATGAGTCCCTCAGATTAGACATCTCGGTAAAAATAGACATGTGGATTAGGGGCAAATAATAGGGTGCTGGAAATGAAATCATATATCCTGCTTAAAAACCTCTCACGGTTTTGAACTCCTTGAACTTCGATAGGAATCTGAACATTATACACGGGCCCAATGATTTTGTAAATAAAAATCCATCACTTTTAATTTTCTTAGTAGAGGGGTGTTCTAATGGAAATGAAGCTCTATTTTTTTTTATTGAATATTGAATGTTTGTTGTAGTTTAAACACTTTACGTTTATCAACTCGTTCAATCCTCAAAGCCTTACAAAGTGGTCACTGTTATCAGTCCCACTTTGCAGATGAGTAAACTGAGATACAGAAATGCCAACGAACTTCCCAAAAGTTGCATAGGTAATAAGAGCAGTATTTAGAGTCTGGGTTCAAAGTCTTCATGCTCAGTCACTGCCATCCTAGAGGCAAGATTTCCCCCATGTTGTCCACAGAACGCGTACATTAGAGTGACTTCGAGAGCTTGTTTAAAAATCCCAGTTCCATAAGAACTAGGATGATCAGTAGGGGAAGAAAGGGATAAAGAAAGGGGGGGTAATCAGAAGGGGGAATGAAGCATGAGAGACTATGGACTCTGAGAAACAAACTGAGGACCTCAGAGGGGAGGGGGTGGGGGAATGGGATAGACTGGTGATGGGTAGTAAGGAGGGCACGTATTGCATGGTGCACTGGGTGTTATACGCAACTAATGAATCATCGAACTTTACATCAGAAACCGGGGGGGATGTACTGTATGGTGACTAACATAATATAATAAAAAATCATTAAAAACATAAAATAAAATAAAATAAAATAAAATAAAATAAATAAAAATAAAAATCCCAGTTCCTAGGGAAAACTCTTCCTGCTCTGTCTCACAGGTAGACCATCATTCCCATCACCTTCTAAAGCCTGTGGCTCTCCTACACCCCTATGTCTCAGACTCGGGGCTCATCAGAATCATCTTTAGAGCTTGTTAAAAATGCAGGTTCTAGATATTAATTTTTTTAATTAATTAATTTATTTTAAGTCATCTCCACCCCCAGCATGGGGCTCAGACTCACCCTCCGGAGATCAAGAGTCACGTGCTCTTCCTGCTGAGCCAATCACAGCGTCCCTAGATATTAATTCTTTGATACCTTTATGGTTAGCACGATGGAAAGCTTCCAAAGTTTTCCGGTTTCTTCCATCCTTCTGTATCTTGAGAAAAGAGGTTTATTGGATCTTTCCAGTATACACAATATACCAAGAGTCCGGGTCTGGATAATAGGAGGGAGACTCGAAGCCGTAGGCACAGTAACACGGAAGTTTGTCTTCATTGCGAAGGGAGTTGGAGCTCTGCAGATGCTTCTCACGGACGTGTGGGATGAGGTCAGACAAGAGCAGCATCCGGAGGTCTGATTTCTCCATCGCGGGGTCAGGCTCAAGCGCACTCCTGCTGAAGACGGACCCCATGCACCTGCAACGCAGCGGCTGAAGGGTAAGGACGGAGACAGCCCGTGGAGGCACCAAGCAGATGTCTGGTTGGTGGATTCGGAAAGAATTATAATCACCGCCTCGCTTTATTGGGACTCATCTCCGCTATTGGCTTATTAGTTACATTGTTTTAAAAACTAGTTCAGTGGTTGTTGTCTGCATCATTCGGCATCACAACCTACCGTCAAATACTGTATTACCACTTCACGTGTAGCGTGAGAACCTTAAAACATTCCTCCAACTGCTTTTTCCTATCTTTTGTGCTCACGCTTCCGTGCATTCTGCTTTTCCATATATTATGAACTCCATTATACGTTGTCGGCATTTTCACTTTCAACAATCACTTTAAAAAGTCATTAAAACTAAGGGGGGAAAAGGCTTTTTTAAAAATCTCCATTTTTACCGTTTGGGTGTTATTTCTCTGTGAGAATTCAGGTTCCATCTGAAATGACACTCCTTTGGCCTGAGGACCTCCTTTAACATTTCTATAGCACCGGTCAGCTGCCGCTTAGTTCCTTCAGCTTTCGTTGGTCTGAAAATACATTATTCTGCTTCCATTTTTGAAAGTTGTTTTTAACAAGTATATCATTTCAAGTCGGCAGTTTTTCTCTCAGTATACGAAAGATGCTTTCCCATTATCTTCCTGTTTGCATAGTTTCTGATGAGATGACACTCGTTGAATTTGGGGGCGAGGGTGTTGAAGATTTTATTTATTTATCTATTTATTTATTTCTTTATTTGAGAGAGAGACAGAGCACGCACGAGCAGGCGGAGCGGCAGGCAGAGGGAGAGGGAGAAGCAGAGAGCCCGATGGGATGCGGGAGTTCGATCCCAGGACCCTGGGATCGTGACCTGAGCCACCCAGGCACCCCCGATGAAGACTTTTTAAAAAGCTCTTTGATTATATATTTTCAACCTTTGATGAGTTATTTTGGTTTTCCTAGAAATTCAAGGAAACAGTTTAATCACTAAACACATCAAGGCTAAAATTCTTGCCCTGACATTTTTCTTGCAAGTATTATATTGTTAGTGCCTGGTAGGCCTTAGGATACATATATATAGGCTTGTGTTGCTCTGTACTCAGCCAGGGTGATAGAGTTCCTTCCATTGTGATACATATTTTCTAGTTATTGAATTAATTTCACTTTTCCAATCACGGGTGAGAATTCCTGCTTTGTCTAAAATCATGGCATTTTATCAAGATTGCTCAGAAGAAGGCCGCCTGAAGTCCAACATTCCAAATGTTCTCACCTCATAGAGTTGTATTCAGATTGCAGCAAATGATAGAAATGGGGGGCTGGTGACTACCTATTTCATCTGTTTTGTCTGGGTTTCTGGGACGGCAAGAGTCAGGACTGTTGAAGAGGAGAGGAGTTTTATGCACAAAAAGCTTGGGTAATGATGTGGAAAAAACTAGAAGAGAAGTAGGTGACATGTCATCTGTCCCTCTAGATGAAGCCTCCTGTGCAACCTCTTTGATTGTATCTTTCTACAGACTGTGAGCTCCTGTCTCCTAGCACTTCCTACAGTTATATTCGTGGGGGGGTATTTCATGAATGTTTGAATTCTCCAGATAGAAGCTCTGTGAGTTTTTGTTCACTGTTTATTCTTATCATCCGATGTAGTGCCTGGCACGTAATAAATGCTTAGCAGGTATTTGTTAGATGAATGAAGGAATGACCTCACAACTTACTCCAGCTAGAATCAGATACCAAGGAGAAATACAACTGCAAATAGGGGGTAATGAAGGAAGCCATACATACGTGGGGGCTGTGGGTACGTGAGAATCTCTGTACTCAATTGTGCTGTGAACCTAAAAACTAACATCTATTTTAAAAAGTCTATTTTTAAAAACTCTTTAAAGCTCTAAAAACTAAAGTCTATTTTAAAAACTGCAAATAATCAGGGTATTTTCATTGTTTTTTCCACTAGATGTTGGAGATTCATAATCTTCAGCTACTGTTACAGATAATGCGGCTTTATAACGTGAATACAGTTTTGAGCAGTAGGAAATTTTTGCTGTGATGATTCCCTGCTCTAAAAATGTCATGATCTTTCCGGGGCACCAAGCTGCATCAGTCAGTAGAGCATGTGACACTTGATTTCAGGGTCATTAGTTCAAGCCACCATTGGGCGTGCAGCCCACCAAAAAAAAAAAAAAAAAAGAAATTGTGACTATGTCATGATATTCTGCCGTTGACTAATATTATAACCTGTATTTCATGCAACAGAGATTAAGCGGCAGCCCTGGGGTCTAGCAAGACACAAGATGCTCCACAAGGCACCATCTGCATGGCTTACAAGTGAATGTAATCCCCTGGAGCTTTGCAGTAAGGTCATCCTAGTTAGGGTCCTACGTAAAGTAACCGGGCTGGAATGAATGAATGAATGAATGAATGAATGAATAAATAAACAAACAAACAACTGGACTGATGATGGACTTTGTGAGACTTAGGATTGAAAATGAGGAGTTTTTATTTTCTGGGTGGCTCAGTTGGTTAAGCGTCTGCCTTTGGCTCAGGTCGTGATCCCAACATCCTGGGATCGAGCCCCGCATGGGGCTCCCTGCTCAGTGGGGAGCCTGCTTCTCCCTCTGCCTGCTGCTACCCCTGCGTGTGCGCTCTCTCTCTCTGACAAATAAATAAATAAATAAATAAATAAATAAATAAAATCTTTAAAAAAAGAAAAGAAAAGAAAATGAGGAGTTACTTCAAATAAGGATAAAATTTCTTTGGAAGCTGATGGAAATGTTCTAAGATTAGATTGTTGTTGGGGCGCCTGGCTGGTTCAGTCAGTAGAGCATGTGACTCTTGAACTCCAGGTTATGAGTTCAAGCCCAATGTTTGGAATAGAGATTACTCTAAAACATTAGATTGTAGTGATGGTTGCCTAACTTTGTAAATCTACTAAAAGTCATTAAATTGCACACTTAAAAATGAGTGAATTTTATGTTGTGTAAATTATACTTCATTTAAGCTGCTTTCTTAAACAAACACTGCGTTCAGGGAAGTGTCTTCTATCCCAGGCTTCAACTCTGTTCTCTCCCACCCCCTACAGGAAATTATGTTTATTAGTTCTTGGTTTATCCTACCAGTTTTCCTTTGACAAATCGGCAAATACCTATGTATTAAGTAATATTTTAAGTGATTTTAAAATGTTGCCTTGTGCCTGAGTGGCTCAGTCGGTAGGGCGGCCGACTGTTGATTTCGGCTGGAGTCATTAATCTCAGGGTCTTGACATGGACCCTGCATGGCCCTGCTCAGCTGGGAATCTGCTTCTCTCTCTTCCTCCCTCTCTGCTCCTCCCCAAGGCACGTGCTCTCTCTCTCTCTCTCTTAAATAAATAAATAAAATCTTAGAACAAAATGTTGCCTTAAATACCGGTAATTGAGAAAAAGCAGATCTAACTGAGAGACGAGGAGAAACCCCCTGTAAACTTTATGAGGGTACTGAAAGAAGAGCAGTTCTGGGGAACACAAAAGTTTTAAAATTTGTAACATTGGTTTCAATGTGCCTCATAATTTGTGAAACATGTGCTTTCCATTAACTTGAGTGAGGGAGTTACGAATTAAGGAAAAAAAGGACAGAGAGGGAAATAACAAAATTGCCTTGCGGGAGAGCAGGAAGAAACAATTAACAATAGTGGGGAGGGACGGTTGTAAGACGAGTTTGGGGTGTGTGTGTGTGTGTGTGTGTGTGTGTGTGTGTGTGTGTGTGTGTGTGTGTGTAAATTATCTCTAATGGGCGTTGCTGCGCTGGAACGGTGACTATCAAAAAAAAAATCTGATCTATGACACCCTGCTTCTGATGGAGAAAGAAGGCAGGCTTGCATTGGACAGTTCCCCAAGTTGGCCACGAGGTGGCGACATCCACCCAAGACGATCCTCTTCGGAGACCCAGGAAAGAGGCTGTATGGATTTAAGTACACAATAATTGAACGTACAGCACACTTTTTTTTAAGCAGACTTTATTTTTCAAGCCATTTTAGGTTTACAGTAATGTTGAGCTGAAGGCACACAGATTTCCCATATACCCTGTGCCCCCACACACACATACGTTGCCCATTATTAACATCCCCCACGAGGGCAGTGCCTTTGTTATAATTGGTGAACCTATATTAACATCATTATCAGCCAAATTCGTCCTTTTACATTAGGGTTCCCTCTTGGTGTTGGACATTCTATGGGTTTGGACAAATGTGTAATGACATGCCTGTGCCATTAGAGTATCATACTGAATAATTTCACAGCTCTTAAAATCCTGTGCTCTGCCTTTTCATCCCTCCCTTCCCTAACCCCTGCTATTTTTACTGTCTCCATAATTTTGCCTTTTCTGAAATGTTGGATAGTTGTAATCATACAGCATGTAGACTTTCAGGTTGGCTTCTTTTACTTAGTGGCATGTATTTAAAGTTTCTCTGTGTCTTGCCATGGCTTACGAGCTCATACAGTGTGTATAAATCTAAGAATGCAAGCCAGACAGGTAAATGAAAAGCAAAATCTCCTCCACGGTTAACATTAACTTTTCCTCTCACTGAATCTTCCAGTTGAGGAATTTCCTGACATGAAAATGGGTTTGGTCCCCAAAGTGAGAAATGGTAAGACATTTTGTCTCCAAGACGAAATCTTATTTAAACTGTGATTTTGCTGTCGGCACTTAAGAAAGTAACCATTACACTTGTCGATGGTTCCACGGGGAAGGTTTTGCTACAACTAACTATGCCAAGAGACTATGGTCTCGTCTCCCCACTCCATGGGGTGGTGGGGATTCCTTCGGCTCTAAGCCAGAGTGGCAAACTGTAGTGTGTGCCAAGGATAAAGGTATGGTGGGCTCTTTTTTTCTTCCCACCTCATCAGGGTGGAACCATCAGCTTCCATTTTCAACGGTGTCTCCAAGAGGATTTTAGTCCTCCCAGTGTCCTCTGCAAGGAAAAAATGTATGTGACCCCAGGACCACCTTAAAATCGCATAACCTTTTTAAGGTTTTCCAAGGGCTTTTTGTTTAGTTACGTTTGGTTTTATTGTTAATTATAACAGGAAATAGGAAACAGGTAAAACACCAAACAAAGAGAAAGTTGCAAAGTTTCAAACAATGTTACAATAAATAGTCTCACAAAGAGAGTTGTCCCTGGTATTGAAATGTACATGAATTCAGCTTTGATCTTTCTCCTTCCTTTACAGCCCCGTTTAGCTTTGTTCTTGGACCCCCTCCCACCTCTTATCCTCCAAGAGATTTCTCCATCCTTGCTTCCCATCAGACCTCACCTCCTTCTTTTATTTAATACTTACAGGAAAAGCTGTAGATGCGTATAGAGGTTTCGGGATACAAAAATAACTAAATGAGCTTTAATTACATTCAGAAGAGAATAGATTCTTGGTCCAAGTTTTCCTTCATCAGAAAGGAAGGCTACCGGGGGCTTTTCCTTACTGGAGCAGGGGATGAGCAGCAGACTGGGGAGTGAAAAACTTGGGCCAAAGCTACAAGATACTACAGAGTAAACAGTTCAACGTCCGACAGTCACAGGATGGGGGTGATGGGGTGCTTTATGTATACTGCACATCCCGTAAGCCCTATCCTATAGTACTGAGGGTCTGCCTAATGGAGAAATCTCTTCCTATTTATTAATGCCATCCATTTGAACTAGGTTTTTTTTGTTTTAAGTCTGAATTAAATATATTGAGACAGACCTTGTCACTGCCTCAGCCTTTACTACGTCCAGCTGCCAGATTAGGATCCCTTTGCCCAAAGACTTTGTCAAGCCATAGGCGTCCACTCTGCTTCACCGGCTCAAGGGAACGAGCAGATGTCTAGGGAGTAGCCCTTCAAGAATGGCTGCTGGGCGGGGGGGGGGGGGGGGGGGGGGGGGGGCATCTGGGTGGCTCAGTGGGTTGGGCGTCTGCCTTCAGCTTGAATCATGATTTCGGGGTGGAATGGAGCCCCACGTCGGGCTCTCTGTTAGGCAGGAGGTCTGCTTCTCCCTCTCACTCTCCCTCTGTGCTCTCTCTCTCTCAAATAAATAAATAAAATTAAAAAAAAAAAAAAAAAAAGAATGGCTGATGGGAGCTGGTGGACCCGTTTTCCTTTTCCTTCACCCAACCAGGCAATTAGCTCTCAGGTTGTGTTATACGGGATCCCAGAGTTCCCAGCTAAGTTACATTCCAGCTCTATATGGTGATATCAGGCTTGGTAACATGAACGCCCTTACTTGCCTTCTCTTGCCTTTCTTCCCCACTTGCCAACAATGGTTCTGGGGATCCCAACTACACTATTCATTCTCAAATCCTGGTGTCCCAGGGTCTGCTTGTTAGGGAAGTCCAAATTAAGAATATATAGATAAATGTGTGTGTTTCTTTTTAATTGTGGTAAAATAGGTATTACACAAAATTTACCACTTCAACCATTCTTCAGCATATAGTTCATGGCATTAAGTACATCCACACTGTTGTGTAACCATCACTCCAATCCAGCTCCAGAACTTTCTTATCATCCCAAACTGAAACTCTACCCAGTAAATAATAACTCCCCATAACTCCCCCCCCCCCAAGCCACTTACTGCCCCTGCTCCTTTCTTCTCCATAAATCTGACTATTCCAGGTATCTCATATAAGTGGATTTATACACAATGTGTCCTTTTTACCTGGCTCATTTCATTTAGCGAAATGTCTTCAAGGTTCATCCATGTTGTAGCGTGTATCCTTTTTTTAAACTGAAAATATTTCATTGCATGCAGTACCACATTTCGTGTATCAATGCATCCATGGATGGACATTCGTGTCCACCTTTTGGCTATTGTGAATAATGCTGCTATGAACACTAGTACACAAGTAGCTGTTCATCCTTGCTATCAATTACTTTGGGTATATATCCAGAAGTGGAATTGTTGGATCGTATGCTAATTCTATATTTAGTCTTTCAAGGAACCTCCATACTATTTTCCATAGTGACTGCACCATTTTGCTCTCCCACCAGCTACGAATAAGGCTCCAATTTTTCCACCTCTTTTTCAAGACTTGTTATTTTCTGTTGATTTCTTTTTTATAATGGCTGTTCTAATGGGAGTAAGGTGGTATCTCATTGTGGTTTTGATTTGCATTTCCCTAATGATTAGTGATTTGGGGCCTTTTTTTTTTTTTTTCAGGTACTTATTGGCCATTTGTATACCCTCTCTGCGAAAATGTCAATTCAAGTCTTTGAATTTTTTAATCAGGTAATTTGTCTTATTTTTTAAGACATTAAATATGTCTTAAATTTTTTAATCAGGTAATTTGTCTTATTATTATAGAGTTGTAGGAGTGAGTTCTTTATATATTCTCCATATTAACTCCTTATCAGATATATAGTTTGTAAATATTCTCTCCCATTCTGTGGGTTGGCTTTTCACTCTTGATAATGCTCTTTGGTACACAGAAGTTTTTAATTTTTATGAAGTCCAACTTGTCTATTTTTTTGTTGTTGCTTATGCTTCTGGTGTCATATCCAAGAAATCACTGTCAAATCCAATGCCATGAAGCTTTTCCCTGATGTTTTCTTTGAGAGTTTTATAGTTACAGGTCTCATGTTTAAGTATTTGATTCATTTTGAGTTAATTTTTGTATACGGTATAAAGTAAGAATCCGACCTCATTCTTTTGGTAGATAACGTGGTCAATAACTTAATTTTTAAAATAAATAAAGCCTCAACGATTATGAAATAACACGAATAGTTTTGCTAAAGACAAGGGGGAATAGTCTACTATCTTTAGTAGTCCAGTACGTTCTTACGTAATGGTGGCTTTCTGGTGAATTACCAATGCCATTATGAAAGAGCTAATTCAGGGGCGCCTGGGTGGCACAGCAGTTGAGCGTCTGCCTTCGGCTCAGGGCGTGATCCCGGCGTTATGGGATCGAGCCCCACATCAGGCTCCTCCGCTATGAGCCTGCTTCTTCCTCTCCCACTCCCCCTGCTTGTGTTCCCTCTCTCGCTGGCTGTCTCTATCTCTGTCGAATAAATAAATAAAAAATCATAAAAAAAAATAAAATAAATAAAATGAAAGAGCTAATTCAAAGACAGGTAGAGAGTGATAATTCTGAAATCGGGGGGGACTGAATAATGAGGACTGCATAGTACACAAATGAATGGTTTTAACTTCAGTATCTCCTTCCTGACTCCAGAGGGGTAAATTATAATATTTAAGAGATGAGGATATTCTCCATAAAGGATATGAAGAAACAAAATATTGTTCAAAAATGCGAGCAAATAAGGGGTGTCTGGCTGGTTCAGTCAGTAGAGTATGAGACTTTTGTTCTTGGGGTCATGAGTTCAAATCCCATGTTGGGCATAGAGCTTATTGTTAAAAATGTAAGCAATTTAGGGGAAAAAAAACAAAAAAACGATGTAGGGGCAAGTCTTGCTCTGAGGCCTTGACAATAAACCTCCAACCATTTTATTTTTAAGCCTCAAATCATTCCTGGGTTTTGTGAAAAATCTGTCAATCACATTTCATGTTTTAGATCTTTGGGGAAAAACTAGAAGATAAGTTTGGTTTTAAAAAATCATAAGGAAGAAAGAAACAAAAAGAGCTTAGAAAGCTCTGTATTTCTGCTTTAATAGAAAATACTGGAAAGAGTTTTTTAAGCTTGAAGTTACCTAATGAAAAATTAGTAATAGAAAATACTGGAAAGAGTTTTTTAAGCTTGAAGTTACCTAATGAAAAATTAGTCATAGAAAATACTGGAAAGAGTTTTTTAAGCTTGAAGTTACCTAATGAAAAATTAGTATTACAATGAGTCACTAGGAAGAAGACAACAATTTAAAAAGTAAAACTAAGCAGAAGGTCAGGAGTAAACACTTCAGAACCATACATTTCCTCTTTAACCAAAGTTGTCCTCACATTGGCTTTTTTCTCCAGTCTAAAGTTTTGAAATGATAATATTTCCTGCAAAGGAAATAAACAAAGGGACAGGTACATAGAAACAATCCACTTTCTAAATGTCTTCCCTGCACTAAGTATTACTATGATTTGCATCCAATTAAAGAAGAACGATTTGCCTCAGTGATCAAGCTCCTTGGCTGGGCTGTTCCTGCTTCTTGTCCAGAAATGCTCTGGGGCTGTGTCAGCCTGGCAAACCTTCCTTCCCCTTGGCTAATCATTACCCAGCATACCAAACCCAATCACTTACGATTGGATCATGTTGACTCTCCCTTCCAGAAGTACAGCAAGCGTAGAAAAGGAAGGAGGCAGTTTAAAAGCAGGTTTCAGTTTCTTCTGACTTTCTAAAACTGGATAACTTTGGCTTGCGTTCCTCATTTTTCCCAAGAAATAGCCCAAATGATTGTACAATTAGGCATCATATTATATATAAACAATTAGAAGTTTCCCTTAGAGATCCTATGCCCCAAATGAATAACGAATTGGTGAAAGGCAGGAGGAGAAAATAGAAAGGCAGAAAGAAGCCAACATGTATTTATTAGATACGGTACTTGTTTTCATGCTTAGCAATGATGCCAAATTTGATGTTTTGTTAGCTGAGTTTGGCTTAAAGTTTCCTACAGTAGAGATCAACTTCGGTATCTCCTGCTTCTGATCTTGGCAAATATTTTATCAAGAAAAAGAAAATAGCAACCCACCCCTCTCCCCCGCACCCCCCAGCCACCAGCCTTCATCTTTGTCCTCTGTATTTTGCATGTTATTCTCTGTCCTGTTAAAGAGCAAGCCCGTGAGATTCTTGGCCCCTCCTTGCCCACCCCTCCACCAGCTCCAGAGTCGGTGGGCAGTTAGGAAGCAATATGGCTTCCAGGTGTTGTATTAGATGCTCACTTGATCATGGCATCAGGATTCAAATATTTAGAATTGTCTAGAAGACAGCTGTGGGTGGCTGAAGCACCAGGCTCCTGAATTCTGAGTCAGCTCCCTGGAATGGAATACACACTGTAAACACGTTCACACCCACCCAATCTATCTGGACCTCTAGACATTGTCTTGAACAAAGCAGGTATTGCACTGCATTGGCCCTGGGGTTTTCCTTCCTAAAAACAAGCTTTTCTCAGTGGGAAGACTCAGACGTATTTGTTAAAAACTCTGAACCATCAGGAAGTTTTAAAAAAGCCCTGGTCTTCTGCAGTCTACTTGTTCCAGCATACGAAAGCTACAGCTAAGCTCTAACTTGGAGTCTTGCTCAACCCATCCAGCTATAATGCAAAATGTAAGACATGTTTTTTAGTAATGAATTGAAATACTGACAGTTGGCTCCGGTAGCTATTACTCCCTGACTTATGTGCAGAAACCAACTCTGAATTACCGTAGCCATTTTGCCTTTGTGATGTCATCCCTCTACCATTTTGTTTCTGTATTGTCCCCCTGTGGCATAATTTAACGTGGGCTTCAGTAATAAAATGCCTTATAATTTAATATGGGTGGGTAAAATCACACATGGTAAAAATTATATTGAAAGCAAAGTATTTGCATTATTTATCTTTATTTTAAAATTGTTTTCTCCATTGAGTTTATTGCCCAATATTTACATATAGTTTAAATATGTGTGTGTACACATATATATACTTAATAGCCACTCTTTTTTTTTTTTTTTTTTTTTGAGAAAGAGAGTGAGAAAGTGCTCAGTGCAGGGGGAGAGACAGAGGGAGAGAGAGAGAGAATCTTTTTTTTTTAATGATTTTTTATTTTATTATGTTAGTCACCATACAGTACATCCCTGGTTTCCGATGTAAGGCTCGATGATTCATTAGTTGCGTATAACACCCAGTGCACCATGCAATACGTGCCCTTCTTACTACCCATCACCGGTCTATCCCATTCCCCCACCCCCTCCCCTCTGAGGCCTTCAGTTTGTTGAGAGAGAGAGAATCTTAAGCAGACTCCACCCCAGCACAGGGCTCAATCTCACCACCCTGAGATCATGACCTGAGCTGAAATTGAGAGTCAGACACCCAACTGAGTGAGCCACCCAGGCACCCCTACTTAGCAATCACTCTTATTGGTTCCTACCCTTACTTTGGGATTACGATCTCAGTCTGAAGAGGTATTTGAAGGGGAAAGAGAGTGTGCGTGGGAAGGGTGTTGAACAGATCCATGAAATTATACAGATAAGCAGTAGTCCAACCAGGACTGGAATATATTTTCTTCCTTCAGTTTGCTTCTTAACGCACTCACTGATCAAGGTAACCCGTTACCCAAAGTAAAATAAAACCGAACACTCCATTCGAGGTGCATTTACTATTCTCCACTGCTGATTTTTTTTAAAAGATGTATTTATTTACTTACTTATTTTAGAGTGAGCAAGCAAGAGAGAGAGAGCATGCACAAGTGGGAGGAGAGGGGCAGAAGGAGAGGGAGAGAGAATCCCAAGGTGACTCTGCACTGAGCATGGTGCCTAAAGTGGGGCTCGATCCTATGACCATGAGGTCATGACCTGAGCTAAAACCAACAGTTGGACACTCAACCAACTGTGCCACCCGGGAGCCCCTCACTGCTGATTTTTTCCCCAGAATTAAGCATCATCTTTTGTGTATATCATTTCCTTGCATTTGATAGCCAGGTCTAATTAGCTTTGCACATGGGTTTTATTTGTTTGTTTTTGTTTGTTTATTGGTTTGTTTTCAGGTCTATGCAGCAGCATCTTGTCAAAAATCATAGTTATTATGATTATTGCTATTAAACTTTACTGGAGCCTACTGCAAGTTTCAATCTGATGTAAGTCTGTCCACTTGTGCTCTGTGCAAAGTTCTCTTTGCTAGAAAACCTAACTACATCTGACTTGGTTTCACCAAAAACATTTTCTCCAGCATGTGCCCAAAGACAATATTAAAGAGAGGTTCCCAGAACTACTTACAAACTCATTTTGAGAACTGAATATGACCTCCCCCAAATCTCATCTAATCTTATCATGGAAAGGGAAGCAAAACTTGTCAAGGTTTAAGTTCCCTTATCTGTCACATAAGGGAACTAGGCTAAATGACATTAGGATCTTTTGAGCTCCACGAATGCTGATTTTTACTTTCTGTAATATTTTAAGACCGTACGGCCACAGAAATGGGATGTATCTTTAGAGGTTTATTTTACATAATTGCTTCTAATAAGATTTCTCTCTTTCAGAAGAGCTTATTTTTCCTATCCCAAACTCCTTACTCAGGGTAGAGATGGCTATATATATATATCAAATAATCCACGGAACAGTTCATTTCCTATGAAATAAAACAAGAAGCCAGACCCAGGACCTAAGTGTCTTTCTTTGGGCTTCTGAAAAAGTTAGAGTGAAGTCCAAATTTGTGCTAAGTTCCAAGTTCAGTGCTAAATATTATATTTTTATATAATGTGGGACATAACACTGTTCAGATGATCATTCTTCCTCCTTTGTTTGGTGACTAGAGAACTAGATCTGACTTGTCATTTACATTTCTTCTTGATGTAATGCAAGAATTGTGTCCCCGCATGAGTCAGTTTATAATGTTTACTGAGCGAAAAATAGCTACAGCTTTCAAAGGTAGGAGTATAAGGAAATAGAATAGACGTAAAAGATATATATATCCCTTCTGGGCATCTTTCAATCTCATAGAAAAAAATAGAGACAGATACTTTTGCTGTATCTAAACTGTAGAAATTCACAATTACACACAGTAATTAGTGACATTATACGAAATTAATACCGTGCGAACAGGTATGGTTACTGGAGCAACTGAGACTGGTCGGGGTGAAGAAGAAAGAAGAAAAAAATATTTTTTTGAGCAGTGTGAGTTTTAAAGTGAGGGAGGGACGTGTGTAGGTGGGAGAGGGAGGGGTGTTCTGGGACGGAGGAATGGTATATGGTATGACTCTGAGACAGGTGGGAGTATGCGGAGAATTGTAGGTGATTCAGTTTAGAAGGGATAGTAAAATTACCTTTCAATGTTTGCTATCTTATTAACTCTCATTCATTTACTCATACAGTAAATGCTAAGTACCTACTATGTATCATTTATTGTGCTTGATGTCATGTAACTAGCTATAAATATCATTACTGCGATCATGAATTCCAGATGAACACCCTCCCTTTTAAACTGTCTTCTTGTCATCTCGTACCAAACAGCGGTGTAACCGAGGCACCATGCCACCTTATCACGGAAGGAAGTCTTCCTTAATTTCAGTCTGCCATAAATCAGTGTTAACTGTTAGCTAGTCAGGCCACCTCATGTAATCCCAGAGAATGGCCAACAAAAACTCAGCTAGAGTGGTTTATTCATATAGGGATTTGTGTATCCAAAGGAATAAGAATCCAAGGCTTGCTGTAAGAAAGTAGGCATCCTTCGTTCCCTGCTTCTCCATTCCTTAGGACTGATTGCTGCAGTTCCAAGCACGATATGCATTCCAGATATAAACAAACAGAAAGCTGGGGCGCCTGGGTAGCGCAGTCATTAAGCGTCTGCCTTTGGCTCAGGGAGTGATCCCCGCGTTCCGAGGGTCCAGTCCCACATCGGGCTCCTCTGCTGGGAGCCTGCTTCTTCCTCTCCCACTCCCCTGCTGTGTTCCCTCTCTCGCTGGCTGGCTGTCACATAAATAAATTTTTTAAAAAATCTTAAAAAAAAAAAAAAAGAAACAAAGCTGAGAATTTCTATTTATCTATCTCTCCTCTGCCAAACTGAGTCACGTGGTCAGCTTTAACTACAAGGCAGTCTGGGAAAGGAAGATTTTTGGTTGGGGAAAGGGTAGGTAGAGGGCTGGGATGGATGTTGAGTGTGCCCGTGCCACAGATTCCAACTCCTAAGTCCTATCAACCCTTTCTTATTTCGCAACCGGATGAGTTGCAGTCATTCTTAAACACATCTACAACTGCAGTTGGGTGGGTTGAGTATACATGTTTGGGAGTGAGGGCTGCTCCCGATCAAAGAGTTGAAAAGGAGAACCCTCCACGCACGTGGCTTCAGACAGAACATCTAAAAAAACACTCAAACCTGTCCCTGGGAAGATTTACTCCTTCCTAGCATTTTTATGCTAAAATTCTGTTTTATTGTTATGCTAAAAATATGTCTGTTGCCTTTCCAGCCTGAAGCTACATTAAGAAAAAGCTCCTTTCTATTCCTTTGTTCTCCGTGGATGGCCGACTCTATGAGCGAAGAAAGAGATTGGAAAGAGGATGCTGGCCCAGGCTTGATATTTACATTTGGATAGATAATCATCCCATCAAACTCAACGGGTGTAAAGCTCACATCCTTCTTATTCTTGCCCTTCTATAACCACTTCTTTGCCCCTACACATGCTTCCCTTATCTTGCTTCCCTATTTTCGTTACTGGCACTATTCAATCATTCAACCCCAAAGCTCGGAGTCGTATTGACCATTTCTCCATCACATCCTTCCTCATGGCCACTGGAAGTCCCACAAGGAAAGAAGTAAGAGTACGGGGCTAAAAATATGTTTGAAGAGGGGCCCCTGGCTGGCTCTGTCGGAAGTCATGTGACTTTTGATCTCGGGGTCACGAGTTCAAGCCCCACGTTGAGTCTAGAACTTACTTTAAAACAGTAATAAGCATAAAAACATGCTTGAAGAAATAATGGTTGACACTTAACAAAACAGATACATAGGTGACAAAGGAACACATGAAAAGATAATATAGTTAACCATCAGTGAAATGAAAATTCAAACCGTTATAGAAAACCGCCTCAAATCTATCAAAGTGGCTTTGAAAAATACTGACGGTACCAAGTGCTAATAAGAATGCAGTGCAGTTGGAACTCTCATACACTGCTGGTGGGAAAGCAAAATGGGACAGCCATTCTGGAAAGCCATTTGGCAGTGACATATAAAGTTAACCACACCGCTGCCGTATGACCCGGCAATCCACTCCTGCGGTACTCACCCTAGAAAAACGGAAGCCATGTTCACACCAAAATCTGTACATGAATGTTTTTAGTAGCCCTATTCATAATGGCCACAAACTGGAAACAACCCAAATGAGTAGCTCAACTAGCTGTGGTGCCTGCATCCAGTAAAATACCACCCAGCAGTTTAAAGAAACAGACGATGAAACATGGAGCAATTTGGATGCATCTCAAAAGCATTCTGCTGAATGAAAGAGGCCAGTCTCAGAAGCTGATATACTGCTTAAATGCGTGTGTGTCATTCTCAAGAGGACAGAACTATAGGGTTGAAGACCAGATCAGTGATTGGGAGAGGGGGATGGTGTGACTATAATAGAATAGCCTGCGAGGCTTCGGGGAGGGGGGTTCATGGAACTTTGCTGTATCTTGATTGTGGTGGTGGTTATATGAATCTCTGTAGTATGTTCTGCATACAGCACGGTATGTCAGTGTCCATACAATTGTACACCAAAAAAGGACATCTTAATATATCATCATTTAAGAAGGGGAAAATGTATCATTGTAATAGCACGTACTCTTCGCACAAACAATTCAACCGATGGGAGTAGAAGAGAGCTAGAAAGTAGTGAACTGGCCATGGGCGGCTGCCAGAATGTTACAGAAAGAATGGAGAGGATTGGCTAATCTCGACATTTGGTTAAATGGAAGTGTATTAAGAGAGCCTCTGCTACACTTCCATAATTTCACTTTCTTTCTTTTTTAAGATTTATTTATTTATTTTAGAGAGAGAAAGAGAGCATGGGAGTGGGGGGAGGAGCAGAGGGATACTCCCCACTGAGTGTGGAGCACGATGAGGGGCATGGTGACCCTGAGATCATGACCTGAGCTGAAAGGAACTCTGACGCCTAACCGACTGAGCCACCCAGGTGCCCCTTTTCACTCTGTCTTTAAAAAAAAAAAAAAAAAACATAAGATTTTGATCATTCGTATTCTCTAAATTAAAAAAAAAAACTGTAGAAATGTCTTCATCTTTCTTTTTAAAGATTTTATTTATTTATGTGAGAGAGAGAGAGTGAGAGCAAGCACACACAAGTAGGGGGAGGGGCAGAGGGAGAGGGAGAAGCAGACTCCCTGCTGAGCAGGGACACCTCCCCTCCCCCAACGCAGGGCTCTATCCCAGGGTCCTGGGATCATGACCTGAACCAAAGGCAGGCGCTTAACCATCTGAGCCACCCAGGCGCCCCTCCTTCATCTTTTGATTATTAAAAATCAGGAACACTTTTTCAGTGCACATGAACTCCCAGATATACTTTACTTTCCGTAGGGGCTGTTTCAAATTCTTTCCCAGTTCAAAGTCCTCAGTTCCTCTTCACTGCCTTCACTTAAACTTGATGACCCTAGTTACCCTCCTGTGGGGGGACAGCTTTCATAGTGCTAGTCTGGCTAAGATCTCCATTGACCAGAAGTAACCTGCCAGCTCTGACTGTCACTGTCACAGGGGCTCACTGATTTCAGAAAATGCTTGATGGGTGACAGAATGGAATAGTAACTCCAGGGGAGCACTTACTTGCACCTCAAAAATAATTTTGAATATGAGCTCCACTGAGGTCAGGTTTTGTTTTTTTTTTTTTTTAAGATTTTATTTATTTATTTATTTATTTATTTATTTATTTATTTATTTGACAGAGAGAGAGAGACAGCAAGAGAGGGAGCACAAGCAGCGAGAGTGGGAAAGGCAGGCTTCCCCCTGAGCAGGGAGCCCAATGTGGGGCTCGGTCCCAGGACCCTGGGACCATGACCTGAGCAGAAGGCAGACGCTTAACACCTGAGCCACCCAGGTGCCCTGAGGTCAGATCTTGAGAATGTTCCTTCTGGAGATAGATCAAGAGACACCTATCATGGAAACCTGAGTGAACTTTCCACCTTCCTATTTCCCTGTATCCATCATCCTTCCCTCTCCAAAAGTCTCAGAAAAGTGGACCCTTCTCAAAGGTTAACAATCCTTCTATGTTCTGAATTCTACAAAGTTCCCGCAGTCAAAATCTCTTCTTTGTGTGACAGGGCACATTTTTCTATGCTCCCAAACCATTTAATCTTGTGTAATCATTTCTGTGAACATTTAGAGATTTCCGAATGAATGGAAAGGTAGGGGGACATATTCTCATACATCATCTGTTGACATTTGTATCTGTTGACATTTGTTAAATCATTCTCCAGCTGCTTCTTTCAGCATAAACAGATAATTTACCTTTTCTAAAGAGATTTATTTACTATTCCTTTCCTATCAGTATTGCTTTACTCGGAAAGTTTTCTATCAGTGTGTAAAGATTCCATCTAGGGATAGGATGCTGTTAAGAGTGTTTCTGTCTGCGTAAGCCAACAGGAAGGAATCTCAAGCCATTTGAGGTATAGAGAACAGGAGGCTGAGGTCTATAGAAGGGGCACTACACGATGGAAAGTCCTTGAAGATCCTCATACTGAAAGTTTTCCCCATGACCGTGAGCATGTAAAGCATAGCGTTGAGGAGAAATCTGTCAGCATCAGATCATGTGTGTGGCATAATTTTTTTTTCTTTTTCTACAGACCCCTTTGAGGTTGTGACTTTTACTCCATGAGAGGAAGCTTTAGGAAGAAGTCTCGGACTGGAGAAACAGGAAGAGACCACAAGAAATGACCACTGTCTCAACTATCGCCAGCTATCCCAACCCTGACCTTAAAGGAACCCAATATTAGTCTGTTAGGAAGCAAGGCATGGGGCCTGTCTGGCCAGGAATGGATACTAGGAAGTGGCTGAAAGCCTTTGGGCTCTCTTCTCCCATACTTTACACCCACTCACAAAACCTTCTTGGCAGTCAGGACCTTGAGCTCTTCAGACCCAAGTCTGGACTCGTGGAAGAGATAACAATACCTATAGCAAGGACACTGGACAGAGCATAAGAATAAGAAAGTTTTGACTTAAATGCTGTGTGCCTATTTTTCAATGAAGTATTTGTCACGGGGAGATCTAAAAGTCAACACTGGCTAACTGTGACAGAACTTTCTGAAAAATGACTTCACTTCTGAGTTGAAACTTCATGTATATACTCTTGCCCCACCCACTCAGCCTCCTTTCTGGGGAGAAAAAAAAAAAGATTTCTTCTACATAATTTCCTTTCCCAACTCTCCTTACCCCTTTAAAGATTTTATTTATTTAGGGGCACCTGGGTGGCACAGCGGTTAAGCGTCTGCCTTCGGCTCAGGGCGTGATCCCGGCATTCCCGGATCGAGTCCCACATCGGGCTCCTCCACTGGGAGCCTGCTTCTTCCTCTCCCACTCCCCCTGCTTGTGTTCCCTCTCTTGCTGGCTGTCTCTATCTCTGTCGAATAAATAAATAAAATCTTTTTTAAAAAAAGATTTTATTTATTTAGAGAGAGAGAGAGAACGTGTGAGAGAGCGTGCGTGGGTGAGGGGCAGAGGGAGAAGGAGAGAGAGAATCTTAAGCAGACTCCCCTACTCACCATGGGTGCCCTGCACAGGGCTCGATCTCACCACCCTGAGATCACAATCTGAGCGAAAATCAAGAGTGGGAAACGTAACCAACTGAGCCACCCAGGCATCCCTCTCCTTTCCACTTGAACATAATGATAACACTACGTGAGATGTGATTTGCTGTGAGAAAGGCAAATGAAGAGTTGATTCTGCAACATACTTATTACGCCCTTACTCGGCAAAGCATTGCTGGGCACCGGGGCTGCAACCTGCAGGATTCTGCACGCCTTGCTCTTCTGAAACTTACCCCCTAGAATAGTCTTCTTCTATCTTTTTACATTAACTTCCCTGCAAGGAAACATTTTAGATATTTTTTTTCCCTAACCACCCCCATTATGACATTTTACTACCACAGAGACACTATGTATCTGTTTTATATTGTATCTACTATCTGTGCTTTATATGTAGAAAGATTTTTTTTTCCCCTTGCAAGAACCAATTTTTACCTTTAGGGTGATTATATCCTTGTGAAAAAATGCATGCTCTAGGGCAAAGACAGAGAATAAACAAATAAGGAAGAAAAGTAATTGTGATAAAGGTGGAGGAAATACAAGAGGCTAAACATTCAGGTGTGGTTACTTTTTAAAAATTTTTATTTAAATTCTAATTAGTTAACTTAGAGTGCAGTACCGGTTTCAGGACAGGTATGGTTGCTTTAGCTAGAAATACCCAGTTGCTCTCACTGACTCAATGAGACATTGGAAACAGTTAATCTGCCGGTTTATCTCTCTTTCTCCTCTACCTCCGTTGGTGGGAAATATTGGACTATGTAATCGTCCTGTGCTTCTCGACACTGGCACACAAGCCCCAGGGAAGGATGCTCATAGCTTCCTCGTCTCATTTTCCCTGGAGACCCGTTGCTTAAATTCTCCATCTGAAACTTGAAAGGCAAAGAAAGACTGAATGTAATCCATGATGTACAAATAATTTCTCTCTTCCTGTTTTTCAAACAAACTCACATTAAGCCGAGCTGCCTCCCTTAATCACGCCGAGGTACACCGTAAACAGTAGAGTCACCAAAGGCAGTCATTTGAGGAACCCAATATTCTTGGTCATTTATTTCTGTGCAGCTGGCTAGGCCATTGTTCTTAGGAAGGGATGAGAGGCTATCAAAGATAAATTTAACTTGTCATGATTGTGCTGCAACAAAGCATATATAATTGCATAATGCTCTTTCCACGTAGGTGCGCTCCAAAAAAAATAATAAAGACAGGATAGCTGAATGCTGAAACGCAATATAATGCTCTGGTTGCATGTCCTGGTATGGGTTTTAGAGTCTAGACCTCTGCAAATTGGCAGGTAATGTAACTACTCTAAGACTCAGTTTATCTCTATGTAAAATGAGAATAATGACACTATCATACTGGGTTGTTATAAGGAATAATGAAAGTAATAAATGTAATTATTTAGTATGATACTTAGAGTGTAGTAAGCACTCTGGAAAGAGCTGCTGTTATTTTAACTGTTTCTGTAAGCCAACCATGTTTTGTTTTGGTGATCCTTCCTAATTTTGCTATTTTTTAGACTAACAGGGTGAAAATCAAAGCAGGATATGTGGTATTTAATCACAAGCATGGCATTTTGTCTAATATGTCTTGGTTACATTTGCCCTTCAGTTATATTTGTTAATCTTTTTTTTTCTAAATTAATCTGTTACTGGGGTTCCTGGCCGGCCCCATGGATAGAGCTTGTGACTCTTCAAATTGAGGTTGTGAGTTCGAGCCCCATGTTGGGTGTAGAGATTACTTAAAAATAAAAAATCTTTAAAATAAAATAAAAATAAATTAATTAATCTCTTACTTTATTTTCCTCCTTTGGCTGCTAAGTTACACTTCGTAAGTGAAATTTTTACTACCTTTCATCAGCGCTCGGAGATGGTGAATTAACTACGAGTGGATCTGCTGACTTCAGTCCTTGCGGAGGCTTGCACAGTTTGAGTCCTTGAACATTCAAAACCAAATGTCTGTCTTCCCAATTCCTCGCTGAACCTCTCTCGGCTCTGAGATCCCCATCTGGCTTAGTAGCCGCACCAACCTGATAATCATCCATGCTAATCCTCAGGGCTTTCTCTCCTCACACACAATCCAATTTCTCTTCGTGTCTACGTGGTGTTTCTGTTGTGTTCTTGCCTCTCCATTCTGTTCCCAAAACGTACCCAAGTGTATTTCCTCAAGAGGGGTGTCATTTCCACGTGCCAGACCTATACTCAAGCACAATGGAATAGACATTCATTGTGTTTGGGGCCACTCGGCATGTTTAAACACCCTTCCCACGTTTGCCCACAGCTCTCAGCCTGTGAAGTTAGGAATCAGGAATTTGGCCAGTGCCAGATCTGGTTTTGTGGGGAATGAAGCCAATATAATTTAGGGGTCCTCCTTCAATAAAAAGCAACAAAATAATGAATTTAAAGTTGGGTTTAAAAATTAAATCTTTATTTCAAATTAGAAAAAAAAAATCAAAACAAATTACAAATTTTAAAAAGCTGACCAGTGCCACAACTGTCACAAATCCAGAAAAAATAATACTTTTTGACTGCCTCTGCACATGCAATGATTTTGTAATTTTTTTAAAGATTTTATTTATTTATTTGAGATAGAGCACAAACAGGGGGAGCGGCAGAGGGAGAAGGAGAATAGGCTCCCTGCTGAGCAGGGGATCCCACATGGGGCTCGATCCCAGGACCCTGAGATCATGACCTGAGTTGAGGGCAGATGCTTAACTGACTGAGCCAGCCAGGTGCCCCTTTAATATTTTTTTCTACACAAGAGGGGCACCTGGCTGGCTCAGCTGGTACAGCATGTGACTCTTGATCACAGGGTTATAAGTTCAAGCCCCACATTGGGTATAGAGATTACTCAAAAATAAAATCTTGAAAAAAAAATAGAAAGAACAGAAAGATATTTTAGTCTTTCCTTTAGCAAGGTTGGTCAATAAAAAAAATTATTGATAGTTTAGAAAGTTTCTTTTTTTTTTTTTAAGATTTTATTTATTTATTTGACAGAGAGAGACAGCCAGAGAGAGAGGGAACACAATCAGGGGGAGTGGGAGAGGAAGAAGCAGGCTCCCAGTGGAGGAGCCCGATACGGGGCTCAATCCCAGGTCCCTGGGATCTCGCCCTGAGCCGAAGGCAGACGCTTAATGACTGAGCCACCCAGGCGCCCCTAGAAAGTTTCTTTAAAGCTTCACAACTCCTGGTTGATCATGTTGTGTACATTTAGTAAGTGTGGTGGGGAAGACAGAGTTGCAGTTATGGTATCTTTCTTTTGCAAATTGTCCCAAACCTATGACATTTCTAGGACTCTCCCAGGGACTTGGAAGGGCTCTGCGCGTGTGAGGGGTCCTAACGCTCCAGCTTCATCAGTGCCATGTTCATGCCATCTCTCCACAAATGGAGGCTTCACCAATCAGTTATAATCATAAAGATTTCACCCCAGAAGCAAACAAACGAAGGAAGTAGGAGCCTTTGCAATCTACCATTTCACAGGAATGGCAACAGAGGCATTGCTCTCCCAGAACCTGCTTGGTGAAATTTCTTTGTTGGGTCCCCAGACTGACTGGCACGGGCTATGGTGCCCTTTCACCCCGGGCAACCTCACAATATGATGTGCACATGGATCCTGGCTGCAGAGCCTCTGGGCCTGACTTTCCAGCCCTCTTGGAGATTCCATGAGGTATCGAACATACTTTATTAAATCTAAATTACTTTCCAGGCACCTGGCAGGCTCAGTCAGTGGAGCATGCCACTCTTGATCTCAGGGTTGTGAGTTTGGGCCCCACGCTGGGTGTAGAGATTACTTAAAAATAAAATATTTTAAAAATTATTTATTTATTTTTTTAATTTTTATTTTTTAAGATTTATTTATTTATTTATTAGACAGAGAAAGAGACAGTGAGCGAGAGAGGGAACACAAGCAGGGGGAGTGGGAGAGGAAGAAGCAGGCTCCTAGTGGAGGAGCCTGATGTGGGGCTCGATCCTGGAACGCCGGGATCACGCCCTGAGCCGAAGGCAGACGCTTAACGACTGCGCCACCCAGGCGCCCCTAAAAAAAATTTTTAATTTAAAGTATTTTTTTCTGTCTACACTCATGAGAGTAGTTTCTGTTTGCGACTGCAAATCCTGTCTCAGACATCTGAGACTGTGCTCTGTGGGGCTAAGGCTGGGGCTGAGGTATCATGAGCCCACCTGAGAGAATGCAATAATCCAAGGATGGAAAAGTGAATCCGACCAGAGTGCCTAGGAGAAAACTAGCGTCCAAATGCTAGAAGAGGAAGGATGAAGGTCAGATGTGTAGGGTTCAGAGTTAAAGGCAGAAGTCAGGAAGCCTAGAATCTTGATCAGTGGAAGAAGATGACAGCAAAGGAGATTGAGAAAAGGCAAGGAAAGGTAGGTCAAGACTTCATCTGTTAGGCCTGTAGTTGGGTGGTAGATAAGAGGGTCAGGGGGGCCTTGAAAAGGAATAGGAGGCTGGCCAACACTAAAATTCGGACTTGCATTAGCTTGCACTTGGACACACAAAAGCCTTCTAACCTTCTCCCACCTTGTTTTCTGCCCTACAGTAAGTTGTTTATACAAATCGCCACTTGGGGCCATTGTCATTGCCCTACTTAAAACAAAATCCACTGTGGCTTCCCATTGTCCATAGAACGGCACCGAACTCATTGGCCTGGCATTTCTGACCCTCTCTCATCTAGGTCAGTCCATCTCTCCAGCTAATTCCTCGTGAATCTCTTCGTGTCCCACACTCGAGCCACACTTCACTGTTCGGTGTTTCCTAGACGTGCCTTTCAGTTTGCCATGTGCATATGCTGCTCTTTCTGCCTGGGAGCCCTCCCTGTCACTTCTCAGCACCTCCAACCGCCCTGGTCTTTCAAACATTTCTTCCCCTGGAGCTTAACGCTGCCTGTCCTTCTCGGGGTACTCGTTGCCTTCCTTCTTGCATTATAATTATTTAGGCACGTATTTTTATTTTCTCTAAGAAGCCATTAAGTTACTTTGATCAGAATTCCTGGCACAGTGCCTCGTATATTACAGGTGCCCTAATAGTGTCAAACAGAGAATCAAATGAGGCAACTCCTGGCATGCACGTCTCCGTAGAACCGAAAACTGGCGATGGTGGCCTAAGGGGTTGTTAGGAAAAGTGAAATGGAAATGGTTACACGTACCTCTGTTAAGTGTTAACTAATTTATTTAAGACCAGAATTTTACTTTACCAAAACCACTTTCAGCCTTGGTTTTAATAATCCTTAAAAAAAGGTGTTGGGAGAGGAGAGGGGGAGGGACAGTAAGCAATAACTTCAGAACATTCTCCTAACTCTTATTTAATTGCAAAATAAACACCTCCCACAGCAGTCTGTAATGCAGGGGAGCCCTTGTGTCCGTGCGGGGGGGGGGGGGGGGGGAATGAGTTTTGCACTTTGCTTCTGCCAGACACAGCCACATAAGTAATTATACTTCAGCAAATTGAATAATAGGGATGCATTTTTTAGAGATCACCTTAAGAAAAATGAAAAGAAAAAATGACATTCCTTTAATTTCTCAACTAGACTTATTTTGTGTTTGAATGAAACACATTGTTCTACCAGCAGCACTGCCCCCAAATTTTGATTAACAAGTGATGTTCTTGTTCTATTATAAAAATCTAAGAAATTTTAGTATCTCACAGTCTGTGCAAATAAAATTATGTTTCTTTGACAACATGTTAAGTAAATGAAACAATCTCAGGCTGCCTGGGTGGTTCAGTCAGTTAAGCGTCTGCCTTCGGCTCAGGTCATGACCCCAGGGTCCTGGGATCGAGTCCTACATCTGTCTCCTTGCTCAGTGGGGAGCCTGCTTCTCCCTTTGCCTGCCTCTTCCCCTACTTGTGCTCTCTCTCTCTGATGAATAAATAAAATCTTTTAAATTAATTAATTAATTAATTAATAAGGCAATCTTAATCTCAAATCTTTTATTGAGGTTCTTCTGCTTAACTTCCCCATATAGGCATTGTAAGTGATGCTTTTCCATATTAGAAATTTATAGGAACTAGTCTTGGGAGTCTTCTAATTTCTTTTATCAGTGTGAATCGTACATAGATCAAACATACTTTTAAAGGGAGGGATATTGAATAATAAAAAGAAGCTTCCTCAACATAAAATGTCTACGAACATGAAATAACTTTAGTAGAATAAAGAAGAAAAATTCTGATAACAAAATGTTGAAATCTCTGCCCATATTTGGGGGAAAGAAAATGAGACTAAAATCTAAGCCAAAAGTTTTGGGGATTCATTTGTCTGGGGCCAATTTTTTCTTTTCCATTAAAGTCTATCTGGAACTTTTAATACATACCTTAAAATATTTAAGAACAAATTCTAATGTGGGATCCAAACAAAGCAAATGACCCATTAGATAAATTTGGGGGTTTCACTGCCAATAAAGTTAGAAGACAGGGAAGGTGAGTGGTGGGGTAGGGAGTGAAATCATTTTGCTACTATTTTTATAAAACTCAGAAAATCAATTTTCCCCATCTATCGCTGGAGATTCAGTTACATAGTGTAAATGGGGAAAGGTATCTAAGATTTTTTAAATGCCATTATTTTTCTTAGTTTGAAGATTTTCAAACGTACAAACACAGATATGGAAACACACTGTGTGCAATGTAATTTAGCTTTCTGTCTGTAAGTCAAGTTGTTGGTATCATCATTTTTAATTAGGTTTTTTTTTTTAAAGATTTTATTTATTTATTTGACAGGGATAGAGACAGCCAGCGAGAGAGGGAACACAAGCAAGGGGAGTGGGAGAGGAAGAAGCAGGCTCATAGCAGAGGAGCCTGATGTGGGGCTCGATCCCACAACGCCAGGATCACGCCCTGAGCCGAAGGCAGATGCTTAACCGCTGTGCCACCCAGGCGCCCCTATCATTTTATATTATATCATAAATGGAGTCTATGGAGGCCATCAGGCTGAAAGTGAATTTATGTTCTAACATGTATTTTCTTTCATAAATCCTTTCTATTTGCTGCTAGGCTTTAGAGCACATATCTTTAAGGCCTATTGGGAAAAGCCTTTATTAGGTCGAACCATGAAATTGCCAATACGTTCATCATTTTTAACCTATTAAGCATCAGTTTCTCCCGGCCTAACCTGACATAATCAAAGGTCAAGTCAAAAGCTGAAGAGGTTTTCTGTCAACTGTCTTTATCAGCATCCTGTGACATTTGCAGAACTCTTACCGTCTTCAAGATAATGAGAGGTAGGCTACGCTGAGCCACTTTTTCCTGTCCCCACACACAGCTGAGTGATTCCTTAATTCCTTCATCCACCGTTGACTGAAGCTTATGGTCTTGTTTTCCGATGCCACTATCTCAAGAAAACAGAGCCACACCTCTAAGGGAATGTCATCGTGCCCCGATGGCTTCTCTGGCAATATCGCTTTCTGATCCCCTATTTCTGGTCCACAGTCATCAAAGCTCCACCTGTTGCTTTGTATTGAATTGCCTTTTAGTACATTATGAGGAAAAATACTCGGGGCTTTGAATCACTGCGTTTTAGAGCGAAGAGAAATCTTAGCAATTACTTAGCCTAACTGTCCTATAATGACTATCGATGGTTGCTGGTCCCCTCTCTCAGCCCAATCTTCACCTGGTCTTCCAGCCTCCCTGACGCTGCCGGTGTATTTTGGCGATGGGCTTGACTTAGCAGTGGGGATGATCTCACCGGTTCAGAATCTCAGTCTAAGTCAATCTGTTCAGGTAGGTCCTTGTTATTAGGATGGGTGTTATGGGCTGAATTACGTCCCTCCAGAATTTACATGTTGAAACACTAATCCCCAGTACCTCAGAACGTGACTGTATTTGGAGATAATTCCTTTAAAGAGGTAATTAAGTTAAAAGCAGGTCACGGAGGTAAGCCCTGACCCAATATGACCAATGTCATTATAAGAGAAAAATTTGAACACAGACACTTACCGAGGAAAGGGAGATAGAAGACCCAGGGAGAAGACGACCATCAGCAAGCCAAGGAGAGAAGCTGCAGAAGAAACCAACCCTGCTGAAACCTTGATCTTGGACTTCTAACTTCCAGAACGGCGAGAAAATAAATTTCCGTTGTTTAAGCCCCCCAGTCTGTGGCAATTTGTTATGGGAGCTCTCGTAAACTAATCCAATGGATTAGGCATAGGAATGGGACCCAATCTGAGACAACAAGAAGGGACGTTTTCGGAAACTTCTAGGAAAAGAATATCCCTTGTTTAAAGGAGAAGACAGGAAAAGACGCTCTTCTTCTCCATGTTAAGGGGTGGAGATGTGAAGCTTGTAAATTCTGCAGCCAAATTTGTCATCAGGAGGGATGCACTCTGAAAATGAATCAATACTCAGAGAGGTGCACGGCCAGGAAAATTGGGAAAGCAGTTGCTGGATTACTTAATTAAGCCAACTTCAAAGCCTGCTCAGTCTCTGAAGTTCCAGTTTTGTGAACCAATAAATTTTCTCAGTGGTTTAAACAAGCTAAAACCAAGTTTTCTGTTATAGTCTCTGCCGTGTTTGATAAGTTACGTACCCCTTCATTTCACAGAGAGAGCCTGAGGCTTCTTCAAATCTTGTCTGATGTATCAGAAATTTCTTGTTTGAGTGATTTCATCCATCCATAACACAGCCAGGTTCAAGACTGAGGGCACCTCAATGGTAGGAACATTAAGAAGAGTGCAAGTAAAGGGTGTCACAAACAGGAGGAAGAAAATAGTCACTCTTACGTGATCAATCCAGAAAGGCTAAAGATAGAATTGGAAGTATTGGAAAAGGAGAAAAATAATCTGAAAAGTAGCTTTTGGGGTCAGTATGTCAACTCTTATGTCCCTCCTTTTAGCCTCCTTGTTAATGTCTTTAGTAGGGACTGTGCCTTACCCAACACGTAGCCCTCTCTTTCTTTGATTGCCTTCCTGCTTCTGGATCTCAAGATTCCTGTGCTGCTCCGAACATTCTTTCACCTGGGAGTAGTCCACTTGTTCCTCTGCCCAGTTCTCAACACCTGAGCTGGATTTCTGCTCTCTGCCATGATCTGGAAAGCATAATTACATTTTCAAAGTAACTTTCATATTTTTAAAGTGTTTTATGAGAATGTAGATCATGGTGGTCCTTTTTTTCATTTATTTGATTTTATTTAAATTCAAAGAACACATAATGTATTATTAGTTTCAGAGGTAGAGTTCAGTGATTCATCAGTTGCATATAACACCAGGTGCTCATTGCATCACGTGCCCTCCTTAATGTCCATCCCCCAGTTACCCCATTCCCCCACCCACCTCCCCTCCAGCAACCCTCAGTTTGTTTCCTATGGTTAAGAGTCTCTTATGGTAAAATCCCCACTTCCTCAAATGTTTAATATGCTTTTTCTATAAAAGGGAGGGAAAATAAAACAAGACAAAATCGGAGACAGAGACAAACCATATTTGCCTACTTTGAACTTCTTGGCAGTTTCAAGCCATTCTATCTCATTTACATTTGTTCTAGAATGTAGAAAGTGTCACACTGAGATATTTTCATTTTATACATTTCAGGTCATGATTTTGTGAATGATTCTTTCTTTTAAATCTCAGCAAGCTAAGTTATGAATAAGGATTACCGATCAAGTTTAAGTTTTATCTTTAAAAAACATGTTATAAGTGTAATGAGAGCAAGAAAATCTTCTTGGAGTTTAAAATTGTGGCATATAGTACATGACGAAAATATATCCATTAAATATTTGAACAAATAATATTTTTTGTTTTTGTTTAGTTTTTTTACTCCCTTTACCTGAATGCATGATTTCTGACACAGTTTTGTGATGCGTTTGTGCATTGCAAGTTGATGAATAATTTTATGTAAAAAAATGACCTTTCAGGTCAGTTTAATATCAAATTTTCAAAATTTCAAATAATATATATAACAAGAAAAGACAAGCTGGGCTATGAAGTTGGTGGGCGGTACATGGGATGCTATTATTTGAACATGGCAATCAATGACAGACTTGGACAGATATTACACAAAGCCTTGAATTTTTGGATACCATTGTGGAAGGAACTCATAGAAGGTATCCTTTTCTCCCAGAAGTGGGAGGAGCAATTAGAATGACAGTTCTTCTAAATTGCTACACTGTCCTCTTTTACATGGTGCCATCGCTTTCTTGTCACCCTTCTGTATGCTGTGGCTCAAATCAATAAAACCGATCTGGATTTTTACAGTTGGCACGGATAGAATATCACCCTTGTCTTCTAAAGGCTTCCTAGTTTGCTGTGGGGCCACACTATTGAGTATTTAAGCAAAACAGAAGTTGACAGACCTGTACGATTCTGTACTAGAAAAATCTAAGAACTTCTGTTTGTTTTTTAATAAATTAGGCATAGTCAAAACCCTGCTTCTGTTTTTGTTTTGATAGCTTAAATTGTCATGGTTAGTTCTTTTTTGCTGTTGTTCTTATTTGAATGATTTCAAAATTTGAACTGTCCAGGGTTTAAGTTGCTTATTATCTCAAAATACAATTGGCATTTTATCTAAATATATGTCCAACCCCTCGTTCTAGTCAGGAACTTGGCATGGGAAAATTATCACTTTATTAGGGTCAATTTACTTGGCCATTCATATTTTTCTGGAAGCTGTAGTCTAGAAATTGGATCTGAATAGTCTAGAAACTGCAGTCTAGAATTTCTGCATTTATGATCGAAAATCCTAAATATTCAGCACACCAACCTTTGAAGTTAGCCAAAAACTTTGCAGTTTTGTTGCACTGGTTGATTTTGTATTTTTATATACTCTATGTTTTCTTTCTTCATGCCAGAAAGGACAAAAAAAATTTCCTTAAGAAAATATTAACTACTTGATCGAAGAATGAAAAAAGAAAAATACATTTAAATTTCATTCAGCAAAGTCCGCCCATGCTTCACTGTCCTTAGCTCAGCTTCTTTTCTTAGTTTTGTGTATCCAGTGCTCCTTCTGCACTGGTATTTGAAGACAAGACAGATTAAAATAATGTGTCCTGTTTCTTGAGTGTAGCTAGTAAGGAATAAAAACTGCCTGCTGGCAGCCATCGGCTAGAATTTTTTTTCTCTTTCATGCTCAGTGTTGACGTAACAAGGTGAATCTAATCTCCTAGCCAAGTTTTACTAACTGCAACTCTGGGGGAGAAAGTTCTTTCTGATCTTTGCCGGTCTAAAAGCTACCATCATTGAATAATTTCCATATTAAATTACATGGTAAACAAGTTATCTTCAGTTATAGGCTATCAAGAAGACTTTGACAAAGTACTTTGTATTTCCATTTGTTTCCCCAGGGCAATGGTTTTCTGTTCAAACCGCCGTTATCATTTCCAATCACTGAGCTCTAAGAAGTTAAATGAGACTAGAAGAGTATCGATGGCATTTTGGCACCCAACAAGAAGCCATTAGAAATCCCTGAAAGTACGCATAAACTTTCTCACAGAGTCTAGGAAATAACACATCAAATGAAATTTTCATCCAAGATCATTAAAAAACAACAAAATTCAACAGACAAAACCAAGAGCAATAGCAAACAAAAACAACCCTTCCTCTGTAGCCTCCTTCCTGGCTGCAGATTTGAGATCTCGTGAACATGCCAGAAACAGCCAGCCAGGTCTCCTGACTCACAGGCACATGATGCTTCTCCCGGGAGCACAGACAGGTGGATCCAGATTTGATCGGTTCACCAACTTTGTTCTGGCATTTCGAATATATCACCCAGTGGTTGGTGGAAAACGATGCCATTTGAATCTTTCAACAACTGCTTAAAGATTCAAGGTAACTGTGAAAAAGGAAAGAAAATGAACTTTCAAATCAAGTCAGTTATGTGACAGCAGGCTCAGTATGAAAGATTCACTTGTAGGGGTTATCTAGGTAAGATCTAGATCAGTTTTCACGCTCTTTGTGCCTCAAAGTTACCACGAGTGTTCCTACTGGTGCTGGGGCTCCATCCCTAGAGATTCTGAATCGTTGACTCAGGAATTCCATTTCCAGATGGGAGGCAGAAGAGACTTCTCTTTTCATTTTGTAACTTTATATCCAGTTTGAAGTTTTCCATTTATACCTATTTTTTATTTTTAAAAATTAATTTGAAAAGCATTTGTCATCAATGTGGCCTTCCCTAACCACTCCCCACTTACTAGTGGTTATAGTTTTTCTAGGTAGTCAAATATCAAAATATCAACATCAAAACAAAAATCTATATGTCGTTTTAAATATAGAGGACTGGCGTTGTAAAGATCTATGATATAACGGATTTGAAAGTCTGGGTCTGCCAATATACAAATGAGCAATTTCTATGACCTCTCAGAGTCTAAGATTCTTCAACTGTGACATGGGTGCTTCAATACTGTACTTGTTTTTCAAGGTTGAGTGGAAATTAAATAGGAGCCATGTAAAGCAGTTTTTATACAGTAGGTGTTCAATAATGGTTTGTAGCCATTATCCACCTTAAGTAACCCCCATTCCCACCCCAATAGTAAAAGACAATTTATGGTTTATTGCATTCATTTATTCATATCATCTTTTCATGCAGTATGTGATGTTTTCATTTACAAATGTAGAAAATATGTGAACATTTCCTTGACGAGTATCCCCGTCTGAACTCAAAAGCAAATAGGAGTTAGTATAGGAGATTTTTTTTTCTAGTTAGCAAAGGTTCTCTGATCCTTTTCTGCCAGCTTTTCCTCACCACCTGCCATTTGTATACCTATCTTTCTTTACTGCTTTTGTTTATATATAACCACAGCTTTCACCGCTTCACAAAACTCAAATAATGGTTCAGTGGGTGGTGTGTCTTAGTTAGGAGACAGATGGATTTGGGGTAAGCACGAGTCTTTGTTGTTGATGGTGATGGTGTTTCATGCCTGCCTGGAAGATGTCCAGTCCAGGGACTGAAACAAACAGGGAGACGGATAGATTGTACCAATTATAATAAGTAGCTTGTGTTTGCACTTTATGGTTTTCCCTTATACTTTACCTCATTGACTGAGATGAGCATGGTTATTTAGCGTTCTCCTCCAGCTCTGGAGAGGGTCTTGGAGTCGCCTGTGGCTGGACCAGCAGCGTCAGCATCACCTGGAAACTTGTTAGAAATCCAGAATCTCAGCTGCCCCCTTCCCAACTGCGAAATCAGAATCTGCATTTCAGAAACACCCCCACGTGATATAGGTGGACAGTACAGTTGGAGAAACTCTCACCTGGGGCAATGTCAAGTGTTTTACTCACCAGTTGCCTAGGATTACTGTTTCGAGATGTCTTTTAGTTGAATTGTGTGGTCTCTCTCTTGAAGAGACCCACAACATTCAGAATAAGTTTACTGCATCCGCTCAGTGGTATACAGTGTTAGTTATCTTTCACTGACTTTGGAATCACTAGGTTTACTGAATGAGAGTAGACAGAGGTTTTATTTTTCTTTTCACCAAACTTGTTCCAAGATTTTTAGGTTTTACCTCTCGTTGAACTTCTCAGTCATGTGCAAAATTATGAAATGTTTCCCAACCAGTAGTGCAAGAGATCAGGTTGTTGAAGGCAGTGTCAGGATCTGCTATCCTACTATTTCTTAAAAAGTTTACAGGATTTCAGTTAATGGTGTTGAGATGCACTTGCTTATTACTCTGTCAGTTGGTTTATCACTCAGCTGGGACCTGCTGCTCACTGTGAAGTTTTTGGTGGATATAAAGCTTTACATCATTCTGTTATTCTTATATTGTTATACTCATATTGCATTCTTAGCTAATAACTCAGAAACAAAAGAAATACGAATGACAAAGTACAAGATTATCAATGAGGACCGTAAGTATGATACTAATTCTCCAAGTCTCAGATTGATCCCCTCCAGATCGATCAGATTCAATCATCAAATCAAATTCTTAAATAGTATATCCAAATGGATTGATTTCTTTTTAAAAAATCAAACTTAAATACAAAACAATTGCAAGGATTACAGCCGCTATGATTTTCCAGTTATTGGACATGACTATTCACATATGTGTCATTTGCAGGGAGGTGCTTACAACCTCTGTTACCTCATCATTTGCAAACAAAACACAAAAGAAAAAAGAGTAGTTGATTTTCTCTTATGTGGAAAGTGCAAAAATTCAAAACACGTTTATTATTTTTTAAATTTATTTTTATTTATTTAAATATTTATCAATACTTTTATTTTTTTATTTATCCATTTTTGATGCCATAACAATTACATTTTTCCCCAAAGTAAATACAATAAATCTTTTAAAATTTATTTGTTGGTAAGTAAATATTCCTTATAAAATTAAAATGATCTAATAGTTATCTAATAATTATTTAATTTATTTAATTATTAGATAATTAGAGAATTCCTATTTGTGAAATAGGAAAAGACTGGATATCTTCACATATGATAGCCATTATTAAGGAATATATACAGTGAGTTTCCTAATATAATATTAAATACTATGCTGACCTTAAAGAAAATATTTTTTTATTTTAATGTTTTTTTTATTATATTGTATTAGTCACCATACAGTACATCCCTGGTTTCTGATGTAAAGTTCGATGATTCATTAGTTGTGTATAACACCCAGTGCACCATAAAGAGAATATTTTAAACTTAAAACCCCTTCTTTAGTATTTGAATTTTGTTTCTTAAAAAGTCTGCAGGGCTGTGGTTATGGGACCCAGATTCACTTATTACTTTGTTACTTCATTTATTGCTCATCTGAGACCTACTACCCACTATAAAGTTCTGTATTATATTGTAGAAAAAGGTGAAATTATTTTTAAATTCACACAAAAGTTTAGCTAATCATATATTACTGTGGAAAGAGTTTGAGTTCCAAAAACATTGAATAAGCTGAAGTAAAATTTACTAGGGCATTTCCGATCTTCTTTCAAATTCCCTTACTTCTCAGATACCCTGGGCCTTCCTGCTGTTTGTCTCCACTCTACTCCCTGTGAAAATCTGCTGTCCCAGAATTTGCTGATAAATGTACACTCAGATAAGACTGAAGGATTTAGTGCTATTAGGTGCTGACTCATTTTATTTTATTTTATTTTTAAGATTTGTTTATTTATTTGAGAGAGAGAGACTGTTTGCTTTCTTTCTTTTTTTTTTTTTTAATTTTCTTTATTTGTCAGAGAGAGAGAGAGCACAAATGGGGGAGCAGCAGGCAGAGGGAGAAGCAGCCTCCACACAGAGCAAGAAACCTGATGCAGGACTCAATCCTACGACCCTGGGATCATGACCTGAGCCAAAGGCAGATGCTTAACAGACTGAGACACCCAGGTGTCCCAGATGCCAGCTCATTTTAATAAGAAGAAAAATCTCAGACCCTATTAGAACCCAAGGTATTGAGAATGAACTGGAGATGCATTTTGACGGGTTGGGAAAACTTGATGCCTTTGAAACCACCTGCCTGCTTTGGCTACTTATAAATCCTGTCTAGTTGCAAAACACTGCCAAGATTCAGATGATTAAGCATAGCAATCGTATCAATGTCAGCATGGAAACAGATAGTGTGGTCCAGAGCTGTCTTTGTCCTTGACTCTACTAGAAATTTTATATTAGTGAAGACCCACTTGTCAGATTTCCAGGTAGCATGAAACTGACAGAGTGAGTGCGTTGAATGGCAGTAAATTATAATCCGAAAGAAAAAGATCGCTAGAAGCTAAATTTAACTTTTACCAGGGACAAAATGAATCACACTTGAAACCCCAAATCCTACTACACCACAGGAAAAGATGGGTAAGATTCAGTCACCAAAAGCGTTCATGGCTTCAATGATAGAAGTAGAGGGCCTAGAGGGGGAGGCGGTATATTTCTCTCCTCTGTACTAGTAAGGACATTGGATACATTTTAAAAGTTTGTTGAAAAACCTAGAATGGAGACAATCAACCAGAAGGGGAAAGACACATAAAACACATCAGCTGGAAAGGGTCAAAGGAACTGGGGATGTCAAGCTAGGAAAAGTGAAGACTCAGAAGTAAGAGACAATCTTCACATCTTTTAAAGTAATCTCTGCCCAACGTGGGGCTCAAACTCACGACCCTGAGATCAAGAGTCACATGCTCTACTGACTGAGACAGCCGGGCGCCCCTCTCTTCACATTTTTAAAGGGACCAATGAGAAACGGTTGGACTTATTCTGTTAGGCCCTATGAGGGCAGAGTGAAACACAATAATATAAACAACTCTTATTATTCAGAGGTATCTGAAGAAAGGTTTCTTTGCCTCAAGGAGCAGCGAGTTCCCAATTAAAGATAGGGTTGAAGGATAGACAATTCTACCTGACAAGGATAGCTTCACAAACCAGGTAAATAGTTGAACTAAGTGCCTTTTATGGCCTTTTTCAGCAGTGAAACTCTGTCCTTCCACATTTCTATTACAAAATTGTAGGGATGAGGAAGTTAAAATCATCAGAATAATCAGAAGTTGTATCTCTAAATCTTGGGTAAATTTCTTGATCACCTGCTTGCACTTTGAAGTTTCTTTTCTATCATTTTCCATTTCCAGAACACACGAATTGAATTTTTACTTCATGTTGGCAAATAGACTACACTCGATAATTCTTTGCACTAGGATACTTTTTGGAGACAAGCTTTTGCTTTTATTATGCAGATGAAAAAATTTTCATGCTTTTTCCCTTCAAAAGTTCTCAGACATCTATCTATTCTGTAGAGGAATAATCTCTGATGTCAAAGGTTGTTGGTTTCTCTAGGATTGTATTGATAAAGATTACACACCAACTTTTATCACATGATTTCTGAGTAAAGTAAAAGTACAATGATAGCTTTTGTGTAATTGAATTAGTGTGTGTCACGGTTAAGGCATAGATACTTTTTGCTACTATGAATCCTGAGTCAAGAATGGTTGATTCCCATACTTACAGAGTGCTTACTATGTGTCAGACAGTGTCCTAAGGTTTAAAAAAAAATATCAGTTCAGAACACTATAAGATATGTACTATTATCGTGACCATGTTCTAAATGAGGAAACCAAGACATGATGAAGTCAGGTAACTTGCACAAAGTCACACAGGCAATAATTGGCCTAAGTGCCACATAAGTAAGCCACTCCTCACGGTCACAGTGTCCTAGTTTTCGTCTTTGTAATCAGAACCAGGCTCAAACCCCTCCTGAGACATGCCATTATGTCTACCCTACCTCATAATGCCACATGCTTCAAAGCTAATTTTACTTTTCTTCTATTTCATTAAAATGGACATTCTCTGGCGCATTTATTTCAGCCGTTTATTAGGAAAAACAGATATCTGATTGAAATTAATTCACACTAAGGGGTATTGAACTATCAATAGATTCTTGCATGGGTTTTCACATTTTAAAGAACACTTGCTACTTTGCAACAATTTTTAAAATTTAGGAGGGCCAACTTTTGGGGTCTAGCAGGAAGGACCAAAATCCCAACAGTCTAGCCCCAAACACAAAAGCTCTGCTTTTCTGCATCAGGGTTGTACATAAAATTTTGTTTGGAAAAATAAAGGAGACTCCACTGCTTAAAATCATAATATGGAACCATTGCCCTAGTGAACTTTCCAGCTCTTCCCCTCCGTTGCCTGCCATGGGACATATTCCATCCACTCCCTCCCCGGGAAGGAAGCACTTAGAGGTTCACAAAACAGGGCACAGCCCCTCTGTGTTCAATGAACTTCAGGAGGAATGACAGGAAGTACTTTTTTTTTAAGTTTTTATTGGAATTCCAGTTAGCATAGTGTTATATCATACAGTATTTGTCTTTCTCTGTGACTTATCTTGCTTAATATAATACTCTAGCTCCATCCATGTTGTTGCAAATGGCAAGATTTCATTCTTTTCTATGACTGAATAATATTCCACTGTGTGTGTGTGTGTGTGTGTGTGTGTGTGTGTGTGTGTGTGTGTGCCATATACCACATCTTTATCCATTCATCAATCGAGGGACACTTGGGCTGTTTCCCTATCTTGGCTATTGTAAATAATGCTGCTATAAACATTGGAGTGCATGTATCCCTTTGAATTAGTACTTGTATTCTTTGGGAAAATACCTCCTAATGCAATTGCTGGATCATAGGGTATTTCTATTTTTAACTTTTTGAGGAACCCCCATACTGTTTTCCGGACTTGGCTCCAGCTCGCATTTCCATCAATGGGGCAAGAGAGTTCCTTTTTCTCCACATCCTCGCCAACACCTGTTGTTTCTTGTGTTGTTGCTTTTAGCCATTCTGACAGGTGTGTGAGGTGCTATCTCATTAGCGTTTTGATTTGCATGTCCCTGATGCTGAGTGATAATGAGCATCTTTCATGTGACTGCTCGCCATCTGTATGTCTCCTTTGGAAAAATGTCTGTTTATGTCTTCTCATATGTTAATTGGATTGTTTGTTTTTTGAGGTGTTGAGTTTTACAAGTTCTTCATATATTTTGGATACTAATGCCTTATCAGATATGTTCTCTGCAAATATCTTCTCCCATTCCGTAGGTTGCCTTTTAGTTTTGTTGACTGCTCCCTTCATGGTGCCGAAGCTTTTTATTTTGATGAAGTCCGAATAGCTTATTTTTGCTTTTCTTTCCCTTGCCTCAGGAGATCAGGAAGTAATTTTGAGCAGATGCTTTCAGCCTCTCAGCAAAGTGAAATCATACCGCAGAGGTGAACATCTCGGCGACAGGATTATTCTATTTGATACCTGGTGCCAACAGCCACATTTCCCAGCATCCTGACCTTACGAATTATTGACAAAGCAAATCTTTTAATACTGAGCAGAACAGGAAAGTCACCAGCCACCTCTACACCTAGTCCCACAGTAGCATTCCTCCTGTCCACCGCAGAAAAAGCCTGAGTCATCTGGGGGCCTGGACACCTCAGCCCCAGGCAGCTGGCCCTGCACCTCTTCCCGTGCACCGGCCGAGATTGCATCTGAGAGTGTCTACGACTGCTCCGGTGGAGTCAGATTTCTGGTCACGGGTCAGGTCACTGCTTGAAGCGGTTTCTTCCTCCACACCCAGTGAATTCTCCAAGGAATCATGAGTATACATGCAGATTTCTAGAGTCACATCTTGCAGTACCGAGAGCAGCCAAGAAACATCTTTCTGGTTCTAGTCAGTGATTAACTTTTGAAGGCAGCTTTTCGACAGCTGGTTTAAGTGAGTGTGGGGGTGCGGGGGTGGGGGGACATAGAAGACCTATTTTAAGTATCTACACAGAGTTACCTACTCCCTTTCCTGATCAATTAATGGCCTAATTCCAAAGGGTTGTGACTATTACTGAGTCAGAAGTAATGAGTAAATTCCAGAGACTGTCGTACGACACAACGCCTATGGTTAACAATAAGGTATTATGCGCTGAAAACTTCATTGAGAGAGGGTCAATTTCGTGTTACCATAAGAAAAAAAAAAGTGGAGGGAACACAAGGAAACTTGTGGAGGTGATGGACATATTTATTACCTGGATGGTGATGGTAACAAGAATGTATACATATGTCCAAACTAAGTTGTATACATTTATTATGTGCAGTTTTTTACATACCAACTCTTCCTCAATAAAGCTGGGGAAAAAAAATGAAGTCTCATTTTCTCAGAAACTCTCGATTGCTGTAGAAGGGAAATCAGTGCACCTTCTCCCGGATGCCGCACTGTGGTATAGAGCTGACGAGATGGTTTTCCACTTACTCCTTTAGCCCCCCGGGAGTCCACGGTCCAGTTCAGTGGCATCTCCCCAGAGGGATCAGCAACTTGATTATAGAGCTGTATGCCACGTTTCCCAGAGAGAAAGCCTCAGAAAACCATTTCTACTCGCTTCCCACTGACAGGTTTCATTTTATATTACTAAGAGTGAGACTCCTATCACTACATACACTGGAAACATGGTTGGAGCCGGTGGGAAAGCAGATTTCATCAAGACATTTATGGTAAAGGTTTTACATGTGCTCGATGATTATTAAATGCATATGTCCAGCAGATTTGCCCTCTCTTACATTTCTTAAATTTCAGTTCCTCATTTCAACTGCTCAGACTCTGCTATTAGAAAGACCATCCCCAGATACCAACCCTGATGTTGCATAAATCACCTCACTATCTTCCCCAGCCGAAATACCACTTCCTCTGGATTCCCCATTTCTGTCCCCATGTCTTTAAAAAAAGCCTTTCTCTAGTCCCTCCGGCTCAGCATTATGTTTCATGTACTCCTCAAAGTAGTTTCATGGTTTAGTACGGTTTACTTTTGTAAGACCGTCCTACAGAACTGTTCCCTTTCGGGCATCATGCCTGCAATCCTTACAGGTGCCGACAGGGGAAATGTGGTTCCTGGCTATGGAGTTCAGTCCAAATGGTTAGCCTTCCCCAAGTGATTGGTAATTGCAAGTCAGTCTTTTGTGTATGTATTAGTTAACTAGTCATGCTAAGAAATGAGAAAATAACAAGAGCAAAATGCAGGGTAAGGAAAATAAGTAAAAGTACAGATTACTTTTTTACCCACAGATGATGTCAAAATAATACAATATAAAATAAAATCCAATAATTATCAGTTACTCTGCAGCTAACTATGCTCTTCCTCAACTAGCCCAAATAGAAAATACATTAATTTCAGCAAGTATTAATTGATGTGGTTACCCTGGTCTGTGGACTAGCTGTGTTAGAATCATTGGAGATCTTTTTATTTTTACTTTAGTTTACTCGGTTTTGTTTTGCCCTATACTATTTAAAAATTATTTAGTTGTGAAAAAACAAATACACGTGCAAAGTACCAATTTCAATAGTTACAAAGGATGTACAGTGAAAATAAAGTGTCCCTCCTATCCTAGCCTCCAATCACTCAAATTCCCCTTCCCAGCTGCATCCACTGTGCTGGTTTCTTTTATTTCCTTCTGGAAACATACCATGTATGCATCTAGCAGATATTTTGGTTAATGTGTTTACTATCCATTCTTAACCTCTTGCTACCATGCCTTCCTGTGCTGCAGGAGCTAGAAAACTGAAAATAACATCACCCAGACTCCATCATAATCAGTGTTCCTGATGCGATTTAGGCTCGTCTCATCAGATGCACTTGCATGACACTTGATCTTGAAACTGAGCTAAGTGAGGAGAGAGCAAGAGGCATCCATTTTGTTGGTGTGAATAACGGCAGAGGCTGCACAATTCAGCAGTGGAGTGCTGGATTTCCAATTTAGCAGAGGCAGCTTTCTGATTGTAGTGGCGGTGATGTAACTTTTACAGACAACAGCCTTACCCACAGCCTCCAGATTCCACGTATACATACCTGATTATATCAGTAACATCAGCTCTCTGGTAACACGGTTTTGCACTGTGTTCTTTGGGAACGACTCCTGGAAGCTTAGCTGAAATCTAGTTATTTAATCATCAGTTCTGAAGCCATTGAAATAGATTTTTTTTCTGCTTAAGCTAACTGGAGTAGATTATATTCTCTGCAACGGAATCTTGGCTTATAAAATGTATATAAATGTGTAAGCTGTAGTAGGCTGAACAATAGCCCTCCAAAATACTCATGTGCTAATCCTTGGAACCTGTGACCATGCTGCATTAAATAGTAAAAAAAAAAAAAAAAAAAAAAAAATTAAGATGTAATTAATGTGGCAAATCAACTGATTTTAAAATACGGAGAGTACCCTAGATTTTTCAGGTGGGCCCAATGTAATTACAACGATCCTTAACAGTGGAGGAGAGGGGCAGAAGAAGAGTCAGTTAGAGGAATATATAACAATTGAAGAATGACTGGAGAGATGCAAAGTTGCTGACCTCGAAGACAGAGAAAGGAACTATAAGTCAAGAAGCACAGGTGCCTTCTAGAAGCTGAAAATAAAACAAACTATATGGAGTATAAAAATAAATATTGGGGTGCCTGGATGGCTCAGTCAGGTAAGCGTCTGACTCTTGATTTCAACTCTGGTCATAATCTCACGTGGAGACGTGGAGCCCACTTAAGATTCCCTCTCTCCCTCTACCCCCACATCTCTAAATAAATAAATAAATAAATAAATAAATAAATATTGAGAGTATTGAGAAAGAGTTTGGGAAGAACATCAAATCTTGTTGTGCCTTAAATGTTTATTAAGTTTTAAATAACAATACAAGGAAGATAAATAGAGATTATGTTTCCTCTAATTTTATTTTGTGGAAGTGTTGGGAATGTTGGCATTCATTACATTAAAGAAAAAAAATGTTTCTGAAGCATATTTAACTTTTAGTTATTTCTTTCCAAATACACAATTGATATTTCAAGAAAAAATTTCTTATTTGGGGATTCTTTTCATGGTGTGATGTGAAATTAAAGGCAGGATGTCCATCGTACCACTTTAATATTTCACGGAGAAGAAAAACTTCAAAACCACACACAATATTCATATTATCTTCATTCAGACATAGTAAAGACTTTGAAGAAATTTCAAAACAGGATAAATGAGAAACAACCAATTTTCTCACTAACCAAACAACAAAAACAAGAGTTACAAAGAAGTCCCTGATAATTCCACATACTTGGGAATCTACGGAGACACTGCTCTAGTCAATTACTATTGGAGACGGAGGGAAGCTGGAAAACATGGTGGCAATATTACAGCATTGTCATATCTGGGCAAAACTACTCTAAAAGTATCTTGGCCACCCACCGACTACTGTTTTAAGCTTGCAGACTTTGCTTAACAATGACCATAGGAGCAACTGAGCAGATAAGAGTGCTAAGAAATTATTGTTCCTGCTCCATAATGCTAAACTTAAAAATTCAACTTCTAGTATTTTCAATAAAGTTGGAATAATGATTTTTAAAGGAAGAATTGGCTTTTATTGATATCTCATTTTCAAATTACCATACAAACTTACCATACAAAAATTACGTATTTTGCCCAACATCTATCTGCAAAAAGTTTCCAAGATAGATGCATTTCTTGTTCAGTTGGAGTAATAATTTTTAATGAAAAGTTCAGATTTATTTGTGTGTGCTATGATTTCAATTTATATGACCATACCCAGCTTTGATCATGAGTTCTGATGAAGACTGATTTTTAATACTCAGTTGGAATTTAATCAAAATGTGTGTCTGGCATACTTTTAATGTTCAATCAGGCTTGGGAACCACATGTTTACTAAATATTTCTATGTGCCAAGTCCTGGCTAAACTGGCAGTAGAAAGATAAATATCTGCATAGAGTTGTACATGACAATTTATTAACACCTATGTTACCTGACCTAGAGATTGTTTTTGATATTGGCTCACTCTTTCTTGCAGGGGCAAGGCCCTTTTGTAATTCTACACATTTAAAACAGTATATATTCTGGGGATGAGTCATTAGGGTGCGAGGGAGTATTTCTCACAATTTCATATTAAAACATTGAGAAATAGTGAAATACAAACACAGGTATAGAGAGATCAGAGTCCAGAAATTGATTAAGGAGATACAGAATTAAGAATATGATATAGGTGGCATTTCAGATCTGTAGGAGTACTATGGATTACTGTTCTCAAATGTTATGAAGCGCTTGTCATTGAAGGGAAAACAACCCTGAATTCCAGTATCATTCTATCCACCCTAAATCAAATCCAAACATATCACCTGACGTGTAAAAAGTGAAATTAGAATGACTAGAGATTTTACAGTTTGTGAAAATTTAGCAAGCTCTACATTTATGACATACATACTTTTGTGATTATATATCATTTATCAATGAACATTTTGAAACTAGGTTAAATGATAGATTATTTTTATAATTTCAGAGGAGAAAAGGCCTTTCAACTGTGACATAAAACTCCGAAGTCATTACGGGGTGCCTGGGTGGCTCAGCCTGTTAAACATCCAGCTCTTGATTTGGGCTGAGGTCATGATCTCAGGATCATGAGATAAAACCCCGTGTCAGGTGTGAAGCCTGCTTAGGATTCCACACCTTCCAGTCTTCCACCAGGGACTCTCATTGTCCAAACTCAGCTGGAAGCCAACTGGGAAAGCAGTCTACGTGGGCCAGCATGCCATATCTCCCCACCACCCCATATCCACCAATGGCAAGAGGAGAAAAGGCCCTATGAGCAAATGGATACCAGAAAAATTACTCATATCCCTAGATATGAGTTCTTAGAAATCAGTGAGAAAAAGATAAATAACAATAATAGAAAAATGAACCGAGGATGTGGCTTGGTGGGTTGGCCATTTTTAGACGAAGAAATAAAACGTAGTCAATCTAAAAAGATTCTCAGACTCCTTGATATAAATGCAAACACTAGGTAACACTATTTCTCCTACTATATGGATTACATTGAAAAGATTGTTAATACTCAGTTTCGGTGGCTGTGTAAATTGTTGAAAAACAGTAATTGGTACAACCCATTTGGATGGCTTTCGATCTATCAATTCCACTTCTGCGAAACATTTCACACAAGTGTGCAAAAACCTACATACAAAGATCTTCGCTGAGGAAGTAGTTACAGTATCAAAAAGTAAAACCACTTGTAAATAATTCAAAAGATCATTAATATAGACTTAGTCATGGTCAGACAAAAAATGAAATGCACCATTTGGAGCAATGACTTGTCATGGAAGTAAATTCATTGACATGGGAATATGCCTATGGGTGGACTGAGAAAGTACAGCTGCAGAGCAATATCTGTAGTATAATTATAAGCCATTTACATGTAAGAACATGAACAAGAATTCCAGTTAATATAAATCAAACTGTTAATAGTGGTTGTTCTGAAATGTGGGATTCTTTGAGACCTTTACCTTTTATTTTACACATTTTTGCATTGTTTGAATTTTGTACAATAAGTATTTTTTACATAATCTGAAAGAAAAGCATAAGAATGTAGATGTGATTAAATATGGATTTAAGCATAGGCTGATTTAAAAATTTATACTGATACATTTGACTTCAATTGATTACTTCATTAAAAAAAGTCATCCTGAGTCATAGTTAAAACATTCGCCTCTCGGGGTGCCTGGGTGGCTCAGTCGGTTAAGTGTCTGACTTCAGCTCAGGTCATGATCTCCAGATCCTGGGATCAAGCCCCACAGTAGGCTCCCTGGTTGGCCGGTAGTCTGGTTGTCCCTCTCCCTCGCCTACTGCCCCTCCCCCAACTTGTGCTGTCCTGCTCTCAAATACATAGATAAATAAATAAATAAATAAAATCTTAAAAAAAAAAAACCCATTCTTCTCTCAACACGAATGAATGAATCAATCAATGAGAGAGTTTCTCCCTCAGGCCTCTTACTGTCTGACAGTTCTCTCAATACATTTGTTTAAATTAGAGAGTTCCTCTTTCTCAGGGTTCTTCCCCCACAAAGGAAACCGTCCCCAAGCGCTTTCAGTTCCTGTCTCTTCAAAGTGTCTGCCATTAAGTTCCTTTCCCTTTCATTTTGGTTTCAAGAATATTCAAATAAACTCATTAACTAACACTTTCATTTGGGGAAGAGAGATCTGAATGTGGGCTTCCATTAGAAACAGGAATTTCTACAAAGCTGTTTCCCTTGGCATAGTATCATCTCTCTGGGCTTTGTCTTTTAACAAAACTCTGATGCGTGGTGATCACAACACCTTTCTGCTTTGTAAATGCTCTTGTTTAACCAGATTCTGAAACACTGAGCCTGTCTCCAAATTCTGGGTTCTCGTTTCTAACCTGATCTGAGGTTAAACCGCACATGGGTAGTGGGTAGGGAGTGACTTACTTCCCAATCAGCAGGTCATGACTCTTTAATAGGTTTTGCACACAACCTTGTAGTGTTGTAATAGCCTGGATTTCCTCATGCTTTGCATAGTCTTTAGGGGTGAGAGATAAGGCTTGAAGAATAAGGTGGTGAGTCCATGATGGAAAGAGAACACGCATAGAAACACGGCTACATGTCTGCACAGAGGCCGGGCTAATGGAGCCCAGACTTTGCCTCTGGGAGTGGCTGCTCTGGTGTGGACTGTGGAGTAGATAAGGCTGTGCCAGCTTTTCTCTCACACCATCAGCATTTATTTCACTACTCCCTCCCACCCCATAATTCTTAGAAAAAATTATGACTTTGTAATAAATAGAATGCATTTATTCTGAATATACTTCTTCAGGCTTTTTTGAGATAACATTTCTAAGAAATTCAGCATGTAAAAAAATGAACTTAAAACTGTTTCTTAATTCTTTAACAGGGGCTGCCTTCACTAAAAAAGATAAGGGACCACTTGGTTAAGGATCTATCTTAGGCAATCACATCTTGCCTAATCATCTCCAGGAAGAGTTTGTTGCAGAGTGGTGGAAAACTCATTTATAAGACAGCATTCATAAGAAGAAAAATCTGATCTAATCACTGAAGTAATAGTTCCTTGATTTGAAATCTTGAGGACACAGAGATATAATTTTACAGTGTTTTTCTATTGTTAAATTTAGGGCATAATTATCGAGTACGTCCTGTGTGTTACTAGTTGGCAAGAATGCAGAACATAGGTAAGGCATAGTCCCAGTCTTCAAGGACATCACCGTCATAACAGGAAATGGAAGTTGTATTACAAAAGAAAACACACCAAATGTCTTAGGAAAAGTATAAGGACAGTGTTTATGAAGGACAGAACACATTTAAGAAAGTCATGTAGCAGGTGGCATGTGAGAATTAATAGAGATGATTTGCATTGCGTACTTGGGAAATGCAGCTTCCTTCCTTAGACCATAAGCTCCATGATGCCTTCTTTATCGTTTCTCTACACCCATTTACACAAGCACCTTGTACAGGACTTCAGTGAATGCTTAAAGGTGGGAAAAGAAATTAGCATCAAGTATCTACTTTGTGCCAGGCCCTTTCCTTGCTGATCTTTACAACGGATCATTGAAGAAAGATCCCTTTAGATCCTCCTCTTATCCTCTCTTTTTTCTCCACCTCTTTAAACAAAAGAAGAAATCCTGGCTCAAGGAGCAAACTGACTTGAGATAAGGTGGAACATTAGCCATGGAATTAGCCCAGGCTCTGCCACTTAATATTTATGTGATCTTAGGCAAGGTCATAATTACTGGTCTTAGTTTCCTGCTCTTTAAAATGGGGATGATAACAGTATGACTCATAGCCTTGCTGTGAGTATCATGTCAGATGAAATATATGAAGTGTTAGGTCATTGCCCAAGACTTAAAATGGTCAGATGGCGTTAGCTGTTATTAATGTTGCTGTTGTTGCCCACACTGTGAAACAAGAAATAATGCTGCCTACTTTACTGATTTATTTTAAGGAATGCATTGAGATTATATGCTATTAATGTGTCAACAACTGTAACCTCAAAAGAGTCTCAGTAAGGTCCAAGATTATTCTTTGAAAAGATATTTAATGGTGAAGGAGGGTTAGGAGGTTAAAGAGGCTACGTATGTCAGGTTTACTAGACTGGGCAGACTGGACTGACAATCCCGGAACAGTGTTAAGGAGTTAGAAAAGATGTGGCATAAGGTGGATAAAAAGGATGGGGAAGGAAGAATGGAAAAGGAGGAAGATATGCTCTAGGACTCTAAGGGTTAAGAAAAGATAGGCCAAATATAAAATTATGAAGGGTCCAAATCAGAGATAAGCCTGTCAAGAGAAAAAAAGAGGACACAGTCCATGTCGAAGAAGAATCGATTCTGTAAAGAAGGTAAGCAGAGGGTGCAGGAGATCATTTGGAAGGACTCAGGTTCCCTGGTTGTGAAGTGGAGCTATTAGTATAAGCCTCAGGAGCAAGAAGGTGGAAGTGTATCATGTTTCACTTGAACTTGCTCTCAGATACTTAAGGAGATGCGAGGAAAGGCAAAGCTGGGGAAGGAGCTGTGGGCTGACGAGGAGATGGAGAAGAGCTGCTAGGAGCATGTCTAGAATGTGGTGCAGTGGGGGAGTGGTGAGACCCGGCCCAGAAACCAGCAGAATGGAATGTGAATTCTCAGTAGTGTGCAGAGGGGAACGTCTTGGTTTATGAGCTTCTTTTGCTCTGGCAGGCATTTAATTCTGGGCAGCAAACTAATATGAGAACAGGTGGCTTAAGGGTTCCATTGTCAGAGGGGGCATAAGCTGCATTGTCATCTGGGCAGTGAAGGAAGTTACAAGGGATCTGAAATAAAAATTCCACTTCTTGTTTCAGAAACAGTTCTTGGCTAGGTGGGCAGAAGCACAGAAATGTAACAATTTGATGAGTGCTTCTTCGTGTCACATTAGGGCCAGATGAAGAAAGGGTAATGCCCAAGGGATAATGATTATAGATAGAATCCTCTGTGGAGAGTGCCCTTGGGTTAGTACTAAACAAACACACACAAAAAAACTCTTCTGTCATTTATATAAACGCACAAGGGACGAAAACACAGATGATGAATATTTTTGTTTTCAAAAAAGCTACCTTGGAGTAGAGAACTTGTGATAAGTACAAATATCACTTCTGAATATTGGGCAACAGGTCATTTGTATTTACTGCTTAAAATCTGCAAAATGATCTAAATAAGAATACTGCAAATACATTCCTGACATGAGAATGTGCCCCATTTATTGGTCTGTGCCATGATGATTCAAATTGCAGATTCTCTGCAATAAGGTGAATTTTACTTAAATAAGCATACATCACATTTCTTAAGGGCAGAGTTTGTGTTTGCTGTGTTACATATGCACAGTGCCTTGTATATTATATTGACTTGGACATTTTTTATTTAAAAATTTTTTTAAAATGATTTTATATATTTATTTGACTGAGAGGGAGAGAGAGAGCACAAGCAGGGGGAGTGGCAGAGAGAGAGGGAGAAGCAGGCTCCCCACTGAGCAAGGAGCTCAATGTGGGGCTCGATCCAGGACCCTGAGACTACAACCCAAGCCCAAGGCAGAGGCTTAATTGACTCAGCCACCAGGAACTCCTGACTTAGATATTTTTTATATTAGAAAAAAGTCTAATTGATCGAGGGTAGTGGGTACTTTATCAATGTTTATTGAACCAAATGTTTTATATCAAATTTTTTGAGATGTGCCCATTTTTTGTGTGTGACCATAGATATGACTGAAAAAGCAAATCAATTATTTACTGAGAATCCTTCATTAAGTACCCATAACTTCTAGGATAAGACCTTAAATCATTTCTATGATACATGGAGCCCTTTGTGTTTGAATCTGTTTTCCTGAGCCTCGCCCCCCCAAAAGGCATCCCAGGGTTTCAGTTGTATACCTGCCTATTGACCTGGCTGTCTGAATACTCTTCCTTGTCCTTCTTACCAGGCAACCTCAATGGACCCCTAAAGGCTCCCCAATAGTTCCCCTTTTGAGGGCAGAGACTGTATTTTCTATCTCTATATTTATGACAAAGCAGGTGCTTATCTGTAATGGGTGATCAGTAAATGTTTGTTGAGTTGAACAAATGAGTACTCATGACTGGAAATTCTTGACATAATATTTTGTGAATAATTGAATTGCCTGCTATTTGAAAAATGCAAGTGTATTTGTCATTGGGACTACTTAAAATATCTGGTCCTTCAAAAGAGACTAGCTTAAACATTTTGAAAAAGTAATGCTTCTTGAAAGAGACTGTGTTTGAGAGCCTACAAGGCTCTATGACTTAACTGTTATACACCAGCTCTGTGATGACACTACTTACCTGAATAAAGGGCAAATAACATTATTAAAAAGGTCATTTCAGTTCGCAAAGCGGTGAATCGTTTGGATGGGCTCACCGTGTATTTAATTAAACTTCTTTTTTTTTTTAAAAAAAGATTATATTTATTTATTTGAGAGAGAGAGAGACAGAGATAGTGACAGTGAGAGAGAGAGCACAGGCGGAGAGGAGAGTAGGGAGCTGCTCTCCCGCTGAGCAGGGAGCCCAGTGCAGGGCTCCATCCCAGGACCCTGGGATCATGACCTGAGCCGGAGGCAGATACCAACTGAGCTACGCAAGTGCCCCTAACCTTCTTCTTAATGTGCAATAATGAAAAGTGCTTAGAATGGTCATATGTTTGAGCACATCTCCAAAATTGCTAACAGAGTAGCAGGATTTTGTTGCAAGCTGATGGGTCACAGTTTGAGCAGGGAGATTTTCCAGCTTCAGTGATCTCACAATATAGGCATTGTGTTTGAGATTATTATTTCCTGCAATTGTTTTCTAAAGAATGATTTTCAAAATTCAGGTTATACATTGATGTAATTTGTGCTTAAGTGTATAGTAAATTAGCCAAGCCAAAACAAGATAACAATAGGAAAACTGGCCAGGAAATCTAGTACCGTAGAACCAAGAAAGAAGAAACAAAATTAGTTGCCTGTAAGATTTGAGCTAAATGAATGCTTTAAAAATAACACAATCGAGTTAATGTTTAATTTCCTTCAGAATAAGCTTCCTGGTTAGAATAGTTTTTACCAGAAGGAAAGAAGGTAGCTGATTTTTTCAATATAGATACCTTCCGATAAATTTCTAAGAAAAAATCAGGTAAAAATGATGGCAATTTAGTGAATTACGTTTGGTCTGAAGTTATGTTTTCACAGAGATTATAATATTCTCTTTGATACCAGATGAACATAGTCAGTATTCAGCAGAAAAAAAGAAAGTGAATGACCGGAGTGGTATTAGTCCATTTGTCTAGAAATACAAAGAAGGGTGAAGATGGATAGAAAAATCTAATTCATTATAAGGCAACAATAAAGAAAATAAACACAAAAGGATTGTTTTTAGCTGAAAGGTATTTGAGGTTAGATCTAAATACATTGTAAGTATGACATTATCTTTTCATCATATTTTCTACCCTCCAATTAAGAGTGATTGCTGAGGAAAGCAAGGTTTTGAGCTGAGTGCTAGCTATATGGAAAACGTATAAAATATAGTGCCATACTTTGAAGGTCTCATTGGGAAAGCGAGACTCACAAGATGAAAAGACCTCCATGGAGAAATTAATCACAAACATTTGCTTAGTACTTGAAAGTTAAGAACATAGTTTTACATGCCATTTTGTAAGTTTAAAAATTTATTTCTAGATTTCATTCTTCTATTGGGATTTCCTCTGGCTTTACCTTTGGAAGGCGGCATCAGCTCTGGGATGGTGATTACTTCTCAACCTTTCTTACAGGTCTTATTCCCTGATCCAATTTCTTTTATGATACAATACCTCAACAATTACCCCAATGGGATGTTGCCCTCTGAATTTGCAAACTGATTTGCTTCTTCTGCTTTTCAAACTCGTAAAGTACATGGTTTACTAGGAAATAAAACGGATCCTGGAATTTCTAGGATAGAATTGATTGTAAATGTTTTTATCTTGTTGGCAGATCAGATGACCTGACTTCTGGTTAAGAAAATATGGTTGGTCACCTTACCTACCTGTGGCCTCCACTCCCTTATCAATCATTTAGCCACTGAAACCTTTAACCGACTTTTAACTTTTCTGTTATATATATTCTGAATACATACAGTTATATCTATCATATATTGTTACATATATCCTGAAATTATACCGTTGAAGATATTATTATCAAATCCAGTGCTCTTTTTTCCCTCCTTCTATTTGTTTTCCTTAACCTCTCTTTAGTTCGATTCATTGGTCTTCTTGAATGTCTGGCATCCTAGAGACCTAAGAATTGTGTTCTCTTCCTATGCATTATATTTTTCTTTGTCTCCTTTCATGAATCCTCTTTTGCTTCTCACCAGCCTCATTCTTTCAAATTTTACATTGTTTACTTTCTTATGGGCTGCTGGAGACACACAGACTTCTTTAAACTCAGAAATAGTCTGTTTGCATATCTGCCTCCACTCCTTACTTCTAAGACTCCTCCAGGCTGAAATTATTGCCTTCCTCCAAGCTTTAGTTCCATTCATACCATCTCCCTGAAGTTTGCCTTGCTTATGGTAATTTATTTTCCTTTAAGTTCTCAGGCATTTCACCTTCACTACCTCATACTTTTAACCAATGATATGCCCATGTCTAAGCTAAACTACAAATCTTTGAGTAGAAGGGCTGTACATCAGCTTGTGTTTGTTTGCTTGGTAGGAGACAGAGAACATAATACTCAACAAATACTTGTTGGAGGAGGGGATCAAATAGTGGAGTAGGAAGATCCTGACCTTACCTCCTCCCACAAACACACCAAAATGTACAACTACATACAGGACAACTATCTCTGAGAATGAACTGCAAGCTAACAGATCTTACACAAATGAGGATATAAAGAAAAAGTCACAATGAGATTTGTAGAAGGGGGTGGAAATGCAGTCCAGTCAGGACCCACAGCCTGATGCAGTGACCTACAGTGGGAGGGATATCATAACCATAGAGGCCCTGAGGGACAAGGGGTCCAAATTGGGCTCCACAGCTCAGAAAACCTGCACTGGGAAGACAAGCACCCATAATGTCGGGCTTTAAAAACCAGCGGGCTTATGTTGGCTTATACCTAGAGAGTTAGAGGGCAAGCAGGAAACTGAGACTTTGCTCTTAAAGGGCCCACACACAATATCACTCACTGCCACGCCAACAGTTTGAAAGGCCCCTGGGTATCATGTGAAGGAGAGCCCTTGACTAATTTTAGGACATGTGCTGGAGAGGCAGGGATCTGTCAGAACATCCTTCAGCAATGGAAGCACTGGTGGGCACCACTTCTCTTCACTTCCCTTCTACCTAGCTGGCTCAGCACTAGGTGGGTGCCATTTCTGACTCTGTCCATCTATTGTGCTGGCACCACTTGCCAGCCCCAGTGTTCCCCCCAGACTCGCCTCACCCAACCTACCTAACCCAGATCAGCACTCTTACCAAGTGGCTCCCCACCCCCCTACACCCAGGAGGCAAACTCAGCTGGCACTGGAACCCCTATCAAGCAGCTCCCTTTGCCCCACCACACCTTGTGGGAGGCCTTGGCCAGCATCGGCAGTCCCTCCAAGTGCCCCACACGGGGCGCCCAGCCCTGCACACTAGAGTGCCTGCAACGGTCATACCTGGACCTTGCAGCCAGCCACACTGGAGGCCTGCCCAGCCCTCCAGCAAGCCCAGGGCTGTCACAGCTGGGCCTCACAGGCAGGCGTGCACAACAGTGTGCCTGCAGCAGTCATGGCCAGGTATCTCAGCCAGACAGGCTTGGGGCTAGCTGTACTTCACAGCCTGTGCGTAGCAGTCATGGCTGGGCCCACCATACAGCCACAGCACAGGAAAGCCTTGCACAACAGCAGGTCTACACCAGTCATGATCCAGGTGCACACAGGAGGGTGCACACAGCCCACACGGGGGATACCTCTGCGACACTGGCTCCGATAACCAAGGGTGTTTGTGCTACTGGGCCTCACAGGGCACATTCTGCATAAAGCCTTCAAGACCTGGAGATGTTACTGATCTACCTAATGCCACATAGAGTTAGGCAAAATGAAGAGACAGAGAAAGATGCTCCAAATGAAAGAAAAGACAAAAATTTCAAGAACAAAAGGAAAAAGAATGAAAACAAACCCCCAAACTGCAAACAAAATGGAGATAAGCAATCTGCCAGATAAAGTTCAGTGTAATAGTCATAAAAATGCTCATTGAACTGGGGACAGGAATGGATGAATACAGTGAGAACTTCCAACAAAGAGATTGAAAATATAAAGAAGAACCAGTCTGTGCTGAAGAATACAATAACCGAAATGAAAAACACACTAGAGAATCGACAAACAGATTAGATGATGCAGAAGAATGAGCTG